>NW_026731661.1:517500-1025000 GCF_028476545.2 Physella acuta
CGCCTCATCTTTCACACTGCAACCTTTTGAAAAATCAATGCGACCACTACAACACCCTTTCAACTAGTCAACTTAAGTTGTTTCCCTACATAGAAAATGCTTCACTGTCCCATTGACCCTATCTGAAAAATTTCCTTTCCTCTCCCCACCCAGACTTCTGACACTTTCATTTGACCTTCACCCCTTTATCTGTCATCCTTTGCAATTATTTTTTTTATAATCAAATACATGACATCATGTAAATATTCAGTATGTACATTTGCAAAACCTTTCGTTTTCATTTGGTGTTCAAAATTATGTTAAAAAATTTGATGTTGATGTACTTGTTTTAATTGCAAATAAAAGTATTTAAAAAAAAAAAAAAAAAATACACACTAACGCACTAACTTACACACATGACATGATGTAGTAATTTGTTTTAAATGACAAAAAAACATCTTTTTTACAAAGCCCGAATAGGTCAGTGATGAGTATCCTATGTTCGAATTTTGTGTTTGTATAAATATATATATATATATATATATATATATATATATATATATATATATATATATATATATATATATATATACATATGGGGAGGCCTAAAACAAATTATTGCGAATGGCCTTTTTTTTCTACTTCCGCCGCTGGTTCTCACAAGGCTTTTCTTCCATCCCACTGAACACAGGGTAAACTAGTACCACACCGTCCAGTACCCGGTACAACAGTAGGAAACTAATAACTAAAAACTACGTCACTCATGTCAAATTAATTATCACTTATATATAGAGAAATGCATTCTGAATAAAATAACATTCCCATTTAAAGACATCTGAAAAAGTCGGCACTTGGGCAGTGGCAAGCATGGGATTGTTGCCATGGGGCTGTGGGTCTGGGCTTGTTGCCCAAGCGGCAATCAGCTGGCCGTTTACTTTCTACTGCACGTATTACAACTGATCTCTAATAATTGTTTTAATTCTGTTTAAATTTGTTTCTCTTTGCAGTATGATATTTGATATGAATTTTGAAAATGAAATTATGTAACTATTAATATGTTTGCAAGGAGCTGGAGAGCCGCATCTTGACAGCCAAAGAGCCGCATGCGGCTCGCGAGCCGCAGGTTGCCGACCCCTGCACTAACGGGTTTAGGCTCTATACAGTTTTTTAAAAGGTTGGAAGTTGATAGGCACATTTCTAAAAATAACTAGGTGCACAAATGCTACCATTTACGCTTCCTACCAAATAATATAATTAGCTTACAGATAAACATGCCGATAATCAAAGAATGCAAAAAGTGGACGGTCTTAGCTTGTGTTTACAAATGAGTACGCTTTTAAAATGTGTATTAGATTCTTATGCTTATATTTATTGGTATATTAAACAAAAGTTGCATTTATGTAATAAGAAAGTAAAACAATTTAAGTTAGGTAAGTGTTATTAAAACGCAACTTTGCACATTTAGTTGCAACTTTTTTCGGGGAGTTTCTTTTCCACGAACATGTACACTCGCTACTAACCAAAATAAACCGGGAGTGATCTCCCCTAAACTTTCTCGAATATTCTTATATAAAATAACAGGGGATGGGAACTCGGGCTATAGACATGATTTTTAATCCATTTTAAATACTTAAAGTTTTAAAAATAGAATAAAATCTCGTAGACAAACTAATTGCACACCAAGTGAGCGCCAAATAAAAAAGCGCATAATGGTGCGCAATATTATTATTACTTTTAAAATTTACATTAGTTTTTTGAGAAATCGGAAGTAGCGTAAAGTACTACTTCCAGTCAACGGAAATGACTCAAAATTTAATAGAAGGTAGAGAATTAGATATTTTACTTACATATGAAATTTCATTTATCTATCTGAAATAATACTCAAGTTATAGGCTTTTGAAAAATTCAAAGTAGGAAAAGTACCACTTCCGGTTATCGGAAATCGCTCAAAAGTTGATACGGATCTACGATTTTGATTAAATACTTATATATGAAATTTCATCAACCTAGCTGTAACGGTACTCAAGTTATCGTGTTTACACACGAACAGACAGACAGACAGGCAGACACACAGACAGACACACAGACATACGGACAAGATTGCAAAATTATGTTTTTCCGTATCAGTGAGGTGTGATACGTCGAGATTTGTAAAAATCTCGTTTTTTTTTTTTGCACGATTACAAGACTTTCTCTATACTTCGTATATACGAGAAAGTAAAAAAATTGATTATGTTCGGCTGTGGGCCCTTAAACGGCCGTGGCCCTCCGCATCGCAGGGTCTGGCGGCACTGTAGTTCCGCCCCTGATCCCAACACTCTCTTATATTGGGGCACTCTTATGTTGAGGTACCACTGTATGTAAAAGTCTACACTGTAATAAACAACCACACGACTCCGTGTTTTCAAAGACATTAAACAAGAAGTGAAAGTAGATATTAAATAATTAAAATCACAGAGGGTAAAATGTTTTACAATTTTAGTATAAGGAAAAGTGGTATCTGAAAAATGTGTTCACTTTCCAACAGACGTTGTACATAAACATTGTTTACGATTATATACTGGTTTTGTCCGTAAGTAGTTATAGAGACCATAGTTAGTACGGGATTTAAAAACATATCACAAGGAAGACTTTTTGAAATACATATTTGAATTCAAATGCTGAGCATTTAACTAGAAAATAGGGTATATCAATATAAATAGCTAATAATTTCTTGAGCCTAGATTGACTTAAAGAAAATATAATTCCTATTTCTAATGTTAAACTATAAATTAAATTTCCATTGAAAATGTTCATTTCTAACTGTGATATTCAAACTAAACTGTTATAAAACAACATTAACCATATTATGCTTTAACTGATGTTTCTTATTTTAAAGCGTACACCACAGTAATTATACAATTCCACTCTAGCATATACAAATATACGCTTGGATAGTGAAGCTAGATATGTGTTTCTTCTATTAAATCACCATTATTGTTTTTATACCTAACTTTCGGTATATCAAATTAAATATCTTCAGATGGAAATGAATTGATTGTAAAGAGAGACCATACCTTAACATCTGGAATATTTAAATTTATGTTAAGTGGTTGGTGTCAAACATTCTTAAACTGAAATTCCAGAGTTTCATATTGCCCATGAAATATCGCTTGAATTAGTAATGGCTGCAACTTTCTTGACAGTTAATGGTCATTTAATTATGTAAGTAGATTTTCTTGTTTGTAAAAGAATAATGTTCTATATGCATATTATGTAGACACTGTTCATTAAATAAAACTATTGTAATACTATAATCTTCAACAACCAATTACGTCAGTACTCGGCAATACAGGCCAGGTTAGATTGTAACTTCACTCTCTGCTGAGCGATAGTTTTGTTTGTCCCCTGGACCCACGTCATGAGACCATCCGCTAATTACACCTTCCCAACATCCATCTCCGTATCGAGATCGTTGATACAGCATAGAAAGAGCGTGCAACACAGAGCTGATCCCTGTGGCAGACCATACTCGATCGTTATCAGATCAGATAGGTCAGTTCCTACCCTGGTCCTGATAATACAAGCGTCCAGAAAGTCTCTTGGTCACCGGTACATGTTCTTACACACGCCCATTTGACGGAGTTTTAATATCAATTTGGATCTCCATAACTTATAATAGGCCTGTTTCAGATCGAAGGACAGCACATAGGTGGTGACCTTTGTGTGGAAACAGCCAGTGATTTCCTTAATCAACTGAAGAACCGAGTCCACTGGCTGCCGTCCCCACCAAAAGCCCGCTTGACACGAGTCTATCAGTCTGTTATTTGACAAAAACCAAAACAAGCGGGGATTGACCAGCCTTTCCAAGAGCTTGCTGATGTTAGAGCAGAGGGAGAACGGTCTGTAGCTCTCAGGTGAGCCCAGATCCCTTGCTGTCTTGGACAGGGCGACCACCTCCACAATTTTACACCTGCTGGCAAGTTCGACATACGTCTATGATTGGATCATTACATTATATTAGTATAAAACTAAGGTAACGACCACTAAGATATTAAAAAAAAATAAAGCTAAGCTTCCATCCGATTGCAAACATGATCGTTTAAACATGTTCTCTCATACAACGAAACAAATATAAATAGCCCCCGACGTTGGAGATGAAAATTTGACCGAATCAATGATGATTATATGTTTTGATATGCAATATACAGAGCCTTGGAATCTGAATTATATTTTTCATTGTCATGGGAAATAACTTTTAATTAAATATTTTTTTCCAAAAATATATATAAAAAAAAAACAACTAAAACAAATAGATGTGTTCTGCATTTAATTAGTAATACTATAAAACTAAACAAATAATGTTTTCTAGTAAAACATAATTTTAAAAGAATTGTTTTTGACATTTTACCTGGATAATTTAGCTAAACCGAATGAACTGACGGGAAATTATAATACATTTTGTGAAATTTGAACCAAAGCCATCAACTTTTTTTTTTTTATTTTGATCGTAAAACAAATAAAAACGATATTATAAACACAGAACTAACATGGCTGTGTGATTGCTATTAAACTGAATGTGAACCAACACAAATGCATCTTCTCTTTAAAGCTGCTGATCTAGCTAACTGAAACTATGCTTCAGGAGCTATCTATCTATACATCAATACTTGCAAGTGTACAACTAACCAGTGCTTTATATAGCTGTAAAAATATATCAGCTGCAATCAGAAACGATGGAGAAAATGTTACATCTATACCTAGACCATAGCTGTTTTTGTTATGTGAAAGAATCATGAAAAGTGGAGGAAAAAAATAATAATAAAAAAATAATAATAATAGTGATACAAAATGCAATAGAAAATGAACAAATGTAAATCCAACCAAAAATATTTTAAATCAAACATTAAAGAAATGACGGATAGCGGAAAACGAAACAAGCAATAGTACATTACGTCTAAACTACTCCATATTAAATGAATAGGAAAATAATAAAAATCACACATGAATAATATTGACGTACTTATTCCATATACACTCTACACACTTATTAAATAAAATGAAATTGTTCAGACTCATTTCTCTGTTCTATTCACAGAGGCGTAGCGACCCTTCCCGGCGCCCGGGGACATACTTTTAATTTGGCGCCCCCTTCGGGAGCAAACTTTCGATTTGCAACCCCCCCCCCCCCCTCGAACTTTTCATTTGCACCCCCCCCCCCCCCTCAAACTTTCGATTTGCACCCCCCCCCCCCCTCGAACTTTTCATTTGCACCCCCCTCAAACTTTCAATTTGGCGCCCCCCCTAAGGTCGGCGCCCGGGGACATATGTCCCTCCCCGCCCCCCCCCCCCCCATCGCTACGCCTCTGGCTACTCACACAAATTAAGAGAAAGACTTATATTAGAATTATATTGTTTCGATGTGATAAATGAATGGGACATAACTTAATATAATTTTTTTAAAGGGAAACTACTTACCAATTATTTTGTTGATTAACGTGTACCTAAACAGTACAAACATGGTATACGTCTATTACAATATTATATTATTTTATTAATTAAAACTGTTATGTTCATATATATCATTTAAAATATAAGTTTAGGTATAAAATTGTAATTAAATTTCTTTTGTATTTTTAATTATAAGAACCATTTGAAGATGGTATATAATTTGTCATATATCTTGTGCCTGATCTTTCAATTACGTTGTAGACATTCCACTCCTGCGGTTAAAGTCATTTCGTCACCCCTTACATGTCGAACCAAAACTAACGAAAACCTTTTAAAAAAGAAATCTCAACAGATTTATAGGAAATTAGTACAGAAGCTTGCCACCCCTCTTTACAATAGAATATCCTGGTGCAGGACATTCGCTTTAACAGACCCGACGGACACTTTTAAAAACCTTCATTTCAAAACAATAACACCTAAGGAAAGGGAAATAACATACAGACTGATTTACAACACAACACCACTGAGACACGGACACCAACACAAGACCAACACACCACTAGCGACACGCAAACAAAAATCCCTATGTTATCTATGCAAACAAGACACTCCAGAAACAGAAACACACATCTACCTAGACTGCCCAACCAACCAGACCATGAAGAAAACGTTAGAAACCAAAATAAGAAATAAGAACGAGACCTTCAATGTTGATATAGGAATAACGCTAAACAAAGTACCAAAACAACAAGACCGGACTATACTGGAAAAAAAATAAGAACAGTAGCAATATATAGACAAATAATTTGGAACTGCAGAAATAGGGCAAAATACAACGAAACAGAGTTTAACAGACAGACTTTGGACTTGATCTTTAACAGACGACTTGACAGGGAAAACACACGAACACACACACTATAAATATGATACCACAGCCGTTAGGTCACGCAACACCGCTCCCAGTACATGGCCCGCCACACCCAACCAACTTCCCCCTCCCCTCACTCAAACCTACCCTTGAATAAATTATTGGTTACTTTACTTATAAATAATCTTTGCAACCCCTCTTTACCCCAACCACTTAGCAAGAGTAAAAATCTGTTACTTGAAATCTTTGTAACTATACTACCCTTTTACTTTGCCATACATGGAAATCCACCCCACTGGTAATCTATAAATATGATACCACAGCCGTTAGGTCACGCAACACCGCTCCCAGTACATGGCCCGCCACACCCAACCAACTTCCCCCTCCCCTCACTCAAACCTACCCTTGAATAAATTATTGGTTACTTTACTTATAAATAATCTTTGCAACCCCTCTTTACCCCAACCACTTAGCAAGAGTAAAAATCTGTTACTTGAAATCTTTGTAACTATACTACCCTTTTACTTTGCCATACATGGAAATCCACCCCACTGGTAATGTTTCAGTGTGAATATTTAAGTAAGATGTTACTAGTTTTACACTCTTATCGTGAGACTGGAAGATTTTATCTCCACCTTGTAGCGGTCATGTCACGCAACATGACGCTATAAATGTAACACCACAGCGTTCATTTCACGCAACAACGCTCCCAGCGCCTGGCCTGCCACAGCCAACCAACCCCCTCCCCCCCACCCCCAACCAAACTTCCCAGTGAACGATTTTTGTTTACTCAGCGTAGCAAAAACGATCACGCTATCTAGGTCGCCTTACCCAACCAACCCCCACCCACCACCCATCCCCCTCACTGACCCACCACCGCTCCCCTCTTATAAATTTGTCCTTTTATGTAATTCAAATACGTTCAACATATTTGATTTAACGATCATCTCTGTACATCACCTACTCAAATTAATTAATACGTTTGTTTTGAAGTTTAATTATTTTAAAATTTTGATTAAAAAAAAAAAAAAAATGAAGACTGTTTGCAGATAATAGGTACAAATGGAAAGTGTGAATGCAAATGACTACCTATTGTACATAATATATCATGTTTTTTGTATACTTCAGACATAACTATGTGTACTTCTCCCCTCTTTTTAGGAAGCCTAGACAAACCTTTGAAGCCAATGTTGTTATAATAAAGTTTACTACAACTCATCACTTTTATTTATCATAGACAAATATTGTCCCCTTTTCAACTTTATTATTTAGAAATAGCAACTACCTATTGTACATAACATATCATGTTTTCCTGTATACTTCATATATAACTATTTGTACTCCCCCCCACCCCTTTAGGAAGCCTAGACCAACCTTCGAAGCCAAATTTTGTTAATATAAAGTTTACCATAACTCAGCACTTTTATTTATTATAGCCAAATATTGCCCCAAGTATAACTTTAATTTTCAGAAATAGCAAATTGCTTTTGGTCCATGAAATAACCCCCCCCCCCCCTCCCTATAAAATACATATTTTATTCTGTAAATAACATGTAAAAAATTTTGAGAATGAAAGTTTCAGGAATAGTTTATAATGTAAATCTGCACCAGTCTTCTTATGTCGCATGATGAACGTAGTAAAAATCAGCTACTGCCACCACTCATTGGCTGGGCGCGCTGAAAGTCAAATCTACAACACTGAGACGTAAAAAAAAAAAAAAAAAAAAAAAAAAAAAAAAAAAACGCGATCCCAAGTACGGCTTACCCGAAGTCACCAACTACATCAACAAAAATCCAAAACACTGGAGAAACACAATGAAAAGAAAAAAATGAAATCAGCCCCACAGAACAAGGAAAATTAACAAAAAAAAATCGCGAATCAAATCTTAGATCGCCTGACAAACACCTTAGAAACCCAGCCGCAACAAGAAACTACCGCTGAACCAATTCAAATTCCCAAACCTTTAACTCCTGGAAAAGACAAGAGCTGCGGTTATTGCTTTCACAGTTTCAGTACTGCCAGCGAGTGTAAAACACATACAAAAACTTCCCATCCTGATACGAGTAAATGCCCGCATTGCAACAATCTGATCAAAAGCAGAGGAGCAACTACCAAACAATAGAACATTACAGACCTTTTCTTGATCTGTCAAATGCGCATGTCAATCATACCAAACAATAGAACATTACAGACCTATTCTCTAGCTGTCAAACGTGCACGTCCATCATACACACTATCTGCTACATCTTTAATGATAAACTGGGCTCGACGTTGTCCCATTGTGTAGATAAAAAAACCTCTTTAAAAATGTCCAGTTTATAAACACAAGTCAGCACTGACTATTATCAATACAGTTTGTTTATTATGTATGTTCGCCGTCAACTTTAACGGTTAGCCGTTCTTATCGGTCGGCGTGGTCGAAAAAGAAGCCGTTCATGTAGTACAAAAGAATATCACATTTAAACAAAATACACTTCTTTTCGCAATATTTGTATTTACAAGTTCTAGCTATCTTGGTATATCCCCACCTACTTCAAAACTAAATTAATAATTATGCGCTTTTAAAAGCATGATACAAACATTTTGACAATAATCAAATATACATAGAATTTAGCGTGTATTAGAAATAAAGAAAAGTATAACATATTTGAAAAAAAAAATAATTCTAAGATATTTAGCTAAGAAACTGTACAATATTTAAATACATTTAATTGATTTAAAACAATATTGTGTAGCTCTACGTTAGTGTAATAACACTGATGAATGATAGCTTTAATATAAAGTAAAAACAAAAAACATTATATTTTCATTCATGCTTTGCCATAGATCGCAGTATAGAAAATCATTGACAAACTATTGTTTAAGTAAAGTTAACTCTTATGTTTTTTAAGCAGGGGAAACAATCAAATATTAGTACATTATTTTAAGAAACACACAAAAACAAAATAATACAAATATAATAAAATATATTATCTTTTAATGCAAAATAGAAAATAAAAATAGAAACAAAAATATTTTTCAATCTATCATGTAAAATGAAACTATCTATAAACATGCCCTTTAATACTAGATCTAACTCTAAATGTTAAACTTAAGTCAGATTACAATACTTAATACTAAATATATAGGGATTTTATGATTGAAAATGTTTGGTATATTATTATATACTGTATTTTTTTTTTTCCAATTAAAAATTTTAATGATTTTTAATTAAAACATTTTTTTTATTTAAAACGTAATAAATTACAAAGTAAACATAAAAAAGTTCTTAAACTTCATTAAAGGAAATTTTATTTGCAAATAATAATTTTTAATTAATTTTAGAGACTTAAGCATTAACTTAAATTATTAGGATATATATATATATATATATATATATATATATACATATATATATATACATATATATATACATATATATATACATATATATATATATATATATATATATATATATATATATATATATATATATATATATATTGCATGAAAGTTTGTTTATACTGTTTGTGCATTTCATAACAGTTATTATGAATGTATTTTATTTCTGTTATTATATTCATTAAACTGATAGTTTTGACTACACATACATTATTTCAAGTGTGTGGCCTGGAACATAGACGGGCCGAAAGATTTCAATGGCTTTCACTGTCAATTTTAGAGACTTAAGCGTTAACTTAAATTATTTGGCTCTATATATTGCATGGACGTTTATTTTTATATTGTTTGCGCATTTCATAACGGTTATTATGAATATATTTTATTTCTGTTATTATATCCATTCAACTGATAGTATCGACTACACATGCATTATTTCAAGTGTGTTACCTGGAGCATAGTCTAGACAAGCAAAAAAGGTTCACTGGCTTTCACTGTCAATTGTAAACGACCGGCTCTTTAACGTGGCCATGTCATTCGTACACGGGCATTGACCAGCCTTTCTGTATAGCTGCTACGAAAGTTTAAAATATGTAAATGGCTTATATTGATTTACAATAAACTTGTGTAGGTCTACGATAGTGTAATAACACCGATGAATGATAGCTTACTTATAAAGTAAAAAAAAACTATTTCCATTGAACATTAAAAAATTGACCAAACCCACATCCCAAACCGCAAATATAATTATAAGCATTAGGCTTTGCCATAGATCGTAGTAGGGATAAATAACTATAAAGAAAAACGTGGGTCACTTAAGTACCTTTTGGATACCTTTACTAATATTTAAGAAGAAGACCCTGGCTTTTCTGTATAGTTATTTAAATAGGAGTGTATAATTTATTTTCTACTTTTTAGTGCATTATTACATAAAAGCTTGTTATTAAAACGTTTTTTATGAATTTTTTTTTCAGTACTTTACATGTTTTATTTACAATAGTTACATGACTAAAAACCAAGTCAAGTTTATAGGTAAAGTTTCAGTAAAGTATTATTGGATGGTGTAGTCTAGTGGTAAAGAACCGTATCTGTCAGTTAGAAGTGCCTGCAATTTCACACGGGCGTTTCGATCTAGACAGACAGACAAACAGACTGACTGACGACAGAGGAAGTTAGTTAAATAAAAGCTTGTAAAAATCATTGACAAAGTCACCTCAACAGAAAACCCCTCCACTCAGCCGAAGACAGAACAACGCCAATAGCAACAATGATCAAAATACAGCCAGTTATATCCACTCCAACCCTGGACACGCCAACAACTGAACAAGACACATCCGCATCTTTAATAAGTAACAAACATGGTTGCAGCAACCACACCACGTATTTGATTCTCGACGCCCAGAAAGAAACCCATCATCCATCAACCACACAACATACAAACATGGTTATAACAACAACAACAACCACTAAGAGGAAGAAGAACAGCCCAGACCCAGAGAAAACATCAAAAGCAACAAAGGTCAATGAAGAGGTCAAGGAACCAGCAGCCCCCACCCGTTATAAAAACACCACCACTTTTTAACAGGGGTCGTCTATAAATGACGTCATACTCGTATGGGGAGGGGGATCTGTAATTTTGTAACGGTGTGTAACTAGGGGGAAGTTAGGGGGGGGGGGGGGGGTTCAGATGGGGTGAAGTCACACCTTTGAATTGTAAAAAGCAATGTTAGAAAACAAGACCAAACAATCCAATAACTATTTGCGCCTTTGTGTTTTCATGCCGCTAGATATCACTGAGCCTTGAATTTGTGATGGTATAATTTAATATCTTGGCAAATTTTTATTGATTTATGTGGTGTATTTTTCATCGAATGTTATCTATTATATTTATATTTTGGATAGTGTGGTGAGAATAATTATGTAAAGTATCATAAATGTTGTTTGGTGTTGTGATACACACTTCTTGGATAGTGTCTTTTAATTTTTACTCATGGGAAACTTTTGATGAAATTATTTTATTATTAAATTATTTTACAAACACTAATAAAATAAATTATATAAAAATGTTTTAAAAAAAAAGCTCAATCCGCCTCTGCTCAAGGTGACAGTGCTCTCCATTTCTTTATAGAACTGAAGCGAAGCTAAAATACATCTTGCCAAATGTGAACCATAGTCATCTTCTTCTTCTTCGTTCTTAATTTTTAGTGTTGGGAGGGATCGAGCCTATCTGCCAGAGGGTTTGAACTCGAGACTTTTTCGAATTTATCAACCATGAGCTTTTGCCGACTCGACCACGTCTCCATCACAATTAACTATACGTGTCAACTGGTTATGTGCCATTGAGGCCATTGACTGCGATTTCAGCCTGCTTTCATAGCCTTTGTCCAACCATAACATTTATAAAATTATTCGATTTTGATCGTAAAACAAATACAAACTATATAACAAACACAGTATTATCATGGCTGTGTGAATGATATTAAACTGAATGTGAACCAATAAAAGTACATCGGCTCTTTAAAATTGCTGATCTAGCTAACCGAAACAATTAAACTAGTTTTTAGACATAGGGCTCACTTAGAATAGGACACATTATAAACATATGTTTAATGTATATATGAACATGCACGGTTTCGTTTATTTATAGTAGACTAGGCATACTGCCTAGCTTCGCTTAGGTTCTCAAAAACATATGATAATTTGAATACTAGATATTTGGTGATTAATGAGGTGTGGAGTGCTTAAATTTAAACAGTAATGCTAATTTTAGAGAAGATTTTGTATGTTGTTTAACATCCGCTCACAGAAAATAATCTTTGAAAGTACGAAATTTATAACTAAAATGGAATTAGACTTTTCAGCAAACCGTTCTATCGCCCCAAGGCACCATCGTGCCAAATTTGACGCGACTGCGGCGCCGGGAAGTGCACTGTCGGGCACCCGACCACTTTGCTTTATATACATATATATAGATTTATGTATGTATATGGACGACCTTATGAAACGAAATAAAAAAAACAACAAAACATAATGATAATTTAATTGATACACGACACACATAGTGAAATTCGTTAAAAGCAAACTGCACAGACGCGATTATTTAATACGGTTAAGTATACATAGCTATTCTACTACTTCAACATATTAAATTTGTGTATGTGCCACATTGATATGGCAATGTGTCGTACAAGAGGAAATAGAAGATTATATAAAACAACACTTTGCTAAAAGAAGTCATATAGTTATTTCCCTTTTGTTAGGGGAAACAACAACTCTTAAAACATTTAAAATCGATAGATGAAGAACATTAATTGATGGAACACACTTTTATTGATATAGATTAAAAATTAAAAATTAATTTTGTTTTTATTAAAATGCTGTTTTGTTTTTTTTGTTTTAAAATGTAAATTAAATGTTAAACAATCCTAAAAGCAAACGCCATTGTTTTAAATAAAAAAAAATATTATTAGTAACTGAAAAATGAGTTGTTATTATTTCTCTCTAATTGCTTTTTGATTTAATATTTGTTTCCATACAATTTAAAATATTTGTTTAATAGAAAAAAATCCAAGAACGCGTAGTAGCTTACTACGTTTTGGAAAGGGTATTAAGTCAAAGGCGCATGTCTAATCAATTATGCGCCTACCGAATAATATAATATACTACACATGAACTCAGATAATGCTAAAAGTGGACGATTGTATCGCGTTTTTGCTAACGAATACGCCTTCTAGTTTTTTTTTTTTTTAGATCTTTACGCTTTTATTTATTCTTATATAAACAAAAGTTGCATGCATGTAATAATATATTAAAATAATTTGAAATAATGTTTCGTAAATGAGTTAGGTAAGTGTCATTAAATAGCTCATATACACAATCAGTTACCACTCTTTCGCGCAGTTTCTTTTTATGTAATATGTAAATCACATTTTAATCAATCCTAAATAAAAACGCCATATCTTCATATAAAAAAATGTTCTTATTAGTAACTGAAAAAAAAAATTAATATCCAGTGACTTAAAATAGATAGTGGAGTTAATATTTGTGTCCTTACAATATTAAATATTATAACTTTGATATCGATTTAGTTATAACTTTAAAAAATCCTAAAACAAAGAGACAGTACGGACCTAGAGCAAAAAGCAAGGACGGTAGCTATATATAGACAGACTATTTGGAACAGTAAAATAAAAGCAAAATACGACAATGTACATTTCACGGGAAACGTACTAGACTTGATTTATCGTAGACGACTCGACAATGACAGCACTCAAACACATATACCATAATTTGCAACATCACAACGTAATGAACATAATACACTGCATTTGCCAACTGACCCGCTTAATCTAACCGTCACATCCCCTTTCATCACACTCACCCTGTCCCCGCCCCTAAACCTCATGACCCCAATATCATTTTACCCCCATTTCTGCATTCCCTTCTTCCCCACGACCCCACCCCCTGTGTTGAAATACTACGTTAAATACTGAAGATGAGGTATTATCCAAATACATTTCTAACAACATTAATTTGACTCCCACCCCCCACAACCCCCATGTCCCCACCTCTTTCGCATCATTTATAATTTGTTATTCAGTTTCCTATTGTTGCTTAATTGTGTATTGTTTTATTTATACAGCTTACAAACAAATATTTCAAATTCATCATTTGTCTCTATTTTACTATTATCATTTACGTACGGTACTTTGGTCCACAACGTACCGTACGTAAATGATAATAGTAAAATAGAGACAAATGATGACCCAAATGACCCCTACTCCTTTTGTATTCATTTTATTACCCCCACAATATTACTTAGAGTTGTTTTGTTAACTTAAATAACTCTTTTATGAGAACCCTGCTAACCAATTTTCAACCTTTAAAACTCCGCTGTATCCCCACACCCCGTGATAGCTAAACGCCTTCCCTCCCCTAACCTGTCGGTACTAAACATCCAAACAAACATAAACACCGACTTGAACATACCAAACTTTCACTCTCCCGCTAAATCACTCACACAGCAATATGTTCGTCAACCCCTACCCCCCCCTCCTTCCAAACATACACACACTATAAATAGTAACAAATCAGCAGTTAGATCACACAGCACCTATTTTGACGACTGGCTTGCCTTAAGACAAACAGACACTCTCTCCATGGCTCGTCAGACACTATACCGCCCCCCTCCCCTCTGCCCACATCACCTTTAGATATGATAACCCCGCATCCCTTTTAACTGTTCCAACGACCCCACCACCCCCGCAAACATCAGTTTCGAATATTTATTCATTTACTTATTAACTATTTTTGTAATTCACTATTGTACAAATGTAAACGAAATATGTGTCAAACAACAAATGTGTGTGTGTGTGTGTGTTATTACTCTACTGATTATTCCTTTTTCTTTAATATTTAATATGTTTATTGTACAGAATGAGATAAAATTCATGTAAACCAGCTTTGTTTTCAACTTTTCTTCCATACGTTATATTCTTCCACCACTTTTGTTGGCAAACATGTTACAAACCAGCCTCTTTTCAATTTTTGAACCAACAAGATTTAAATTTAATGTATCTTTTGTATTCATTTACATATTTCGCTATTTATTTACTATACTCTGTACACCAATGTACTTTAATAATGTACGTTCTATTTCGTTCATCAAAAAAATTTTTTACAGTTTCTTTTCCACGAACATTTACACTCGCTTATCGTTTTACTCGTATCTCAAATTTTGCTTCTGTGACAAAGCACATTTTAGCTTGCTCAACAGCTCGTATCCAAACACTCTCTTATATTGGGACACTCTTATGTTGAGATACCACTGTATGTAAAAGTCTACACTATAAAAAAAAACAACAACATACGACTCCGTGTTTTCAAAGACATTAAACTGGATGGGAAAGTAGATATTAAACAATTAAAATCACAGTGGGTAAAATGTTACATTTTTGGTTTAGTATAAAGAAAAGTGGTATCGTAAAAATGTGTTCACTTTCCAACAGACGTTGTACATAAACATTGTTTACGATCATATACTAGTTTTGTCCGTAAGTAGTTATAAAGACCCTAGTTAGTACGGGATTTAATAACATAACACAAAGAAGACTTTTGAAAAGTATACTTGAATACCAATGCTGAGCATTTAACTAGAAAAATAGGGTATATGATGTCTATAAATAGCAAATAATTTCTTGAGCCTAAATTTCCTTCAATGAAAATATAATTACTATTTCTGATGTTGAAATATAAATTAAATTTCAACTGTAAATTTTCATTTCTAACTGTGATATTTAAACTCAGCTGTTATAAAACAACATAAAAATATGCTATAACGGATGTTCCTTATTTGTACAAGAAATGCGATAAATATAAACACTATGATCGTTAAGATCCCATAGTTGACATATAAAATAATCAAATCACGCCTACAAATCAAACGTACACAGTTTTATAAACAAATATTTTAAAGCGTACACCACAGTGCTTTTACAATTTTACTCTAGCATATAAAGTTAATTAAAGTGAACCTAAGCAGTATAAAAAATAATACAACTATTAAATTATTATATCCATTGCCTGGTAATAACTAATAAGATCGCATATTATTTAAAGGGTAAGTTTTGATATACAAATCTAACTAAATTGCTTTTATATTTAAAACCGTATGCACCATTTAAAGATGCTATATATTTTGTCATATACTTTGTGACAGCTCTTCACTTGTAGGTGGGATCGAAGCATGAGTTATCTTATTATTTTAATTTTTGGTTTTAATTTTGATTAATGAAAACTATTTGTGTGGATTAATTGCATATGGTATTGTGCTAATGGACATCTTTTGGTTGACTTTTTTGGGCTTTAAATATTTTTTTCCGAAGAATGTAGATGTATGCTTTGTTGCCCCTTGATAGTACAGTTTACATTACAACTGATGAGGAAAATATAGTACAAGTAACACTGGAGATTAGTCATGAGATCAAGGAAGTATAAAATAAATGACACGATCAAGCTATTTTGTTTTCTAGTGTTAGAAAAGTTAACAAAGTCACACTAAATGTAACTTTAGCCCGTACAGCTGACTATACATCAATACGCTCTAGTGTAGAAATTAATCTACCCAATCTTCCAATACAATTATATACAATTTTAATTGATAGACTAAGCACTTAGTCACACATTTGTGTTTTATTTTATTTTTTTATTTTTTTTCAAAAAGTGGATCTTATTAACAGTCTTTCTTCTTCTTCTGCGTTCTTAATTATTAGTGTTGAAGGGGATCGAGATTTATCTGCCAGTGATTTGAACTCGAGACTTAGTTCGAATTTATCAACCATGAGCTTTTAGCCGACTCGACCACGCCTCCAACACAATTAAGCGTTACGTGTCAACTGGTTATGCGCCATTGAGGCCATTGACTCCGATTTCAGCCTGCTTTTCTTTTTGGATTTGCTTCCATAGCCTTTGTCCAACCAAGAACAAACTACAAGGCAGCAGTTGTTTAATTTTGGAGTTGTCTCTCCTAGAAGAGTGGCTGTCCCCAGCTAACGAGCCTCATCTGCCCGAGGGTTCGAACTCGAGACTTTTCGGTTTAGCAACCATGAGCTTTACCGACTCGACCACGCCGACCCCTGCGGGCCGGATAAAATGACCTCGCGGGCCGCATTCGGCCCGCGGGCCGTAGTTTGGAGACCCCTGTTCTACAGATTAAAAAATTTATATTTCTAATTAAAGCTCAGCATTGAAGTACAGACTTACATTTCAAGAGGCATTATTCATGTTATGTTTTTAAATCCCGTACTACGTAATATTTACTTTCAGACAAAACCTGTTGTATGATCGAAATCAATGTGAACACATTTTTATGATACCATTTTTCTTCATTCTAAACCAAAAAGGTAACATATTTTACCATTTATGATTTCAGTTGTTTAACCATCTACATCTCCACCCACTATAATAAGGAGGTGACAAAAGTTTACAACTACGGAGATATCAGAAAGTGGTATGTGTCCATAGCTTCAAACCAAATCTACAACAAGCTCCACATGACGGAGCATGGCACCAGAAGATCTCAAGGTGCTAGAACCGAAAAGTTCACTATTTTTATGATCTCTTGCATTCATGTAGACAAGAAGGGCGAAAAAAGGTATTCTTCGTTGGATCCCACCTGGTTATAAGGAGAGTGACTTGGTAGATCTTCTTAAAAAATTGGTTGCCAAACCGGACACTACTCCCTAGGCGAGGTTAAGTGATCTGGACAACTCGGCCAAAGTATCTTTTGTGCCAAAGGGTAAGAAGGAAGAGATCCCACACTACATAACTCTAACTAACAGAGAGTCACAACATTTAATATCTCTTCAAATAGAAGACAGAAGGTCAATATGTTGTAACTGCGGCACCGACAGGCACATGCCACGACAGTGCGAGAATTTGTACTGTAGAATTGTAGATGGCATAAAATTCAAAAACGGCAAATATGTAGCCATCACAAACTATGAAGAAGAAGATAAACAAAGGATGCGAGAACAAATCATGGACAAAGGTATAAGATGGTTTTTAGAATGGGATTCTATGCCCTTTGAGAGAAGGGATAAAACCACAGAGGATAGAGGAGATGATTTGGAAAAAGGTGGGGAAGAGGAGGAAGAAGGGAAGAGAAGAAGTTCCAGAAATAGACATATTGTTATGTCGAATTTAAGATCCTCCCAGTGTTCTAAAATTGTATTTGTCTGGGATTGAGAGGGTGTAGTCTTTTATTGTGTTCTTGATTTCCGTTGTGTACCTATCGTTGTCTAGTAGTGAATTGTTGAATTTCTAGTATGCACGCGTTTTCTTGATGTTCAGTACACAGGAAGTAAAAATACAGAACTTTTTTAGACAGACATCTCATGTATGTTTTTATCTCGACCAATGGCGTAGCTACCGTAAAGCTAGCGTAAGCAAGGCATAGGGGCCCAATGGAAATAGGGGCAGTTTTTCGCAAGTCTGAGGGAGGGAGTGGAAATCGAAAGTCCGAGGGGGTTGCAAATCGAAAGTCCGAGGGGGGGGGGGAGGGGGTGCAAATCGAATGTTTGTCCCCGGTCGCCGGGAAGGGTCGCTACGCCTCTGAGTGGACCACTAACACTTTTTGCATAGGGGCCCAAAAATCCTAGCTACGCCACTGATCTCGACATATAAGAATCCTGTATGGTCAACACTGTGAGCCAATATTCACGACATACATTAGATCGGTATTTACTTTTTTAAATTTAGTTTAGTTTACTCCATTATGATTGATTAAATATACAACTGCTATAACCTAGTCTTTTCAAAGGTGGGAAATTGAATAACAAACCTCAAGCTGTTATTTTCTCCCCAGTAGTAACGTCCAATGCTCAATGTTCTAGTTAACTGTTTGGGCTGTAAACACACAACACACTTTGTTGTCAGATTACCTTTATCGATGTCTTAAGATGTTTTTTTTCACTGAAGTCAAGAATTTGCAGCATATCTATATGTCAGTGACACACATTTTATTTCTTGGTTTTAAAATGTGGAGTGTATAAAAATGTTAAATAATAAACTACAGTAAGTTTTACACGTTACATATAATAGGACACATACTATAAACATATCCTATGTGCACTTTTATGCTTATTCATAGCTGATTTATGGATATATATGGAAGACCATATGTAAAAAAAAAGTAGAAAAAAGATTCAATCAATAAATCGCACAATCGGTGAAATTCATTAAAAGCACACAGAACAAACGCAAATATTTAATACGTTTGTTTAAATACATATTCAGCTCACTACAAAATATTAAATTAGTGTATGTACAAGATAAGGCGGAATCGAATACAAGAATTTAAACACTGTTCTAAAAGACGTCACATTTTTATTCCCTTTGTGTTAGGGGAGATAATTATACAATTTTTAATAAAGTCAATAAGTGAAAGAGGTTAAGTGAATACACCTTTTGAATGATGAATATTATGAAAGTAAAACATTTTTGTGTATGGATATAGAACATATATTTTTATTTATTTTTGATGATGTTTTTTAAATTTAAATAATTATTCAGAATTAAAACCCGAGCTTTATATTTGAAAAAAAAAAACGTTTAAGTAGCTGTACATGTAAAAACTATCCATTTGGTGGCTCCCTTAAACAATTTTTCATATATTTTTTTAAACTTTTCAAAATCAAAATGTTATTGGAAATCATAATTAATCCAAGAACACGTTGCTGAATTACGTTTTAGAAAGGGTAGGAAGTTGGTAGGCTATACTTGTAAATAATTACGCTCGAATACTTCAACTGTATTACTATTTGCTAATATCGCTTCTCGGCCTTTTGGCAAAGATCAACGTGTTTGTGTTGTGGATATGTTGTGGATATGCAGAGATCCTAAATATTAGGTTAGTCGTCCCAGTCTAGGTTCGATTTCAAGGACCGGGAGACGTTCACGTCAACTTATCAATAATAAAATGCAACCTAAAGACAAGACCGATGTGTGGGTAGCGCCGACATAGCCCTAAATGATTTATGCTCTCGGGAAGAGCCAAGTGCTAGTACTTAGGTGGTTTAAATGTACGAGTGGCTTATCATTTGTTTTAGATTTTACCTCGGACTAATGTTAGGTAGGATGTTTCATCAAGATACAATCGAAATTACGGTAAT
This sequence comes from Physella acuta, assembly GCF_028476545.2. Taxonomy (NCBI): domain Eukaryota; kingdom Metazoa; phylum Mollusca; class Gastropoda; family Physidae; genus Physella; species Physella acuta. The sequence continues at coordinate 537,827 of NW_026731661.1, forward strand.
ATCGACGAACTCTATTCAACCATCAACTCGACTACTCAATTTTCACAACCTACGATTATTCATCTCTCGACTACTTAAAAACGTCATCCAAATCAACTATTTTAACAATGCTACTACTAGACATTTTCTATTTGCGATTTTCAACACACGATTACTCAACCCTAATCTACAAACCAGCAGCTAATCAACTATCGACCACCCAAAAACGTTTTACTTTCAACCGATATCCCAAACTCAAGAGATTCAAGAGTACCCAACCTTCCAATACTGTAAACTCTCCTCACATCTTTAAGCTCCTTTTTGCTACCAAAAGTCTCAACGCAACCTACCGACACAAGACCAAAGACAACACACTTCGATATCTCATCTCGATACTCCAGCACAACGATACCACCTCACCAACCTACCGACACAAGACCAAAGACAATACACTTCGATATTTCATCTCGATACTCCAGCACAACGATGCCACCTCACCAACCTACCAACACAAGACCAAAGACAACACACTTCGATATCTCATCTCGATACTCCAGCACAACGATACCACCTCACCAACCTACCACAAGCTACAACTTCAAGGATAAAATCTACCATCAACGACAAAACTACAGCTATCTACGATACCTAAACAACACAGGACCTGCTACATCATCACTACAAAACTCAACAACACAGGACCCGCTACATCATCACTACAACACTCAACAACACAAGACCCGCTAGATCATCACTAAAAAACCAACTCAACACAGGACCCGCTACATCATTACTACAAAACCAACTCAATAACACAGGACCCGCTACATCATCACTACAAAACCAACTCAACACAGGACCCGCTACATCAGCACTACAAAACCAACTCAACACACAACCCGCTAAATCATCACTACAACACTCAACAACACACGACCCGCTACATCATCACTACAACACTCAACAACACAGGACCCGCTACATCATCACTACAACACTCAACAACACACGACCCGCTACATCATCACTACAACACTCAACAACACAGGACCCGCTACATCATCACTACAAAACCAACTCAATAACACAGGACCCGCTACATCATCACTACAAAACCAACTCAACAACACACAACCCGCTACATCATAACTACAAAACCAACTCAACATATTTTTTTTTCCGTTAACACTTCCATTTCTCATAAAACTGCAAACCAAACGACTTCACTTCAATACTCAGAACTTCAGGTCTAATTTGGTAAGGGGGGCAAAGTCGATAGTTTGCCCTTGGCACAAAAATAGATCGCTACACCTTTTAGTTACCTTCATATAGTTTATTTAATATAATAAAAGTTATTAATTGTTTGGTACTTATTAATAAAGAAAATTACACACATTTTGCCCCCCCGTATGGATAGCGCCATTGGCGACCGCCTAGTTTGCCTTATAGGTAGCGCCGGCCCTGTATACAGCCCCCCACCCCCCCTCCCAAAACGCAATTAGAACTATTTGGAAATGCCACAGATCACTGCAAATAAAATAAAATAAAATATAGTAAACTAAGTCTTTCTAGATAAAGTTATCTGCCATGTTGTAGTTTTCATTACATCAGGGGAAATTTTTAAACGATAGTAAATCGATTGAGCAAAGAAATAGAAAATAAAAATAAAATACCAAATGTATGATTAGAAATAAAAAGTTAATGAAATTTAAAAATCAATTATTTAATGTTGAAATAATCGTATAAGATGACTTAACATTTAGAAAATGTGTTTAAAACTCTAAAATGATAAACGATAGTCAAATTACAGAGGATAATTTTTTATATTGTGAGATTTTTATGTTATTAATGATCCTACTTCATTGCAAATCTCACACATTTTTCTTATTTTATTTTTGTAAACAAACCTAAAAGTAATGGTATTTTATTTAGATAGTTTTATCAGTGTATGTACGCTCAGTTCTAAAAAAGGTATTAAATGCACAAACATTTTGCAATAATAATAGTTTTAATATAGCGACTAAAGCGTTTACATTAACTATATAGCTGGAAATAACGTATGTTTGTTTGTTTTTTTGTTTTTAAAATATCTTTTGTGCACATAGAGTTTACACACATTGATAGTGATTAAACTGTTTTGTCTTATTGTTACATAGATCTCACACACGCTAGGTAGCGTCAATATCTGGTCCAAAGGTTCACTGGCTTTCACAATTAATCTTGACAAACTTGACCGGCTCTTTAACGTGGCCATGTCATTCGTGAACAGCGAGTACACGGTCTTCTCCAGGTTGATCTCCAACAGCCAGTTACGTCAGTACTCGGCAATACAGGCCAGGTTAGATTGTAATTTCATTCTCTGCTGAGCGATAGTTTGGTTGTCCCCTGGACCCACGTCATGAGACCATCCGCTAATTACACCTTCCCACCATCCATCTCCGTATCGAGATCGTTGATACAGCATAGAAAGAGCGTGCAACACAGAGCTGATCCCTGTGGCAGACCATACTCGATCGTTATCAGATCAGATAGGTCAGTTCCTACCCTGGTCCTGATAATACAAGCGTCCAGAAAGTCTGTTGGTCACCGGTACATGTTCTTACACACGCCCCTTTGACGGAGTTTTACTATCAATTTGGATCTCCATACCTTATAGTAGGTCTGTTTCAGATCGAAGGACAGCACATTGGTGGTGACCTTTGTGTGGAAACAGCCAATTATTTCCTTAAAAAACTGAAGAACGGGGTCCACTGGCTGCCGTCCCCACCAAAGCCCGTTTGACACGAGTCTATCAGTCTGTTATTTGACAAAAACCAAAACAAGCGGGCATTGACCAGCCTTTCCAAGAGCTTGCTGATGTTAGAGCAGAGGGAGAACGGTCTGTAGCACTCAGGTGAGCCCAGATCAAGATCCGTGGCAATTTTCTAAAACAATTCATGGTATTTCAAGTTTATTTTTATTAAATATCAAAGAAGTGTAACTAGAATAATGTTGATCTCGTCATTTTTTTTTTCAAAGTAAAAAACTAAAAAAAAACACTTTTCAATTAGATATTTAAATAACAGACTGTGCATCAGTATAATGTGCTCGCTTGGTCAGGTGTGTAGAGCTCATGGGTCATCCATTAATGACGTCCACAATTTTTTTTTGGATTTTGGACCCCTCCCCCCCCCCCCCCCCCCCCCCCCCGTCCACAAAAATACACTTTTTTCCTAATAAAAGTCCATATGCGTCCACAAAAGTCAGTTTTTTCAGACCCCCCGCCCCCCCCCCCCCGTGTTGACGTCATAAATGGATGACCCCTAACGGTTAGCCCGACCACAAAAAGAGAGAGAGGCGGTTTGTTATAGAAACACATGCAGCGAAAAGTTGAGTAAATGTAATATAATGACGTCACGTTGAATAACCAAATTTATAACCGTTGATCGCTAGACAGCTACAAATAACAGTAAAAAGTTCGGTCTACAGCATCTTCAATTTAAAAAAAATACTGCCCGCGACCTCTGACTCTTTATGAAAAATGGCGGGTCAAAAAAGCCTTTAAAATTGAGGGGCAAGGTATACACAGCGTCACGGCGCGATCACTCTTTCAATAAAGAACCATTTTAGATAGTCTTAGCTAACCGATTAAGAGAATGATATGTTCAAATTCTATTGTTTCCATGTGATAATTGAAAGGGACTTAATTTACATTTTATAAGGGAAATAACTACACATTCTTTTGTTGAGTAACCTTTACCTAAACAGAACAAAAATTGTAAACAGCTATTACATTTTATTATAATAATTTTTTAATATAAAATTATTTGTCGATTTAGAGATCAGTTTTGATATAAAAATTAAACTAAACTGCTTTGTATTCAAAAAGCTCAAACCCATTTCAAGATCTCACATAATTTCTTACATACTTTGAGCTGGATCTTTGATCGACGTTGGCCTTGCTCTTCGATGTACCTCAAATTATTTTATTTTTGACGTCGAAGCAAAAAAAAAAAAAAAATTGACGTCGAAGCTAAGGTGGAATCTTAAAAATCAAATTAAGTCACGAAAAGCTGATAGATCTACTTTATAGGTCAGCAACCATTAGAGACGTAAGAGCCAAAAGATCAATTTACAGATAAATCTCCTAGTTCTTAAAGAGCAACTAACATTTTTTAAAATGGTATTTGATTAGGATTAGGTAAATGAATTTAAAATAAATTGGTTTAACTATGAAATAATATTTATTTATATAAAAACATAAACATGTTTTCTTAACACATAATAAAGTATTTAACTAGCTCAGCTAGGATGCTAGGATAACAAAATCAAATTATATATAACTATAACACTATTCCTACCTAATTTAGAAGCTAATAACTAAAAAACCGTGTCAGAAAAGTCCACCCAATGCACACTGACACATAAGACAATGCCTTCTGAAGAAAAAATAAAAAATAAAATTGAAAATATTCGAAAAAATAAGCATACAATTTTATCGGTCAAACTAATACAAAATACGTAAAAACAACGTAATGACTATTGACTAGCCAGAATTTTAACGGAATCATTTAAGTCACTTAATCAGTGAGTGCCTGTGTTATGTTAAATGTGTCGGATTTTTAGTTAATTAGTTATTATTTTTGCTTTGTCACTAATATCGTTCAGTAAAGCACATTGCGTTTTGACCAATAACTATTTCATAATTTTTTTTTTCTCAAACAAGTACATTGTAAAATATATAGGCCTATAATTTACGTGAAACGGGTACCGATGGCTAGTATAACTATAAACAAATTATGGTAAATATATAGATGCATATGGATGACCTTACAGTGAAAAATAAAAATTAATCGACACACTGGGTACAGGGGCGTAGCGAGGGGGGGGGGGGTGCGGACCGCACCGGGTGACACCATTTAGGGGGGTGACACCAAGGCAAAAAATTGCAAAATATATAGAGAAAAACTCGAGGGGGGGGGGAGTGCAAATCGAACGTTTGAGGGGGGGGGGTGCAAATCGAAAATTTGAAAGTTTGTCCCTGGGAAGGGTCTCTATGCCTCTGTGGGGGTGACACCATTAAGTGCCGCACCGGGTGACACCCGACCTCGCTACGCCACTGACTGGGTAGATTCATTAAAAGCAAAACGAGAATATTTAATATGGTTTAAAATGGTTAAGAAGAAATAAGTATTTTACTCCCTTCAACATATTGTATTTGTGTATGTACCAGATTGAAAAAGAAGTGAGTTGTTATATCCCTTGTCTTAGGGGAAATAACTCTTTAAATAATTTTTGAAGTCAATAAATGTAGAACACCATTTAGAACACCGCGAGACGTTCATATCAATCATAGCCAAACATAACTCGATCAGCCCTCGGGTAAATTAACGTTAGAAAAGTCTTATGTTTCTCAGGTTTTAAAAAGGGCACAATCTGAAGGGAAGGAAATGATTCACACCTCACCCCCCCCCCAACACTTTCCCCCTCCTGGCGGATAAATCAAGGGCAACGTACGCTCATCGCAAGGGATCAATTTTGTGTCATGGACAATTTTTGAATGATAGATTATTATGAGTATTACAGAGACCCTTTTCCCACTTCGTTTTTGTTTCTGGTCATGGGTGGCTACAATGTCAACTTTTGACTTCGCAGCTGAGGATGGAGCATGGTAAACTAAGCAGTAAAAAGAAACCGAGTTGCACACCTTATTTTAGTCTAATTCTTATGGCATTTAAGTTTCTCCATTAAGTTACTATATATACAATTGATAATCATATCTTTAAAATTGTATATAAATTACCAAGTAAATTATTATGACTATTTTAAATTGTTAAAATACATAAATTAAAAAAAAAATTGTGGGCGGACTGCTATAGATATAGAGGTTTGATAGAGAAGAATGCTTGATTTGATGCATCTAATAATTGTACTCAACATAACATTCCGGCTGCTTATATTTTTTTTTTATCCCAAATTTATACCAGCTTAACTTTAAAGCCCAAACGCTGATGAAAAAAAAAGTCCATTGAAACATCATTTAATTGCACATGTGTATTTTCAGGAGTTTTTTGAACAGTTAAATTGTAATTAAACTTTTTGTATTAGATCTATGAATAAGTAAACCATCTTAAATGAATGAAAATGCTATTGTAAATACTAAAGCGAACATGCAAGGTAAACTGACGCTGTAAATTGCATGTCTGGGGCGAAAAAAAATTGGAGAACATTAAGTAACTCAAACACTTTCACTTGCAAAGACAGTGACTTGAGACGAATAGGATTTAAATATTGATTAATTTTACTTATTTGTGTAAATTATTTGCATCATTTTGTGCTTATGCACTTATTTTTTGTGTGACTTTTTTTGGACTTCAAATTAAAAAAAATATATACTTTAAATTTAGATTAATGTATTGTAACCTGTTTGCGTAAATTATTTGCATAATATTGTGTTGATGCACATATGTGTGTGTGACCTTTTGGGCTTTAAATAAAAAAAAATACTGCGAGTAGATGTATACTTTGATTGTCCCTCGAGAGTACAGTTTACAGTATTGGGTCATACAACTGAAGTGGAACAGATAGTAGATTTAATACTGGAGGTTAGTCATGAGACCAAGTAGGTCTAAAAAGAAAAGACAATATATTGTTAGTCTGTTTTCAAGTGGCACAAAAATTAGCACATGTCACTATATAGGTTGCTAATGCTTCAACAGCTGCTTATACTACAATAAATTAAGACTAAAAAGTGGGTTATGGGCTGTAAAAATATACAAGATTCACCCAGAAGCGATGGAGGAAATGTTACATCTGACCTCACCATAGGTTTTGTTGTAACGACAAATAATCATAAAAAGTGAAAGATAAATCAGACAATATGTTACCTCTAAAATACTTCGTATTAAAAGAATAGGAAAATAAAACAAAACAAACATGAATAATAATGTTGCAATTGTTCGCCGTTATTATTCTCTACATTCTACACACTTATTAAATAAAATACAATAGCTCTAAATGTTTGCTTTGATGTGTCTCATTGTAATCAACATAACTTTTCCGGTTGATTAAAATTTTCATCATTTTAATTATCTGTAATCCCAAATGTATTTCAGCTCCACTCAGCCGACCACGCCGAGAGAGAAAAATCCATTGAATCTTCATGACACATTAGCATTTTATTTTCAGTTTTAAAAAAATGTAATTAGACGTTTTAAACCTAAACCTAACCTAAAAGCTGCCGATCTAGATAGGTAAAACAAGCAAACTAATTTATAGGGCACATACTATCTGTTTTTTACAGACTGTTTTTTTCGAGGGGTGGGGAGGTCAACATTTTCAGAGGGGGGGGGGGGGGGGGGGGTTGGTGTGGGAGGACACTGATAATAGTTCGTTTCCTATATAAATAACATTTCGTTTGGTGAGGGGGGGGGGGGGGTGTGGTAGACTTACTTGGGGGGGGGGGGGGGGGATGAAGAGATGCCTAGAAGAAACTCTGCATATATATTTAATGTATGTATGAATATGCACTGTTTCGTTTATTTACAATAGATTTATGGATCAATATGGACGGCCATATGAATCCGAAAAAAAAAATATAAAGATTTACTCGATACACAACAAACTTGTTGAAAATTCTTTAAAAGCAAACTGAAAACATGCGAACATTTACTATGGTTAAGTATAAATACATATTTTAATACTAAAACATATTAAATTTGTGTATGTGCCAGTTCGTCATGGAAATTTTGCGCATTTGACAAAATACAAAAGAGGAATATAAACAACACTGTGCGAAAGAAATGCACCGAGTTACCTGGTTATGTTGTGTAAGTTAAGGGAAACAACTCTTACAACACAACAATTATTAAAGTCAACAACTGGTGGTCGTCAAGATGTAATACAAATGTGTATTGAATTAAAAAAAAAAGAATAAGTAAGTTTTAATTTGCACATAAAAATGTATATATATTTTTCTCTTGTGAAAAAATATATTTAAAATTGTAAATAATCAAAACTAAGATGCCAGAGCTTTAAACTAAACACTTGCTTATATATAGTTGAACACATATTTTTTTATTAATGATCTATAATGGCATCTTTTTAGATTCGAAATATTTTTTGTTTACAAAACTAAAAGCAACTGTAATCAATAATAATTGGTTTTTGCTAAAAAAAGTCACTAACAGGTTGTAGCTATATTATGTTTCTTAAAAGGTCAAAAGTTGATATCAGTTACACTTCGTACCTTATAATATGATATCCTTATATATAAACACGCCGATAATAAAGAATGCAAAAAGTGGACGGTCTTATATTATGTTTACAAATGAGTTCGCTTTTAAAACTTGTATTAGAGTCTTACGCTTATATTTATTGGTATATAAAACAAAAGTTTCATTTATGTAGCAATAAAACAAACTTAATTGAGTTGGGCAATTAGTGTTAACAAAAAGCTCCTTTGCACAGTTAGTTGCAACTTTTCTGCGCAGTTACTTTTCCACGAACATCTACACTCGCTAATCGGGTTACTCGTATCTCAAATTTTGCTTGTATGACAAAGCACATTTTAGCTTGCTCAACAGCTCGTATCCCCAATACTCTCTTATTTTGAGGTACCCCTGTACGTAAAAGTCTACACTTTAATTAACTATACGACTCCTGAGGTACCACTGTATGTAAAAGTCTACACGTTAATTAACAATACGACTCCTGAGGTACCACTGTATGTAAAAGTCTACACGTTAATTAACTATACGACTCCTGAGGTACCACTGTATGTAAAAGTCTACACTTTAATTAACTATACGACTCCTGAGGTACCACTGTATGTAAAAGTCTACACGTTAATTAACTATACGACTCCTGAGGTACCACTGTATGTAAAAGTCTACACTTTAATTAACTATACGACTCCTGAGGTACCACTGTATGTAAAAGTCTACACGTTAATTAACCATACGACTCCGTGTTTTTAAAGACATTAAACTAGATGGGAAAGTAGATATTAAACAATTGAAATCACTGAGGGTAACATGTTTTACCTTTTGGTATAGTACAAGGGTCTCCAAACTACGGCCCTCGGGCCGGATGCGGCCCGCGAAGTCCTCTCATCCGGCCCGCGGAGATCTTTTTGTCTAAGGAAAAATCGTTTGTTGGTGATGGTTGAGGAACTCTGCCCAGAGAAATCAAAGACATGCCTGGAAGAAACTGGCCCCCAAACTGAAATTTCATAGTTAATGTGGCTCTCGGTCTGAAAAGTTTGGAGACCCCTGGTATAGTATAAAGAAAAGTGGTATCGTAAAAATGTGTTCACTTTCCAACAGACGTTGTACATAAACATTGTTTACGATCATATACTAGTTTTGTCCGTAAGTAGTTATACAGACCCTAGTTAGTACGGGATGTAATAAGATAACACAAAGAAACATTTTGAAATGTATACTTGAATACTAGTTCCTGAGCTTTAACTAGAAAAATAGGTTATATGATCAATAAAAATAGCAAACGATTTCTTGAACCAAAATTGACTTAAAGAAAATATAATTAATATTTCTGATGTTAAACTATAAATTACATTTCCATTGTAAAATTTCATTTCTAACTGTGATATTTAAACTCAGCTGTTATAAAGCAACATAAAAAAAAAATTATGCTATAACGGATGTTCCTTATTTGTACAAGAAATGCGATGAATATAAACACGATGATCGTGAAGTTCCCAGAAATGAGAAATAAAATAATTAAATCACGCCTACAAATCAAACGTACACATTTTTGGTAAAAAAATATTTTAAAGCGTGCACCACAGTGATTTTATAATTTTACTCTAGAATATAAAAAAAATATACACTTGGGTAGTGAAGCTAGATAAGTGTTTCTTCTATTAAATCACCATTATTGTTTTTATACCTAACTTCCGTTATATCATATTATATAACTTCAGATGGAAATAACATTTAATATAAACATAGAACTAAATTGCATTTGTACTAAAAAATTAAAAGAACCATTTAAATATGTTATATATTTTGTTATATCATCTGTAACTGATATTTAACAATAACTCGCCCTTTCGACCGTCGATTTTGAATTATTTAATTTTGGTTATTGTATTGTATTGCCAGGAAGCAAATCTCTCAACAACACAGGATACAGGACTACCCGCACCGCAGCAACCGAGGGACCAACAACCAAGTTCACTGACGATTATAACAGAGCCACCAGGCGGATCATCCACACCGCAGCAACCAACGGAATCCCCGAAAACGACGAACCAACAACTCCAGTTACGACTGCAGCAAAGCCACCAGTCGTTGCACCAACAACAACATCATATCAAAACGTTGCAACACCAAGCCTCAACCCGGAAACGGAAATGGACATCACCACGTTAACCAAAAGAAAAAAAATGAACTCAGCCCCACATAGTTATTGAAAACAACAAAGGCTCTTTATACCATAAAGATAGTCCACGACTTCTCGCAATGCAAGTTCTGCACCAAGAAGTATACAACACCCACGGAAGTCGAGGCTCATGAGAACAAAACACACACAAAAGTCTCAAACAGTGCAGCATCTGTGACGTTAAAACAGTTCACATCGGCAAAATAAGACGCTACTGGCAAGTACACTATAAAGAAACTACATTTGATTGCCGCAGTTAAAAAAAAAGTTTTAAGTTCAAAATTAGTTAATTCATTGAAAACCTAAAACAAATATTTAATTAATTTAAAAAAAAAATGTCAGAAGTATTACTTTAACATAAAAGACGTAAGTAAGCTTACTTAAACTGTTCAGACGACTTTAGACAACGGAAGATGCTGTTGGTGGTGTCGGCCAAATGTAGAGTGAAGTCGATAGGCGGAGAAGCTTTAGTTCGTTCACTTACTCACTGTTAATGCTAAGCTCTTTCGGTCACTTTAAAACCTTTCTCGTTTTACTCTGAACGTTTAATTTTAGCAGAGGTATTTAATAGATAATATAGTGACCCACCCTATTCTGTATTTAAAAAACACATGTTATATAATTAAAATCTGGAAAATTACCTTCATCTGGGACCTTTTACGGAATAAAAAAAAAAATCAAATTTAACGGGCATTTTACCTGTATCTGGAAGTGGATATTGAATCGAAAACGGAAATATATTAAAATACTATTGTTGCGCGGGGGGGGGGGGGGGTTGATAAATGAAGAGGACATAATGTATTTCACTTTCCATAAGGGAAATAACTCTCTCATTCTATTTTTTATTAACGTTCATCTAAGCATTATACACATAATATACAGCTATTACATTATTATATTACATTTCTAAAAGTAACTAATAAGGTCGTATTTATTTTAGGAGATAAATTTCAATTATAAAATACAATAATTAAACTTTATTTGTAAATTAAATCTTAAGAACCATTTTAAGATGTGACATAATTTGTCATATACTTTGGGACTGAACATTGAACTGTATTATTCCTGATGGTTGGTTGAATCTCAAATTTATTTTAATTTTGGAGAACATTTATTTGATTTTAAGGTTAAAGATCAAAGGAAAAAAAACGAAAAAAACAGGCGAACATTTAATGGAATAACAGACTCTCTTTTCCCATGGTCGATTCTATTTCTGGCGATGGGTGGCTACAATATCAACTTTTGACTTCCCGTCCGATGATGGAGCATAGTAAACTAAACTAAAAAGAAACCGAGTAGCACAACTTATTCTTATGCCATTTTACTAACTCCTTTTTATTACTATATATATATATATATACATATATATATATATATGTATATATATATATATATATATATATATATATATATATATATATATATATAATTGATGATACTGTCTTTGAGGCTGTGTAAAAATACCAAATATATTATTATTACTATCTTAAATGTTAAAAATAAACAAATTAAAAAGAAAAAAAAAAACTGTGGGATGACAGCTATAGACATAGATTTTTAAACAGGAGAATTGTTTTAATATTGTTCCAAACATTAAAGAATACCTCTTTATTTATGAGGGTCTTTAGTTGTCCTGTGTTGATTTGATTTCGTCTTTTTCTGTCAGACTGTCTGTAGAAGGTCACCAAACAATAGTACATTACATAGGCACACATCAATCATACCAAACAATACAACATTATATACCTCTTCTCTAACTGTCAAAGACCGATGTCATTAACACCAAACACTAAAACATTACAAGACCTATTATCTAGCTCTCAAATGCGCATATCTATCATACTATAAGATACATCGATAATGAAAGTTAATACTAATACATATGAGTGGTGGGGTTATCAGCACTATGAAAGTCTCCGTAACTCTCCCTAACATAGAAAGTATGTTGGTCACCGGTACATGTTCTTACACACGCCCATTTGACGGAGTTTTAATATCGATTTGGATCTCCATACCTTATAGTAGGCCTGTTTCAGATCGAAGGACAGCACATAGGTGGTGACCTTTGTGTGGAAACAGCCAGCGATTTCCTTAATCAACTGAAGAACGGAGTCCACTGGCTGCCGTCCCCACCAAAAGCACGCTTGACACGAGTCTATCAGTCTGTTATTTGACAAAAACCAAAACAAGCGGGCATTGACTAGCCTTTCCAAGAGCTTGCTGATGTTAGAGCAGACGGAGAACGGTCTGTAGCTCTCAGGTGAGCCCAGATCCCTTGCTGTCTTGGACAGGGCGACCACCTCCACAATTTTACACCTGCTGGCAAGTTCGACACACGTCTATGATTGGTTCATTAGAGCGAGAACTTTGTTAATGACCAATACAAGAATTTAAAAAAACAAACTCATCCGATTGCAAACATTATCGTTTAAACATGTTCTCTCCTACAACGATAAAAATATAATTAATTCCCACCTCTGGAGTTGAGAAGTTGTTCGAATTAAAAATAGACATGTGATTTAATGTTATGATTACCAACTTATTGAATCTTAGGAATGTTATTATCTCCCATTTGTCAATCTAGAAAAAAATAGTTGAATTGTTTATTTAAGGAAAATGACATTTTATCTCCCTTAATGTAATTAAATGTAAAAACTTTAAAACTATTTCATATTTTTTAATGAAATATATGGATTTTTGTTTAAATAAACTGGTCGTTATCGAAAGTAAAATTTGAAATATTACTTTATTGATGTTTTTAATTCAACTCCAGTTTCACGAAATACAAAGTCAAACCATAATGTTAAAATAACATGTCAAACGTGTAATCAAATATACAATAAATAAGGAAACACATTTATTTAGATTGTATATTAATACAGAAAGCAAAGCAAATACTTGCGAAAATATTAAAAACAACTAATCAAACAGCGAAACAAATAAAGCAAGCACACTTAATTTAATTAACACGACTAGACAAAGAACAGAGGACGAAAACAGACTAGTAGCAACGGCTATTTATAGTTCGACTATATGGGAAAATGGGAATAAAATTAGATTTTGTTTTGCAAAATTCACGGACATCGAGTTAAAACAAATATTTCAAGCAAAGCTAAAACATAGACTGGGAACTCTCACTTAACTAAAGAAAATTGTACAGGAAAAAAATAGGAAAATAAAAATAGAATAATTTTAATTAAGACAGCCTCAAGCCAAACATCACTCGATCAACCCTCGAGTAAATTAACGTTAGAACAGTCTTATGTTTGTGAGGTTTTAAAAGGGCACAATCTGAATGGTTGAAAGAGATACACACCTCAACCCCCCCCCCCCATAACACCTACACACACACAGTCAAAAGAAACGGAGTTTGCACACCTTATTTTAGTCTAGTTATTATGCCATTTTATTTTCTCCATTTAATTACTATATATGCAATTGCTGTTCGTGTCTTTGATGCTGTGTAAAACCTTCAAATACATTATTATTACTATTTAAATGTTTAAAAAAAAAATTAAAAAAAAAACCCTGTGGGATAATTGCTATATATATATAGATGTTTGGGCAGAATGTTTGCTTTGATGTGTCTCATTGTAATCAACATAACTTTTCCGGTTGATTAAAATTTTCATCATTTTAATTATCTGTAATCCCAAATGTATTTCAGCTATACTTATAAGCCCAAACCCCACTCAGCCAACCACGCCGAGAGAGAAAAATCCATTGAATCTTCATTACATATTAGCATTTTATTTTCAGTTTAAAAAAATATGTAATTAGACTTTTTTAAACCTAAACCTAACCTAAAAGCTGCTGATCTAGATAGGTAAAACAAGCAAACTAATTGATAGGGCACATACTATCTGTGTTTCTTGCAGACTGTTTTTTTTTTGAGGGGTGGGGAGGTCGAAATTATCAGAGGGGGGTGGTGTGGGCGGACACTGGTAATAGTTTATGTTTCCTATATAAATAACATTTCGTTGGGGGGGGGGGGGTGGTAGACTTGCTTCTGGTGGGGGGGGGGGAAGGAAGAGATGCCTGGAAGAAACTCTGCATAATATACATATATATTTAATGTATCTATGATTAAGCACTGTTTCGTTTATTTGCAATAGATTTATGGATCAATATGGACGGCCTTATGAATCCGAAAAAAATAAATAAAGATTTACTCGATACACAACACACTTGTTGAAAATTCTTTAACAGAAAACTGAAAACACGAGAAAATTTACTATGGTTTAGTATAAATACATATTCTAATACTAAAACATATTAAATTTGTGTATGTGCCAGTTCGTTATGAAAATTGTGCGCATATGACAAAATCTAATAGAGGAATATAAACAACACTGTGCGAGAGAAATGCACCGAGTTACCTGGTTATGTTCAGTTAGTTAAGGGAAACAACTCTTACAACACAACAATTATTAAAGTCAACAACTGCTGGTCGTCAAGATGTAATACAAATTTGTATTGAAGTAAAAATAAGAAATAATTAAATCTAATTTGCACATAAAAATGTATAAATTATTTTCTATTGTGAAGAAAAATATTTTAAATTTTAAATAATCAAAACACAAAAGCCAGAGCTTTATACTAAACAATATCTTATATTTAGTTGAACACAACCCTTTATCATTGATCGTTTAGCTTCTTTGAAATTCGAAATAAATTTTCTTTACAAAAGTAAATGCAACTGTAATCAATAATATTTGGTTTTTGCTAAAAAAAAGTCACTAACAGGTTGTAGCTATATTATGTTTTTTAAAAGGCCAAAAGTTGATATCAGTTACACTTCGTACCTTATAATATAATATCCTTATATATAAACACGCCGATAATAAAGAATGCAAAAAGTGGACGGTCTTATATTATGTTAACAAATGAGTACGCTTGTAAAACTAGTATTAGAGTCTTACGCTTATATTTATTGGTATATAAATCAAAAGTTGCATTTAAGTAGCAATAAAACAAAATTAATTGAGTTGGGCAATTAGTGTTAACAAAAAGCTCCTATGCACAGTTAGTTGCAACTTTTTCGCGCAGTTACTTTTCCACAAACATCTACACTAGCTAATCGGGTTACTCGTATCTCAAATTTTGCTTGTGTGACAAAGCACATTTTAGCTTGCTCAACAGCTCGTATCACAACAGTCTCTTATGTTGAGGTACCACTGTATGTAAAAGTCTACACGTTAATTAACTATACGACATTAAACTAGATGGTAAAGTACATATTAAACAATTAAAATCACAGTGGGTAACATGTTTTACCTTTTTGGTTTAGTATAAAGAAACGTATTATTGTAAAAATGTGTTCACTTTCCAACAGACGTTATACATAAACATTGTTTACGATCATATACTAGTTTTGTAGGAAAGTAGTTATACAGAACCTAGTTAGTACTGGATTTAATAACATAACACTAACACAAAGAAGACTTTTTGAAATGTATACTTGAATACCAATGCTGAGCATTTAACTAGAAAAATAGGGTATATGATCAATAGAAATAGCAAATAATTTCTTGAACGAAATTTGACTTAAGGAAAATATAATTATTATTTCTGATGTTAAACTATAAATTAAATTGCAATTGTAAATTTTCACTTCTAACTGTGATACTTAAACTCAGCTGTTATAAAACAACATTAAAAAAATTATGCTATAACGGATGTTCCTTATTAGTACAATAAATGCGATGAATTTAAACACGATGATCGTGAAGTTCACAGAAATGAGAAATAAAATAATTAAATCACATCTACAAATCAAACGTACATATTTTTTGTAAAAAAAATGTGTTATAGCGTACACGACAGTGATTTTACAATTTCCCTCTAGCATATAAAAATATACACTTGGATAGTAAAGCTAGATAAGTGTTTTTTTTTTCTATTAAATCACCATTATTGTTTTTATACCTAACTTCCGGTTTATCAAATTAGATATCTTCAGATGGAAATAACATTCCTATATAAACATAGAACTAAATTGCATTTGCATTTAAAGATCAAAAGAACAATTTAAACATGTTATATATTTTGTTATATCGTCTGTGACTGATATTTAACAATAATTCGCCCTTTCGACCGCCTATTTCGAATTATTTAATTTTGGTTATTGTATTGTATTGCCATGAAGCAAACCTCTCAACAACACAGGGTACAGGACTACCCGCATCGCAGCAACCGAGGGACAAACAACCAAGTTCACTGACGATTATAACAGAGCCACCAGGCGGATCATCCACACCGCAGCAACCAACGAAATCCCCAAAGTCGACGAACCAACAAGCAACTCCAAGTACGACTGCAGCGAAGCTACCAGTCGGAGAATCAACAACAACAACAAATCAAAACATTGCAACACCAAGCCTGAACCCGGAAACGGAAATGGACATCACTACGTTAACCAAAAGAAAAAAAAATGAACTGAGCCCCACAGAGTTAGGGAAAACAACAAAGGCTCTATAGACCATAAAGATAGTCCACGACATCTCGCAATGCAAGTTCTGCACCAAGAAGTATACAACACCAACGGAAGCCGAGGCTCATGAGAACAAAGCCCACAAAAGTCTCAAACAGTGTAGCATCTGTGACGATAAAACAGTTCACACCGGCAAAAAAAGCGCTACAGGCAAGTACACTATGAAGAAACTACATTTGATTGACGCAGTTAAAAAAAAAAAGTTTTAAGTTCAAAATTAGTTAATTCATTGATAACCTAAAAGAAGTATTTAATTAATTGAAAAAAATGTCAGAAGTATTACTTTAACATACAACACTTAAGTAAACTTACGTAAAATGTTCAGACGACTTTAGACTACTGAAGATGCTGTTGGTGTTGTCGGCCAAATGTAGAGTGAAGTCGATAGGCGGAGAAGCTTTAGTTCGTTCACTTACTGTAAATCCTAAGCTCTTTCGGTCACTTTAAAACCTTACTTGTTTTACTCTGAACGTTTTAGCAGAGGTATTTAATAGATAATATAGTGACCCACCCTATTCTGTATTTAAAAAAACACATGTTATATAATTAAAATCTGGAAAATTACCTTCATCTAAGACCTGTTATGGAATTAAAAAAAAATCAAATTTAACGGGCGTTTCACCTGTAACTGGAAGTGGATATTGAATTGAAAACGGAAATATATCAAAATACTATTGTTGCGGGGAGTTGATAAATGAAGGGGACTTAATGTATTTCACTTTTTATAAGGGAAATAACTCTCTCATTATATTTTTTATTAACGTTCATCTAAGCATTACACACATAATATACAGTTATTACATTATTATATTAAATTTGTAAAAGTAACTAATAAGGTCGTATTTATTTTAAGAGATAAGTTTCGGTTATAAAATATAATAATTAAACTCTATTTGTAAATTAAATCGTAAGAACCATTTTAAGATGTGGCATAATTTGTTATATAAATTGGGACTGAACATTGAACTGTTCCATTCATTGCAATTTGTGTAATGATTTTAAAGTTAAAGATCAAAGGAAAAAAAAAGAAAAAAACAGGTGAACATTTAATGGAATAACAGACTCTCTTTTCCCATGGTCGATTCTATTTCTGGCGATGGGTGGCTACAATATCAACTTTTGACTTCCTACCTGAGGATGGAGCATAGTAAACTAAACTAAAAAGAAACCGAGTAGCACAACTTATTTTAGTCTAACTCTTATGCCATTTTACTATCTCCATATTAGTATTATATATATAAAAGATGATACTGTCTTTGAGGCTGTGTAAAACTACCAAATATATTAATATTACTATCTTAAATGTTTAAAATAAATAAATAAAAAATTAAAAAGAAAAAAAAAATGAGGGAGGACTGCTATAGACATAGATTGTTTTAATATTATTCCAAACATAAACGAATACCTTTTTATTTATGAGGGTCTTTAGTTGTCTTGTGTTGATTTGATTTCGTCTTTTTCTGTCAGACTGTCTGTAGAAGGTCACCAAACAATAGTACCGTACATAGGCACACATCAATTACACAAAACAATACAACATTATATACCTATTCTCTAGCTTTCAAAGACCGATGTCATTAATACCACACAATACAACATAACAAGATCTATTCTCTAGCTTGTCGATCATACTATCTGATACATCGATAATGAAAACTAATACTAATACATATGAGTGATGGGGTTATCAGCACAATAAAAGTCTCCTTAACTCTCCCTGACACAGAAAGTCTGTTGGTCACCGCTACACACGCCCATTTGACGGAGTTTTAATATCAATTTGGATCTCCATACCTTATAGTAGGCTTGTTTCAGATCGAAGGACAGCACATAGGTGGTGACCTTTGTGTGGAAACAGCCAGTGATTTCCTTAATCAACTGAAGAACGGAGTCCACTGGCTGCCGTCCCCACCAAAAGCCCGCTTGACACGAGTCTATCAGTCTGTTGTTTGACCAAAACCAAAACAAGCGGGTATTGACCAGCCTTTCAAAGAGCTTGTCTTGTGTTCTTTTATTTCGTCATTTTCTGTCAGCCTATCTGTATAAGGTCACTAAATAATAGTACATTACATAGGCACACATAAATCATACCAAGCAATACAACATTATATACCTTTTCTCTAGATGTCAAAGACCGATGTCATTAATACCAAACGATAAAACATTACAAGACCTTTTCTGTAGCTGTCAAATGCATATGTCGACATCGGAAGTAAAAAAAAACTAATACTTAAGTGAACATAGCAGGGCATTTGACACTGTAAATTACATATTTGAGGCAAAATAAAACAAAAAACAATTTTGTTTATACATTACTATTGTAAATCTGCATCAGTGCTCGTAAGCTGATGATGAAGACTATAATTTAAAATCGAACATGGTATGGTAAACTGACGCTGTAAACTATATGTCTGAGGCCGAAAAAAACAAAAAAAAACAATTTTGTTTATACATTACTATTGTAAATCTTCTTCTGTGCTCGTAAGCCGATGATGAAAACTGTAATTTAAAAGCGAACACGGTATGGTAAACTGACGCTGTAAATTATATGTCTGAGGCCGAAAAAAAGCTTAAATTGTATCAGAACATCTGTGTTTATACATTACTATTGTAAATCTGCATAATTCCTCTAGCTGATGATGCTAACTGGAATACTAAAGTGAACATGGTATGTTTAACTAACGCTGTAAATTATATGTCTGAGGCAAAAAAAAAAACCCTTAAATTGTATCTGAATAAAGAAAATATATTTTATGAGCCACCTATGGTTTTAACTAGTACAACCGGTTTATTTTTATTGTTTTGTGCAAAACGTATCACTTTATGTTTTTAAACATATCTTTTCTAGCTTTTAGTGACCCTTAAAACGAATATGATTTTTATTTTGATTAATGTAAACTATTTGTATAAATCATTTGCATATTATATTGTGCTTATGAACATATTTTTGTTTGATTTTTTTTTTTGGCTTTGAAATAACAAAAAAAAAAAATTAAAGTGAAACATTACTGCGAGTAGAAGTTTTCTTTGATTGTCCCTTTAGAGTACCAGTTTACAGTATTGGGTCATACAACTGAAGTGGAACAGATAGTAGATTTATTACTGGAGGTTATTCATGAGAACTAGGAATTCTAAAAGAATGACACGATCTTGCTATTCTGTTTTTAGTGTTGGAAAAGTTACAAGAGGTAGCTTTAACTTCAGGAGCTGACTATACATCAATAAGTTAGAAAAGTTATCAGTTATATATCATAAATGTAAAAACAAAATATAATAAAAATAAAAGCACTATATATTGGGGATCTCGATCAGAATCATACTAATATAACATATAATATATATAAATGTAAAAACCGATACATGTTATTTACTTTAATGTAAATGACAACACCCGCAGCTCAAGGTGACAGTGTTATCCACCGCTATATAGAACTGAGGGGAAACTAAAATACATTTTGCCAAATGTCAACCAAAGTCATCAAATTATTTGAGTTTGATCGTAAAACAAATACAAACGATATTATAAACACAGAACTAACATGGCTGTGTGATTGCTATTAAACTGAATGTGAACCAACACAAATGCATCTTCTCTTTAAAGCTGGTCTTTAAAGTTAGCTAACTGAAACTAAGCTTCAGGAGCTGCCTATACACCAATACTTGCAAGTGTACACATAACCAGAGCGTTACTTAGCTGTAAAATATATCAGAAAAACAGAAGAGATGGAGAAAATATTATATCTCACCCACACCATAGCTGTTTTTGTAACGTCAAAAAATCATCAAAAAGCGGAAGAAACAAAAAAAAAAAGAAAAAGAATAATTAAATGATAAAAGTGATCAAAATTGCTAAATAAAGAACGAATGTAAATCCCCCCAAAAACATTTTAAATCAAAAATTAAATAAAAAAGAACCGCGGACAACAAAACAAACGTTAAAACATTACGTCGAAACTACTCCATATTAAATGAATAGGAAAATAAACAAAGCAAACATGAATAATATTGTTGCTATTATTTGATATAATTATTCCATATACACTCCACATATACACTCCACATTCTTATTAAATAAAATGAAATTGTTCAGACTCATATCTCTGTGCTGCTCTCACAAATTAAGAGAAAGACTTATATTAGAATTATATTCTTTAAATGTGATAAATCAATGGGACGTAACTTAATTTACATTTTATAAGGGAAACAACTTACCAATTCTTTTGTTGATTAATGTGTACCTAAACAATGCAAATATGGTATACATTTATTACATTATTTTATTGATTTTCTAATTAAAACATTTACGTTCGTATACATTATTTAAAAGATATGTTTTAATTTATAAATATAATTATTTTTTGTTTGTATTTTAAAGCATAAGAACCATTCAAAGATGGTATAGAATTTGTCATATACTGTGTACCTGATATAGTATAAACGTTCTTGCTGTTATTCTAGCGTCAATAAAATTATTGCTATCTTGTCTTTTTAAGTATAAATACAAAAAAAAATGATAATTATGTTTGTAACGATCGCATCTCGGCCTTTTGGCTAAGATCAAAGTGTAGTATCTGTTATGGATCTACATAAATCTTAGTCATTTGGTTGGTCAGCCCCTTTTAGGGCTGGCTGCCGGAGCCGAGAGGTGGTCAATCAAGTGCAAATCTCACCATCGATCGCTGTGGGGTTGCGCCCACACATCCCTTGAAGTGCACATTCCATCGAGATGAGTCACCCAGTACTTGTACTGGGTGACTTCAAATGCACGACAGCTTGACGACACCCATCTAGGAGAAATCTTAGTTGGGAGGCTCCGTCACAAATACCAGCAAATCAACTAACCATCTCTCAAAGACCAACTACTCAACTTACCCAAAATAAACACTCATCACCAGCTTCACTTTGCCCATTTCAACTACTTGACCAAGCTCAAATTTTTCACATCTACAATCCTCGACACAGCAATATCACGAAGATTAAACATTATTTAACGCCATCTCCCCCGCCTCAATTGCTCGACTACGCAAGAACACCCCTACGACACAACCTCACTCTCTTTCAAACCACAATGAAACAATAAAGCAAAGCAACAAAGGAAAAACGATATCTCAACGCAAGGACACTACCTCAACTACCCTCTCTAAGTTCTACACCATTCGATTAACTCTGCCATCAACGACAAGACACCAGACTCGCCCATTCAACAACGGAACATCCCTCATTGACACTCTCAAAATACAACTACCAACTAAGAATTAACCACTGCCCAACAAAGACTGTAATAATCGAAAGAAGCAAGACTAAAGGACGATAAGCGATTATGTTTTGTCATGTATTTTATGTTATTTGTAAAGAAACCAAGGAACTGGAAATTAAAAAACAAGAAATCAAAAGAAAACGGAATATTGAAACCAAGAAAAATAAAAACTAAAGTAGAATCAAATAACAATATCTCCTAATTCTGAAAAAGCCACTAACATTTTTTTCTTCAATTAAATGGTATTTTATTAGGATTAGGTAATTGGATTTAAAATAAATGGGTTTAAATATGAAATAATATTTAATCGTATAAAAACTAAAGCATGTTTTCACAACACATAATAAAGTATTTAACTAGCTCTGCTGGGATAACAAAATCAAATTATATATAACTATAACACTATTCCTACCTAATTTAGAAGCTAATAACTAAAAAAAACCATGTCAGACAAGTTAACCCAATGCACACTGACATTATAAGAAAATGCCTTCTGAAAAAAAGAAAATAAATAAAATTGAAAATATTCGAAAAAATAAGCACTCCGGTCGTAGAAAGCATGGAACTATTGCCACAGGGCTGGCCACATCACAGTTGTGGAGGTGGGCCTAGTAACCAAGCAGCTATCAGCTGTCTGTATACACTCTACTCCACCTATTCTTAATATTTTTATCTTGTCTAAAGTTATTTTATTAGTATAACCGAGGGACCAACAACCAAGTTCACTGACGATTATAACAGAGCCACCAGATGGATCATCCACACCGCAGCAACCGAGGGACCAACAACCAAGTTCACTGAATAATAAATAAACGAAGAACGGCGGACCTCAGAACAAAAGATAGAACATTACGTCTAAACTAATCCATACTAAACGATAATAGTGACCAAAAATGCAATAAAAATTAACAAATTTAAATCCACCCAAAAACATTTTAAATCAAACAATAAATAAACGAAGAACGGAGGACATCAAAACAAAAGATAGAACATTACGTCTAAACTAATCCATATTAAACGATAATAGTGACCAAAAATGCAATAAAAATTAACAAATTTAAATCCACCCAAAAACATTTTAAATCAAACAATAAATAAACGAAGAACGGAGGACATCAAAACAAAAGATAGAACATTACGTCTAAACTAATCCATATTAAATGATAATAGTGACCAAAACTGCAATAAAAATTAACAGATTTAATTCCACCCAAAACCATTTTAAATCAAACATTAAATAAACGAAGAACGGAGGACAATAAAACAAACGGTAGAACATCACGTCTAAACTACTCCATATTAAATGAATAGGAAAATAAAACAAAGCAAACATGAGTAACACTGTTGCAATTATTTGACGTAATTATTCCATATAGGCCTACACCCAACGCTCCTATTAAATAAAATGAAATTATTCAGACTCTTATCATTGTGCTGCTCTCACGAGAAAGACATATTAGAATTATATTGTTTTGGTGTGATAAATGATCGGGACTTAATTTACATTTTATAAGGGAAACAACTTACCAATTATTTTGTTGATTAAAGTGTACCTAAACATTTCAAATATAGTATACATCTATTACATAATTATATTAATTTTCAAATACAAACATTTACTGTCGTATATATCATTTAAGAGATACGTTTCAATATAAAAAAAGTAATTAGATTGCTTTAGTATTTAAAAACGTTAGAACCATTTAAAGATGGAGTATAATTTGTTATATACTTTGTGTCTGATCTGTAACTATCGTGTGCTGATAAATTCGTGTGCGATAATTATTTTATTTAGAATTTTAAGAAAACAATAAATAAAGTATTAATTTTTATTTATACAGTCTCAAGCCAAACATCACTCGATCAGCCCTCAAGTAAAGCATAACAGTCTTCTGTTTCCCAGGTATTAAAGGTGCACAATCTGAATGGTAGACAAACAACCCCCCCCCCCCACTCAACCGGACTGGCGGATATTTCAAGGTAGCGTGCCCTCTTTGCCATCTATCTCCCCTTTATCTATTTAATGTAGTCATATTTTAATTACTTTTAATGATTAATTAATTATCTAATTGGAGAGAAGAAAATAGGAATCTACAAAATAATTACCGGAAAGACAATTTGCCGATGGACATTTTTCCTAAATGTCTTAAATATTCGAATTGACCTTTGCCTCATTGTGAGAAATGCTCGAATGAACTTATACCTGATTGGGACAAACGTGAAAATTGGCGTTTGCTCGAATTTGGACAAAAGCGTGTTGCTGCATGCAATGATGAAAGCCTGGCCTGCCAAGGTGAAAAAGAGAATTACTGGAGATGGCTAGCACTTGTTATCTAGTGTTGTCTACACTCAAAGTGTTCATTTAAATATCAAACTTATCAAAATACTGTCATTGGGCCGGTGAAGTGGAGTCGACTTGTTTAAGTGTTATTGTTAGGAATATTACATTTTAACACAATAATTTGGTTAAACGTGAAGACTTTAAAATTATTTTATATATATATTTTTTAATGGTGTGAATGTTTATCGTAATAAGCGTTGGAATGAGATAGATGAGTTAAAAGTCAATTACATTGTTTAAAAAGGACTTTGGTAGATGTTATGTATATATGAGCAGGGTACATTGGCGTAGCTAGGTCGGGCGTCACCCGGTGCGGCACTTAATGGTGTCACAATAGTATACATCATATATTATATTCAATTTACTTTCGCTATTCATTTGTACAATTTCAGTACAATACATACCTTAATTTATTTCAAAAATATTTATGTAATTGATGCTATATATTTGTGATTTTGACAGTGTTCACTTTATATAACGATTTTTATCCATAGCCGGTTATAAATACACCTTGATGTAGCGTGTTTTCTATATCATTAGCAGGTTTACGTCATGGTGTCACCCCCCCCCCCCCCTCTCCATCATTGGCGGGATTTGTCAAGTTTGCTCTTAAAAGACTATTCAACTTACTCCAATTGATCACTGAATTAAGTGGGATTATCATTTTTCTGTATATATTTTGCTATTTTTTGCCTTGGTGTCGCCTCCCCCCCCCCCTAAATGACGTTACCCTTTGCGGTCCGCACCCCCCCCCCCCCCCCCCCGCCACCCCATCGCTACGCCTCTGGCAGGGTAAACGATAATTTAACATGCCTCTATACATTACTTTACGTGTTTGGTTTATGTTTCGTTATAGGGTATAACGAAAAAAGGAAATTTTGTTTGCATTTCAATGCTGGGCATTAATTAGAAACATATATTATAGGTTATAGTTAATAATTGTCTGGGCCTAAATCAACTTAAAACAAATTCTAATTACTGTGTCTCATGTTAAACTATAAATAAAAATGCCATTAAAAGTTTTATTTTAAACTGATATATCACAGTCAGTGTTTATAAAACAACGTTAAAATAATGCTTTAACAGATGCACTTTATGAATAAAAGAAATGCACTGGTTGTAAACACTACAATCGTAAAGATCCCAGCATTGATATATTCAAAATCACGCTGTGGGTGTGGCAGTTGATGGAACCTCCACAGTTTTATCACAGAGTTTATCTAATGAATGATATTGAGAGTTGATGTATGCTTTGATTGTCCTTCTAGAGTACCAGTCGACAGTATTGGGTCATACAACTGAAGATGAACAGATAGTATATTTAATGCTGGAGGTTAGTCGTGATACCAAGGCGGTCTAAAAAAAATACAAGATATTGCTAGTCTGTTTTCAAATGTCAGAAAAGTTAGCACATGTCACTATATAGGTTGCTTATGCTTCATGAGCTGCTTATACTACAAAAAATTAAAGTATAAGACTAAAAAGTGCATTATTGGCTGTAAAAATATATCAGCTTCACTTAGAAGCGATGGAGGAAATGTTACATCTGACACAAACCATGGATGTTGTTGTAACGACAAAAAATCATAAAAAGTGAAAGAAAAAAAAAGAAAAACAAACCTATCATATTTAATGTTAATACTGACCAAAAATGTGACAAAATGGGCACATTTAAATCCATCCGAAAACATTTTAAATCAAACATTAAATAAGAGAAGAATATTTGATGTGATGTGTCTCATTGCAATCAACATAACTTTTCCGGTTGCTTAAAATGTGTATGGTTTTAATTTTCTGTTATACCAAAAGCATTTCAGCTCTACTTGAAAGCCAACACCACCCCTATCCCCAGCCCCTCAGCCCACCACATCGGTGGAACAAAAAAAATCCCTTGAATCCTCATTTAATTATACATTTGCATTTTCAGCAATTGAGTTAAATAAAAGCTTGTAAAAATGCGTTGTTGGCATTGAAAATATATCCTCAACAAGTGATGGAGCAAGTTTTTCATCTTTGCCACACCATAGCTGTTTTTGTAACGACAGAAAAATCATGAAGAGTGGATGAAAGAACAAAAAAAAAATATCGAATAATTATAGTGATAAAAAAATATTACATAATTGACAAATTTAAATCCATCCAAAAACATTTTAAATCCAACATTAAATATAAGAAGAGTGTCGGACGATAATACAAACAATAAACATTGCCTCTAAATTACTCTAGATTAAAGGAATAGGACCATAAAACACAATAAACATGAATAATACGATCTGACTAATGTCTCTGTGCTCACCAATTAAGAGAAATAACTATATTAGAATTATATTGTTTCGATGTTATAAATGAACGGTACCTAATTTACATTTTATAAGGGAAACAACTTAAACATTATTTAGTTGATTTAAGTGTACCTAAACAGTACAGATATGGTTAAATGTATTACATTACTATATTTAATTTCTAATTATAACTTTTACGGCCATATATTATGTAAAAGATAAGTTTCAATTTTAAAAATGTAATTACGTTTCATTTATATTTTAAAGCATAAGAACCATTTAAAGATGGCATATAATTTGTCATAAACATTGTGCCTGTACTTAAACTACCGTTCGTCCATTTTATTCTATTTGTTCTAAAAGTATTGTATTTATAACAGTTCTAAATCTTGTCTCTTTCCCCTCATCTTTCACACAGCAACCTTTTGAAAACTCAATGCGACCACTACAACACCCTTTCAACTAGTCAACTTAAGTTGATTCCCTACATAGAAAAGGCTTCACTGTCCCATTGACCCTCTCTGAAAAATTTCCTTTCCTCTCCCCACCCAGACTTCTGACACTTTCATTTGACCTTCACCCCTTTTACTGTCATCCTTTGCAATTTTTTATAATCAAATACATGACATCATGTAAATATTCATTATGTACATTTGCAAAACCTTTCGTTTTCATTTGGTGTTCAAAATTATGTTAACAAATTTGATGTTGATGTGCTTGTTTTAATTGCAAATTAAAAAAAAAAATTGTACATATATTTATGAGGTTCGCAAGCTGTTGTAACATTGAGCAAATCATTTGTCATTCATGAAATTTCTAGAACTTATTTGACTTCAGCTGACTTTATATTTAAAACGAAAGCAAAGTTAGAAAACGAAAGTTAGAAACCAGCACGAATGTCAAGAATAGTTACAATTTCTTAAAGTATACATTTTTCAATTATCCCTTGGGTTAGGGTCAAGAAATCGTCATCATCACCATGATCACTATCTGCACCTACTTGGACAAATCCAACATTATCCTGCCGTGCCCACACTCACAAAACTATAGTGCCAAATCTTCATCTGGGCAGTCAACCCTCAGTCTCCAATTCAGCTATTTAAGCTACCGAACAAAGACTAGATATATCAAGTCATCCTCTGGCCACACCAGACCTCCATACTTTTCTCAATGTTGGATAAATACATTTGTCAGATTGCATGCATCTTATAAGTTATTTTCCAAGACAACAAAACAAATATTGAAACAAAACATAGATTTATTTTTTGTTCAAATAAAATTTTAATGGAGATGATTATACATTATTAGGTAATTATTAATAAAGAAAATTACACATTTTTGCCCGAGCCCCCCCCCCCCTCCGTATAGATAGCGCCCTAGGTGACCACCTAGATCGCCTTATAGTTAGCGCCGACCCTGCATACATGGCCCCCATCCCAAAACGTAACTATAACTAATTGGAAATGTCATAGATCACTGTAAAGAAAATAAAAAAAATGGTAGACAAAGCCTGTGTAAATAAAGTTACCTCCCATGCTGTATTGTTAAAAAAAAACAAGGGAATTTTTTAAAAAGAATAGTATATTTATTAAGCAAACAAATATATAATGAAAATATCATTCCAATATGTATGAGTAGTAATTAAAAAACTTAATAAAAATGTAATATTATTTTTATAATTTAAAATAATCGTATAAAATTACTTAACCTTTAGAAATTTTGTTTAAAACGCGAACTAATAAACGATAGTCAAATAACAAATGATAATTTTTATATAGTGAGATGAAAAATTAAACAACGTTGCATCATCAACCAAAGTTTCGACCTTAAATCTTATTATAAAAAAAAATGTGAACAAATCGTTAGGAGGCTTAGCGCAGGGGTCGGCAACCTGCGGCTCGCGAGCCGCATGCGGCTCTTCAGCTCCTTGCACAAAAGCTCATAACTATTATTTTTTTAGTTTTTAAAACTCATAAAAATATTAGTCTGCAACACTCGGTAACGAACGATATAATAATACATATAACCAATAAACACTTACTATTCTATTAAAATATTTAGTTACTCCCTATTTCAAAACACTTCCTTGTTTTCTAAAATTGAATTATTTAATGTAAACAATGCTTGCGCTTGGATCATGTTTATCGGTATAACTACACTACAGCCCATAAAAGCCTTGAGTGCACATTAATCACTCACCGTAATATCACCGTTAATCACTCTCCGCCTAAGTGTCGAAGACGGAAAGTCGAATTTCGTGTGCCTCATTATCATTATTGTAGGGTCCTCCTTAAAACTAACATTGGCGTGTAGTACTCACGGGATAGCCCTAGGCGCCAAATTGCACCCTACAAAGACGCCGGAGGACGCGCCTGATTCGACTTAGTGAGCGACTAAAGCAACCCATTGTATCCATAGCCTATCGCGCTGTTTAAAATGAACGTAGCCGCCATGGTGCTCACGGGTACTCCAGGTGTCAATCCGTAATCGACTTTTATTTTGATATACCGTATACAGAGAAGAATAGAACCGCGCCCTGCCGGGGAGCCAACCGAATTAGCCTTTTTTTCGCAGATACCTCTCAACAACTTCCTTAAGTTTCATGGCGATCGGATAAAAAGTGTAGTCAGAGGCGTCGCTAGGTCGGGTGTCACCCGGTGCGGCAACTCATGGTGTCCCCCCCCCCACACTTTTGGGGATCGTCATTATATACTTAAAATACTTTTTATTTGTAATTAACCATTTATTGAAATGGCAAAAAAAATATCTATTCAACATATCTGCATTTTTTGTCTGTGTGTCAGCCCCCTGTATGGTGTCACCCCCTGCCCCCGCCTTGCGACTCCTGTGGGCGTAGTAATAAATATAAGACAGACACACATACATTAATTTCATTATATATATATATATATATATATATATATATATATATATATATATATATATATATATATATAAATATATATATATATGTGACCTAGGCTAGTTGCATCTTTCCTGTTCGCAACGCCAAATGTGACCTTCCCCGAGTCTATCCTGCCCGACAACGCCAATTGTAACGAGTTGAACCACTCATGCTACACAACATCGACTACAGTAGAAAGACTCGAAGATGCAGGTTCGCTATTGATCCTTTTATTACATGAATCAAGAAATGCTTCAATATAACACAATGAATCAACAGAAATGTTTCACAATAATAGTCTGAATCAACTGACCCCCTAACAGTCCTCACTAGGCTTCATATAACTGAATCCACATGTCTATTGTCCTTCTTAACACAATATAACCAACTTGAGTATGTCACACAGACTGACTGATCTAAAGCAAGCGACGACGACGGAAGAGAACGAGTTCTGTCGTCCCCTCCTATTTATGCCTTGTATCCGTACTCGTCTCCGTACTTGTATTCCTCCGTAATCGATACTTGTACTCGATGTCTCCGACCACTAGTTGCGTAGTTCTAACATACAGTCCGTGGAATAACATCTGCATCCTATCAATCAAAGTTGACAGGCCGTCTCACTCCTCGTACCGTCTCCCAAAATAGCACGCGTTGGCTTTGAGATTGTTATCAGCCCGACCCAATAAGCCACCTGTTGTGTTGCGTCAGACTGCAACACTGCGTCTCGGCTTCTCGTTCGTTATCAGATTTGTAACTAGTGGCTAGGCCTACCCTAGTCACATCCACCCCTGCCTTTTTTTGTGTGTTTTCAACCACAAACAACGCCCGGCAGGTGCACTCCTCCAAAGTCAATCGCATAATCGTAAAAAAATTTTATTGTTCCACTCACTGTCCACGACGTCCCATTCGTATACGATTGACAGTTATACCTATTTCACATATCAACTGTGTCTACATCGTCTTCCTGAGACACAAAACAGTTCTAGAATTCACATCCACCCTTCTCGTTTGGTGCCTTCACCAGTTCACTTTTATAGCTTTTTGAACCGTCTGTTCTCATACCAGCACGACCATGAAAGACTTGATGGTTGCTGACAAAAAATTTCGTCTTCCTTCTGTTCCTCAAACTTCTCCGCGGACCACTTATCTGATGGTCTACTGTCTCTCTGCTTCTGGAGGGAACGGGATCCTCTTTGTTGCCGTTATCCTCCACTTGTGTATCGCGGTTGTTCTGATGATGGTGATATGGTTCCGGGATGGGTATGTGAATTTCCGTTATAGTTTCCGGTTCCCTAATTGTCTTGGATTTCCTTGTGTGTAACTGCTCTTCTTGCCTATTCCAATATTTCTTTAATTGAGCAATGTTCGCCCACCGATCCGGTTTGGCGTGATCGATGGGTCTTATCTTAAAGGGGCCACCTGCTACTTTAGGCATCTCCACGACTTGCCATATCTCCTGTCCCCAGAGATCGTGGATCTTGTTTCTGCCTAACGGGTGGCTACGCAGTAATACCCTGTCATTCAGTTTGAGTGGCGGGTCCTTTGTCTGTACCGGCGGTTCCCTTCGCCGTGCTTCATGTTCTCGTCTTTCCTGTACTACCCTGTACATTTCTCTAATTCTTCTCATATGTTCATTCACATATTCCAGTGCGGTGTATGAGCCAGTCATACTCTCCCTTTTTCCTAGGAACAAATCAAGAGGGAGTCGAGCCTCCCGTCCGAACAGCAACATGTATGGCGTAAAGCCGGTTGTGGCATGGGGTGTGCAGTTGTATAGATATACCAACTCTGGGAGAAAATCAGGCCAACGTTTTTTCTGTTCAGGTTCTAGCGTACGCAGCAAATCATGCATGCTGCGGTTGAACCGTTCACACTGTCCGTTTCCTTTCGGATTAAATGTGGTTGTTCTAGATTTGTTGATCCCGTAGTGGCTGCACAGTTGGTTAATTACTTCTGACTCGAAAGCCCTTCCTTGGTCAGAGTGTAATTGTCTTGGTATGCCATATTTGATGAACCAATGTTCTATTAAGACCTTTGCCACTGTTTTGGCGGTCTGATCTCGCGTGGGCACCGCCACCGTCCATTTGGTGAATACATCAGTCATTACCAACACATGTTCCGTCCCATCCGATGATTGCTCCAACGACGTAAAGTCCATAGCCACAATCTCTAGTGGTTTTGTCGCTAGTAGGTGTCCTGATGGCTGTCTTATTTTGACAACTGGCATTTTCGCATGCTGACACCTCACGCAAGCCTCACAATGGCGTTTGACCTCCATTTCCATATTGGGCCAGTAACACCTCCGTCGTAATATTTTGTGCGTCCTGTCCTGACCCTGGTGTCCTGCCCTGTCATGTGCCAACCTTAGCACTTCTTCTCGTAACTGTCCAGGCACCACCACCTGGTGTATTGTCCCGTCATGTGCCAACCTTAGCACTTCTTCTCGTAACTGTCCAGGCACCACCACCTGGTGTATTGTCCCGTCATGTGCCAACCTTAGCACTTCTTCTCGTAACTGTCCAGGCACCACCACCTGGTGTATTGTCCCATCAATTTGGTCATGAATTCTCCGCATGAGAACACCATCCTCTATACTGAGACGGTCCCACTGACTCAGTATTTTCTTTGTTTCTCGACCAAATTGTTCTCTTTCCCTTCTTCCTGGGAATTTTTGTTCCTGGACGTATTTCAATAGCGGTTGTAAGCCACTATCCGTTCTCTGGGCATCTCTTATCTTTTGGTGATTAAGGCAATTAAAATCACTATTGTCCATATGTCCGGGTTTCGTGGATATGTGCTCCACCCCGGTCTGCCCGTTCTGCATCACTTGTACCCCATGAGGGATATCTGTTGACGCTCTGACCTCACATATTCCTGTCAGTGTTTCTTCCTCATCACCCGGTCTCTCGTAAGGATTCCTTGATAAGGCGTCCGCATTGCCATTGGACCGCCCCGGGCGATACTTTATCTCTAGGTCAAAGAGTGCCAATTCTGCTGCCCATCGCTGTTCGATGGATCCCAACTTTGCTGTCTTTAGGTGGCTCAAGGGGTTATTGTCAGTGTATACCACACATTTAGCACCTAATAGATAGTCCCTGAATTTCTCAGTCACAGCCCATTTTAATGTCAAAAGTTCTAGTTTCATGGCGCTGTAATTTGTCATGTTCTTCTCTGATTCCTTCAGAGCTCGACTGGCATACGCAATAACCCTGAAACCCTGCTTTTGTTGTTGTGATAGCACAGCTCCCAGACCTTTAGAGCTGGCGTCAATTTCTAGCCGAAATGGTTTGTCAAAGTCCGCGTATCCCAATATCGGCGCCTCTGTCAAAGCCTTTTTCAATAGCTTAAACGAGTTCAGGCATTCATCAGTCCATAATTCACCTATCAGTTGTGTTTTACCTTTCTTTTTCTCCTTACTGTGTTTCTTTGTCATTTTGTTTACCAAGTCATGCAATGGTGCGGCAATTTTTGCAAAACCAGGTACAAATTTTCTATAATAGGAGGCAAAACCCAAGAATGATCTGACCTCTACCGTAGTTGTTGGTTGTTTCCATTCTTTAACAGCTGCAATTTTATCTGGGTCAGTGGCGATGCCATCCGACGAAATCACGTAACCCAAAAAATGTACCGATTTCAAACCAAAGCAGCATTTGTCTGGGTTCAGCTTTACTCCTATCTCCCTAAGACGGAGAAACACTTGTTCTAATCTTTTTAGATGGTCCTCCCAAGTTTTTGAATAAACTAGTATATCATCCAAATACACCAACATTATTTGAAATAGAAAGTCACTCATAGCACTCTGCATTACTCGCTGGAATGTAGCAGGTGCATTAGTTAGACCAAACGGCATACGGGTCCACTCGTACAGTCCCAGTGGAGAAATAAATGCAGTTTTATGTTGATCGTTGGGGTGCATGGCCACTTGGTGGTAGCCACTAGCCAAATCCAAGGTAGAAAAAAATCTTGCTCCCCCCAACGCATCAAGACATTCATCAATACGAGGCAAGGGGAATGCATCCCTTCTTGTGATATTGTTCAATTTCCGGTAATCACAACACAGTCTTATCTCCCCTGACTTCTTTTTTACCACTACTATCGGTGCCGCATACGGGCTCGTACTGGTTGTAATAATTCCCTTTTTTAGTAGATCATTCAGGTGTGCTTTCACTGCCGAGTAGTGACTCGGTGGTAATCTTCGATAAGGTTGCGCCACCGGCTTGTCTTGTAGTAAGGGTATCTGGTGTTTTATTACTTCCGTGTACCCCAAATCACCCTCATACGAGGCAAATATATCACTGTATTTATTCAGCAATTCATTTAGTTTTGGGTCCTCAGTTTCCGGGAATGTATATGATCGGCCATCCTGTTTCTTCACCTCGGCCGTCACATAGACCGACCTAATTGTTACTTCATTACTGCTGGTATTGCTCAGTTCGATACACTGTGCCGACCTTAGTACCTCGACGTTCTGTGGTACTCCTACCAGAGTATTAGGTGGTATAAAAATTTCTTCATCCAAAACATTTGCCACTAATCCTTGAACTAGTCCATTTTCCGCTGATGTGAATGTCCGCAGTAACACGACGCCTGCCCTCAGTGCGGCGCCACATGGTTCTATCATCACATCACCATTCACGCTTCTATCACCAATTTGTAATGTGATTGCCTTGACCGTGTTTGCCGGGACTGCTGTCCTTCCTCTGGTCTTGGCAAACCTGGCCAACTTGGATCCCCGACCTGGTGTGGTCGATCCGACAATATTTGTAAGAAATTCTGGCAACTGGCCAAGAATATTCATGCCCAACAGGCAAGGTATATTTGACACATTTGTCTCTAGGTTGTGTTACGTCACGAACACCCCAACCTGCTTCAACCTATGTCCTGCCACCACGACATCCGCCAGAAAATAACCACAGTATGGAATGGTTAGTCCATTAGCTGCCGTCAGGCGCATGCATGTGTCAGACCTCAACCTATGGTCTTTTCCTTTCATCCATTTGGTGTAAAAATTTTCCGTGATTGTCGTCACCTGGGAGCCTGTATCCACAATTGCCTTCACCGCGATGTCCCCAATCTTAATCACCATTTCGGGACAGACTCCCATCATTTTGCTTCTTGGGCCATACCCTCGCCCCTCTGTAGCCTGGCCCTGCCTTACAGAGGACGACCGTTTCCCTGGCAGTACCGTGCCATATGTCCGGGTTGTGAACAAGACAAACAAATTGGTCGACCGTCGGCCGTCCATTGGAGTGATGGCTTGGCCGGACGCGGCCGTCCAACCCGTCCCTGTTTTGTCCCGTTCTTTTCCCGATTCTCAGCTGTTGACCTGCTTTCTAACCTCTCCAAACGTTGGTCAACCTTATCTAGGTGGGCCAACAGTTGAGCCATCATGGTCTCCATCGTGTCGGCCCCTGTGGGTGGGGATTGTCTCTGTTCAGGCACAGAGACTTTGTCCACCGAACAGTTCGATTGGTCCTCATCCTCGGACCTGCGGATCGCTGAGTTCCTGACCTGAAGGAAGGTCAACTGCGGTTCTTTGTGGACCTCCTCTTTCAACTCTCTTCTTAGGATCGGGGTTGCCAGCCCCTCAATGAAATGGTCCCTCAGTAGGCGTACATCAATGTTCGGTGTTTTGACCTTTACCGAATCAAAGGCCCTATTCATCCGGTGTGAGTACTCCATCACACTCTCCGCCAATCTCTGCCTCAAGCCTACGAACCCTGCCAGCAGTTGCGATCCCGACCGTCTCTCCCCAAAGGTCTCCATAATCAGATCCAGCACCTTATCTGGATCTGATTGGATGGTTTTATCGTGGCATTTGACCTCTGCCCTAACCGTCTCTCCTATGCTGCCCATCAGCAGTCCTAATCTGTCCTCTGGTGACATGCCTCTCGAGGCCCAGGCCGCTTTGACCTCTTCACTGAACCTGTTGGTTAAAGTGGGATCACCGTCCCCGTAAAATTTGTTAATGTGGGACTCTCTGGGTAGGACTACTATATGGGTCTGCTTCTCGTCCAGAGTAGACATTTTATCCCGTAAGTAAAACAAAAGAGTTCTTTCTTACCGTGTGTGTATGAAAAAATTTTCCTCAATTTTCACAGTTCCTGAATGTCCGAATTCACATACACACAAAACACAGTTATGCACAAGGTTGACTATGGGTGCCTAAATCGGCAAGTCTAGTTGAATTCATCCTGCTCGCAGCGCCAAATGTGACCTAGGCTAGTTGCATCTTTCCTGTTCGCAACGCCAAATGTGACCTTCCGAGTCTATCCTGCCCGACAACGCCAATTGTAACGAGTTGAACCACTCATGCTACACAACATCGACTACAGTAGAAAGACTCGAAGATGCAGGTTCGCTATTGATCCTTTTATTACATGAATCAAGAAATGCTTCAATATAACACAATGAATCAACAGAAATGTTTCACAATAATAGTCTGAATCAACTGACCCCCTAACAGTCCTCACTAGGCTTCATATAACTGAATCCACATGTCTATTGTCCTTCTTAACACAATATAACCAACTTGAGTATGTCACACAGACTGACTGATCTAAAGCAAGCGACGACGACGGAAGAGAACGAGTTCTGTCGTCCCCTCCTATTTATGCCTTGTATCCGTACTCGTCTCCGTACTTGTATTCCTCCGTAATCGATACTTGTACTCGATGTCTCCGACCACTAGTTGCGTAGTTCTAACATACAGTCCGTGGAATAACATCTGCATCCTATCAATCAAAGTTGACAGGCCGTCTCACTCCTCGTACCGTCTCCCAAAATAGCACGCGTTGGCTTTGAGATTGTTATCAGCCCGACCCAATAAGCCACCTGTTGTGTTGCGTCAGACTGCAACACTGCGTCTCGGCTTCTCGTTCGTTATCAGATTTGTAACTAGTGGCTAGGCCTACCCTAGTCACATATATATATATATGTATGTATGTAATATATACCTAATCCTAATCAAAGATTATAATATTGAAAGAAAAATGTTAGTGGATCTTTGAAAACTGGGAAATTTTGTAATTCGCAAATTTTGGCTGTTTCGTCTCAAAAGTTTGCCGACCCCTGGCCTAGCGAAACAAAACCTTGTAATTGTAACTCCCTATCACTCTCATATAAATTATAAATCAATTAATAGGGTACAAAAATAACGCTTAAATTAATAAGTAAAAAAAAGGACAACTATATTAACCTATATCAACGGAAATAGTTATTTTAACGAGTAGGCCTACAAGATGCTCAGTTTAAATAGTCTTAATTAATTTTTCGTGACCGAACGAAATGATATTTTTGAAAACTTTCTTCGGCAAAATTGGTTTAAAGTTTAAATTATGACAGGAATCGATTGGTAAATGTTTCAAGTCGCTAAGTGGTCTGGTTGTTGAGATATGGGCAAAAACTGCATTTGTTCGAGGTTTTTTGGCTTTTCCGGGAAATCCAGGAAGGAATTCCGGGAATTTTTTGGCCCACAATCATCCTTGGAACTTGCTTAACATATTTGCTTTTGGAACTAGTCCTCGATATTGCTTCGTTGAGGAGGAGATACGACTTAAAGGCTGCGGACACACATCCATACATCCAGAAATGACGAGTTAATAATCGCAATTGTCCGTATGGAAATTGCGCTAAAAATAAAGCAGTAATGGTATTAATTTACGAGTAAAGATTCGGCAATAATAATAGTTTTAATAAATTAATTTCAAAATATTTTTTTTTTTCTGCAAGTAGATGTATACTTTTATTGTGCATCTGGGATATCAGTTGACAGTATTGGGTGAAATAACAGAAGAGGAGCAGATAGTTGATTTAATACTGGAGGCTAATTATGGGATCAAGGAAGTCTAAAAGTAAAGACAATATCCTGGTATTTTGTCCTCTAATGTTTGAAAAGTGAGCAGAGGTAGCTTTAGCAACAAGAGCCGCCTATACATCAATAAGTTCAAGTTAAGACCGAAAAGCTCGTAAATATGTCAGCAACAATCAGAAGAGATGGAAAAATGTTACATCTAACCCAGACCATAGCTGTTGTTGTAACGATAGAAACCATGTAGAGTGGATTCAACAGAAGGAGAAAAAAAGAGCTATCAAATGAAAATAACGAAGAATAAGTAATAAACTGAGTTGTAGATAATATTAATGAAAACCATTGTGAGAATTGGCTTTTAATAAACATACATTCCTAAAATATATGAGTGTTTTAACCTTTTCCTCATCATACATTTTCAGGTACATAATTTGCAAAATTATACAATTATTGTCATTTTTACTTTCTCGTATCCGAAGTATAGAGGAAGTATTGCAGTCGTGTAAAAATCTAAATCGAGATATTCACTAATCTCGAAGTTCTATACATCCGTGAGTCGGATTTTTTTTTCAAAATGTTTCTCTCTCTTTCTCTCTGTGTATGTGTATGTGTGTGTGTCTGTGTGTGACTGTGAACACGATAACTATAGTACCGTTATAACTAGGTTGATGCCATTCCATATGCCTTTTATATTAAGAGAGAGAAAAAGAGAGAGAGAGAGAGAGAGGGAGAGAGAGAGGAGACTGGAGACTGGAGACGGAATAAAATCTTACATCTAAGTTTATAAAGAAAAACCTTCTATTAGATGCAGATATCTGTATTTGACAAAAGATAAAAAATGGTCGTGAGTACCCGCTAAAGACCAATAGAAAAAAAACTTACCTCGAAATTACAAGCCCTATTCCTGTAGCAACTCTGTCATTGGTAGTAAATATTATGGTGTCAAAGTTCAGTACGTACGTCGTTTAAAATTCGCTGATGACGACAGTAACAGTTCGGTAGTGGAGATGATACAAATTCAGATGTGACGACGATAGCAACCATCAGGAGACGACGATGAAAGCCTCAGGCAATAAACACCTTATATGGTAAACATTTATCCTTAAACAATACCAGCGACTGTGGCAAGTCTCAGTCAATAAACACCTTACATGGTAAACATTTACCCTTAAACAATACCAGCGACTGTGGCAAGTCTCAGGCAATAAACACCTTATATGGTAAACATTTATCCTTAAACAATACCAGCGACTGTGGCAAGTCTCAGGCAATAAACACCTTATATGGTAAACATTTACCCTTAAACAATACCAGCGACTGTGACAAGTCCCGGTAAATTGCGATCGCTACAGGGGTTGATGTTTTTGTACAGCCGGTCTATTTCTAAGTTCTTCTTGTTTTTACTGGCCACCAGCTGTTAAGGTCGACTTTAAGAAGTACAAACAACAAACTACACAAAGTTTGGACCACAGTATTAGTGCGGGCCTACACCCGTAATATATTCGCCTAGCCCTCTGTCCAAATCAACCCATCAACTCTCGTTCACACACCTAGTAAACTGAATACCAACATTTGGTCTAAGGGGAATAACACAACAACGTGGGACTGAACACAACTCACATACTTACCATAAACAATGACTTACCAAGCTTTAACCCGACGCATAACAATAACAGTATTCACGTCTAACCCTGAAATAACAATACACGTGAAGAAAACACGTCCACTCCCTCCCCTACCCAGCAACAAAAAAAAATAGAACTACATGTCAATCATACCAAACATAAGAACATTACAGACCTATTCTCTAGCTGTAAAATGTGCACGTCCATCATACACACTATCTGCTACATCTGTAATGATAAACTGGACACACTTTTATAAACACAAGTCAGCACTGACTATTATCAATACGGTTTGTTATTAAATTATTAATTATTAATTTATTATATTATTTCTTTTATAGTGTTTCAAATATTAACGAATACCTATGCATTTCTGAAGGTGTAATAGTTTAATATCTACTGTTCCTGCTAGTGTTTTTACATACAAACTCGCTAATATGTTTGTTTGTTGAAGTTGCCGGAATTTAGACACATACAATTGTAATACTACAATTGTCCACACGGCAGAATACCCAAAACTATATTTAGATTAGCGAACAACACAATGCCTAACAACTTCATTTTTTTTTCATTAAGTAACGCCCAAGTGTCTTCGTCTTCTTTTGTCGGACTGTCTGTATCAGGTCACCACACAATAGAACATCACAGACCTTTTCTTGATCTGTCAAATGCGCATGTCAATCATACTAAACAATAGAACATTACAGACCTATTCTCTAGCTGTAAAACGTGCACGTCCATCATACACACTATCTGCTACATCTGTAATGATAAACTGGGCTCGGCGTTGTCCCATTGTGTAGATAAAAAACTCTTTAAAAATGTCCAGTTTATAAACACAAGTCAGCACTGACTATTATCAATACAGTTTGTTTATTATGTATGTTCGCCGTCAACTTTAACGGTTCGCAGTTCTTATCGGTCGGCGTGGTCGAAAAAGAAGCCGTTCATGTAGTACAAAAGAATATCACATTTAAAAACAAATACACATCTTTTCACACGCTTTGTATTTACAAGTTATAGCTATATTGTTCTATCCCCACCAACTTCAGAACTGAATTAATCATTACGCGCTTTTAGAAAGCATGCATTTCTGATACAAAGATTTTAACAACAATCAAATATACATAGAATTTAGCGTGTATTAGAAATAAAGATAAGTATAACATATTTAAAAAAAAAATACTTCTAAGATATTTAGCTGCTAAGAAACTGTACAATATTTAAATAGATTTAATTGATTTAAAACAATATTGTGTAGCTCTACGTTAGTGTAATAACACCGATGAATGATAGCTTTAATATAAAGTAAAAAAAAAACACATTATATTTCCATTCATGCTTTGCCATAGATCGCAGTATAGAAAATCATTGACAAACTATTGTTTAAGTAAAGTTAACTCTTATGTTTTTTAAGCAGGGGAAACAATCAAATATTAGTACATTATTTTAAGAAACACACAAAAACAAAATAATATAAATATAATAAAATATACTATTTTTAATGCAAAATAGAAAATAAAAATAGAAACAAAAATAGTTTTCAATCTATAATGTAAAATGAAACTATCTATAAACATGCCCTTTAATACTAGATCTAACTCTAAATGTAAAACTTAAGTCAGATTACAATACTTAATACTAAATATATAGTGATTTTATTCTTTATCACGTCTTCTGCGCATTTTCTCTTTCTCGTATAAAATATTAATGGTTTTTAATTTAAAACATAATAAATTACAAAGTAAACATAAAAAAGTTCTCAAACTTCATTAAAGGAAAATTATTTGGAAATAATAATTTTAAATTAATTTTAGAGACTTAAGCATTAACTTAAATTATTAGGCTATATATATATATATATATATATATATATATATATATATATATATATATATATATATATATATTGCATGTACGTTTTTTATAATGTTTGTGCATTTCATAACAGTTATTATGAATGTATTTTATTTCTGTTATTATATTCATTACACTGATAGTATCGACTACACATTATACATTATTTCAAGTGTGTGGCCTGGAAT
This sequence comes from Physella acuta, assembly GCF_028476545.2. Lineage (NCBI taxonomy): Eukaryota > Metazoa > Mollusca > Gastropoda > Physidae > Physella > Physella acuta. Next base: position 578,950 of record NW_026731661.1, read on the forward strand.
ATAGACGGGCCGAAAGATTTCAATGGCTTTCACTGTCAATTTTAGAGACTTAAGCGTTAACTTAAATTGCACGTTTATGTGTATATTGTTTGTGCATTTCATAACGGTTACTATGAATGTGCTTTATTTTTGTTATTATATCCATTCAACTTATAGTATCGACTACACATGCATTATTTCAAGTGTGTTACCTGGAACATAGACTAGACAAGCAAAAAAGGTTCACTGGCTTTCACTGTCAATCGTAAACGACCGGCTCTTTAACGTGGTCATGTCATTCGTACACGGGCATTGACCAGCCTTTCTATATAGCTGCTACAAAAGTGTAAAATATGTAAATGACTTATATTGATTTACAATAAACTTGTGTAGGTCTACGATAGTGTAACTACACCGATGAATGATAGCTTACTTATAAAGTAAAAAAAATATATATATATTTCCATTCAAAATTTGACAAAATATAGGGCCCACATCCCAAACCGCAAATATAATTATAAGCATTAGGCTTTGCCATAGATCGCGGTAGGGATAAATAACTATAAAGAACAGCGTGGGTCACTTAAGTACCTATTGGATACCTTTACTAATATTCGAGAAGAAACCCACGCTTTTCTTTATAGTTATTTAAATAGTAGTGCATAATTTATTTTCTACTTTTTAGTGCATTATTACATACAAGCTTGTTATTAAAATGTTTTTTATGAATTTTTTTTCAGTACTTTACATGCTTTATTTACAATAGTTACATGACTAAAAACCATTGTCAAGTTTATAGCTAAATTGTCAGTAAATTATTATGGGATGGCGTAGTCTATTGATAAAGAACCGAATCTGTCAGTTGGAAGTGCCTGCTATTTCGATCTAGACAGACTGACGACAGAGGAAGTGAGTTAAATAAAAGGTTGTAAAAAACATTGACAAAATATTGTTTAGGTAAAGATACCTCTTATGTTTTGGTTTTTTTTTTTTTGTTTTTTTTTTTTGTTTTTTAACTGGGTAAACAATCAAATATTAGTACAATAATTTAAGAAAAAAAAATAAAAGAATAAAACCGTTATAAAATATACTATTTTAATAACAAAAGATTGTTTAAAAAATGTCTTATAAACGATGATATAAATTGACTTCTATGGAAATGCCCTTTAATACTTAATCTAACTCTATGTGTGACACTGTTGTCACATTACAATACTTAATGCTAAATATATCGTGATTTTATGAGTGAAAACACTACACTGTCACATTTCTAATATTTTCTAAATAAAAATATTAATGATTTTTAATTTAAACCATACATAAATTTCAAATTATAGAATAAAAAGTTCGCTAAGCTGGACCCACGTCATGAGACCATCCGCTAATTACACCTTCCCAACATCCATCTCCGTATCGAGATCGTTGATACAGCATAGAAAGAGCGTGCAACACAGAGCTGATCCCTGTGGCAGACCATACTCGATCGTTATCAGATCAGATAGGTCAGTTCCTACCCTGGTCCTGATAATACAAGCGTCAAGAAAGTCTGTTGGTCACCGGTACATGTTCTTACACACGCCCATTTGACGGAGTTTTAATATCAATTTGGATATCCATACCTTATAGTAGGCCTGTTTCAGATCGAAGGACAGCACATAGGTGATGACCTTTGTGTGGAAACAGCCAGTGATTTCCTTAATCAACTGAAGAACGGAGTCCACTGGCTGCCGTCCCCACCAAAAGCCCGCTTGACACGAGTCTATCAGTCTGTTATTTGACAAAAAACCTAAACAAGCGGACATTGGCCAGCCTTTCCAAGAGCTTGCAGATGTTAGAGCAGAGGGAGAACGTTCTGTAGCTCTCAGGTGAGCCCGTTGGCAATTTTCTAGAACAATTTATGGTATTTCTTTTTAACATTTTAAAGAATTATAACTAAAATGATGTAGATCTAGTTAATTTTTTTCAGGTAAAAAACTCAAAATAATCACGTTACAATTAGATATTTAAATAACAGAATGTGCATCATTATAATGTGCTCGCTTGGTCAGGTGTGTAGGGCTAACGGTCAGCCCGACCACAAAAAGAGAGAGAGGCGGTTTGTTAAAGAAACACATGCAGCGAAAAGTTGAGTAAAAGTAATATAATGACGTCACGTTGAATAACCAAATTTATAATCGTTGATCGCTAGACAGCTACAAATGACAGTAAAAAGTTCGGTCTACAGCATCTTCAATTTAAAAAAAAAAATGCCCGCGATCTCTGACAGTTTATGAAAAATGGTGGGTCAAAAAAGTCTTTAAAATTGATGGCAAGGTACACAGCGCACGGCGCGATCACTCTTTCAATAAAGAACCATTTTAGATAGTCTTAGCTAACCGATTAAGAAGTCTTAGCTAACCGATTAAGAGAATAATATGTTAAAATGCTATTGTTTTTATGTGATAAATGAAAGAGACCTAACTTGATTTACATTTTATAAGGGAAACAACTACACATTCTTTTGTTGATTAAAGTTTACCTAAATATTACAAAAAAGTAAACAGCTATTACATTATTATATTAATTTTCTAATGTCAACTTATATGTTCGTATGTAATGTTTAAGAGATCAGTTATGATCTAAAAAGGTAACGTAATTACCTTGTGTATTCAAAATCGTAAGAACCTTTCGAAAATGTGAGATAATTTGTTACATATTTTGAGCTTGATCTTCTGTATATGTTGTCTGATCATTTTAATCTTTACAAATTATTTTTATTGTTTAGTGAAAAAACCCATTTATGACGAATCTAAAGTAGAATCTTTAAAATCAACTAATAATAAATCACAAAAAGCTGATAGATCTACATTAGAGGTCGGTAACTATTTGAGACGGAAGGGCCAAAAGATCAATTTACAATATCTCCTAGTTCTTAAAGAGCCAGCAACATTTTTTTTTTTCAATTTAATGGTATTTGATTTGGATTAGGTAAATGGATTTAAAATAAATGGGTTTAAGGATGAAATAATATTTAATGATATAAAAACATAAGCATGTTTTCACAACACATAATAAAGTATTTAACTAGCTCTGCTAGGATGCTAGGAGAACAAAATCAAATTATATATAACTATAACACTATTCCTACCTAATTTAAAAGCTAATAACTAAAAAAACATGTCACAAAAGTCAACCTAATGCACACTGACCTGACACATAAGACAATACCTTCTGAAGAAAATAAAAGAAATAAAATTGAAAATATTCGAAAAAATAAGCACTTCGGTAGTAGAAAGCTTGGAACTACTGCCACGGGGCTGGCCACATCACAGTTGTGGAGGTGGGCCTAGTAACCAAGCAACTGTCAGCTGTCTGTATACACTCTACTCCACCTATTCTTAGTGTTTTTAACACGTGTCTAAAGTTCTTTTTTTACAGTATAATATTTTTATGAATTATGAAATTAAAATAATATCATTATTATAGAACTGGCGAGCCGCATCCTTACATCAAAAGAGGCGCATACGGCTCACGAGCCGCAGGTTGCCGACCCCTGATGTACATTGAATGTAAATCTTTACATTTTTGAATTACCTACTGATTTTTATGCTCTTTTAAATATATTTTTTTAACATAATGATGTTTACATGTAATTAGAAAAACAATATTCACAAAGTTTTACTGGTTTTAAAGTCGCGACTCTGACTGTAAAATAAATATAAGTATTCTTTATTTGAAGTTTGCTTCTTTTCATTTTTTGTAGGCAGTTTTACTACTATCGGTAGTGTTTGTATATTGTCGTAACTAAACTTACCCGAGGTATTTTGTTCATTCATTAATGACATCTGTACGTGCTTATCATCTTGACTAATACTAACGTTCTTGAAGTTGTGTGTTTATTTTTCGGAATATGTATTCAACTTTCTCTCCCCCACCCCCATATATAATTGTATAGAGTTTTTAACACAATCCACCTAAAAATGGGTGCATCTGTACAAGATGCCTTTGGAGAATGTTCTAGATCAGCTGACAAGCAATGGGCCTGCAGTTTCCCTTCTTGTTTGTATTGACATTTCAAAGATAAGCAAAATCGTATCCTACTAGGCACACTTTAGGTAAAAATTACCCTACGTTTCTAGACTGTCCTTAAAACCCAGGGCTAAAAGGCATCCTGTATAAAATAAACCGGGAGTGATCTCCCCTAAACTTTCTCGAATATTCTTATATAAAATAACAGGGGATGGGAACTCGGGCTATAGACATGATTTTTAATCCATTTTAAATACTTAAAGATTTAAAAATAGAATACAATCTCGTAGACAAATTAATTGCACACCAAGTGAACGCCAAATAAAAAAGCGCATAATAGTGCGCAATATTATTATTACTTTTAAAATGTACATTAGTTTTTTGAGAAATCGGAAGTAGCGTAAAGTACTACTTCCAGTCAACGGAAATGACTCAAAATTTGATAGAAGGTAGAGAATTAGATCTTTTACTTACATATGAAATTTCATTTATCTATCTGAAATAGTACTCAAGTTATAGGCTTTTGAAAAATTCAAAGTAGGAAAAGTACCACTTCCGGTTATCGGAAATCGCTCAAAAGTTGATACGGATCTACGATTTTGATTAAATACTTATATATGAAATTTCATCAACCTAGCTGTAACGGTCCTCAAGTTATCGTGTTTACACACGACAGACAGACAGACAGACACACAGACAGACACACAGACATACGGACAAGATTGCAAAATTATGTTTTTCCGTATCAGTGAGGTGTGAAACGTCGAGATATGTAAAAATCTCGATTTTTTTTTGCACGATTACAAGACTTTCTCTATACTTCGTATATACGAGAAAGTAAAAAATGCATGGCTGAATTATGCCTGTCTACTCAAGCAAAGATTGTGAATTAAGATCGATCTCTAGGTGGTTGACGGTCTATATCCAGCAGGAATAACATAAACGGCAGATGTTCAGACGCTAAAGTGGACAGACCTTACGACAAAAAAGTGCCTCGCACAAGCTTGGCGCTGAGCTAGGCGCCGATAAATAAGCCAAGAAGTAGCCTGTATATCTACCTGCGATGAGTTATTACAAATGTGATATTTAGGGTGATATTAAATTCATAGTTTCAGTAATGTGTCTGTTGCCTTTGCTTGTGTGTGCGTGTGTGTGTATGTTTTAAATTTTACTTAATTATCGTCCTCCCCCACTCCTGCTCCATCCCCCCTCCCCTCTGCTTACGCGATTATGTCATTCATAAAGCGCAAGAGAAATGTATTGTGATAATACATCATCTTCAGTATTTAACATAGTATTTCATTACAGGGGTGGTGTCGTGGGGACGAAGGGGATGCAGTTATGAGGGGAAATTTGATGTTGGGATCATGAGGTTTAGGGGCGGGGGGCGGGGTGCGGGGAGGTTGTGATGAAAGGGGATATGTCGGTTAGATTAGGCGGGCCAGGTGGCCAATGCAGTGTAATATGTTATTTACGTTTCTGGTGTTGCTAATTATGGTATATGTGTTTGAGTGCTGTCATTGTCGAGTCGTCTACGATAAATCAAGTCTAGTATGTATAAAACAATAATGGTTTTTAATTTAGATCAAAAAATAAATTTCAAATTAAAGATAAAAATATTCGCCAAGTTCTCAAGCTTCGATATAAGACATTTCAATTAGAAATTAACATTTTATTTTTAGAGACTTAAGCATTAACTTAAATTATTTGGATGCATATTGTATGTGAGGGATTTTTTTTATATTGTATGTGTATTTCATAAAAGTTATTATATATGTACTTTATTTCTGCTATTATATTCATTCAACTTATAGTATCGACTACACATACATTATTTAAATAGTTTGACCTGGAACATAGACGGGCTCCAAGGTTCACTGGCTTTCTACAACTCAACTACGGCCAAGCAGATACTTGATATTGCTCGGCTGTTGTTCACGTAAAAGAACTAAACAACACCACCAAACATCACGGACTTTATACATTAGAATTCACCATCTACAGGGAAGACAATGTCAGCGGCACCCTCAGATGTCCTACCCCCACCCCACCCACTCAACAGCGACACAATCATAAAGGCCCTGAGAAATCTTAGCAAACTAGAACCCACTGTCAACTCAATGGCCTACACCAACAACCACAGCTTCACAATTTTTCGGACAATTCATCAACCTTGACACACTCCTTAAAAATCAATTATAAATCAATTATAAAGAACACCAATACACATTTTATTTGCTATTCCTGTAAGACGACACATATGTGGAAGTTGTCGGTCAAACAAACATTAGACTACCTACTGTCACTTAACTAATCAAGACATACTACAACAAGATACAGCGGCGACAGCTAGTACGAACATTTTAAAATTAAAGTTATCCATTAATATAATATATTAAAATATAAACACATTGATCACCAACTGTTGCATGTATTAATTTATTCCATAATTTTTACAACGTTAGTTGCGTTTTATTTTCATGAAGTAGTATGCTGTGTTTTTTAGAATTATCATTTTGTTTTCATTCAATGTAATTAATATTTGACCTACGAAGCACTTTCACCAACCTAATTTTTTTTTCGCCTTCAACATCTCCATACAATATAAGCTAGTCCAGTTTAGATATGGGATACTCTTTTGATAAACATTAAGGTTACTGTTAGGTTTCAAAAATACATATCATATAGTATATATAACAGTCGATGTTATCATTAGTCTCATCATAAAATAGTACATGCTTGTCTGATAATAACACTATGTTCTCATATTTTTTTTTGTATTCGAATGCCATAAAATAGTAATCAATAAAAATGCGGCACATTCAGAGTTAAACATGATTATTTTGTATTGTATTGTACAATTGACGATTTTCCATTTTTATTTTTAGCGCAAAATAAGTTTCTGTTTTTTGGAAAGATAAAATGCTAAATAGAACATTTTACATATCACCCCTAATAGGTTAAAGACATCCAATTAATAAAAATAAAAGCACTATATATTGCGGTTCTCGATCAGAGTCAAATCATACTAATATAACATATAACATATAATATATATAAGTATAAAACAGTTACATGTTATTTACTTTAATTTAAATGACAACACCCGCAGCTCAAGGTGACAGTGCTATCCACCGCTATATAGAACTGAGGGGAAACTAAAATACATTTTGCCAAATGTCAACCAAAGTCATCAAATTATGTGATTTCGATCGTAAAACAAATACAAATGATAGTATAAACAAAGAACAAACATGGCTGTGTGATTGCTATTAAACTGAATGTGAACCAACACAAATGCATCTTCTCTTTAAAGCTGCTGAACTAGCCAGAGGCGTAGCGACGGGGGGGGGGGGGGGAGGGGGGGCGGAACGCACCGGGTGACACCATTTAGGGGGGGGGGGGTGACACCATGGCAAAAAAAAGCAAATTATATAGAGAAAAATTTGAGGTGGGGGTGCGAATCGAAAGTCTGAGGGGGAGGGATGCAAATCAAAAGTTTGAAGGGGGGTGCAAATCGGGTCGCTACGCCTCTGGGGGGGGGGGGGGGTTGTGAAACCATTAAGTGCCGCACCGCTACGCCACTGGATCTAGCTAACTGAAACTATGCTTCAGGAGCTGCCTATACATTAATACTTGCAAGTTTGAAACTAACCAGTGCTTTATTTAGCTGTAAAAATATATCAGCAACAATCAGAAGAGATGGAGAAAATGTTACATCTAACCCAGACCATAGCTGTTTTTGTAACGTCAAAAAAATCATAACAAGGAAAGGAAAAAGAAAATAAATAAATCAATTAAAAAATAAAAATGCAATAAATGAACACATTTAAATCCACCCAAAAACATTTTAAATCAAACATTAAATAATTGGAGAACGGCGGACAACAAAACAAACGATAGAATATTACGTCTAATCTACTCCATATTAAATGAATGTGAAAATAAAACAAAGCAAACACGATTAATACTGTTGCCATTATTTGACGTAATTATTCCATATACACTCTACACTCTTATTAAATAAAATGAAATTGTTCAGACTCTTATCTCTGTGCTGCTTTCACAAATTAAGAGAAAGACATATTAGAATTATATTGTTTCGGTGTGATAAATGATCGGGACTTAATTTACATTTTATAAGGGAAACAACTTACCAATTATTTTGTTGAATAACGTTTACCTAAACAATTCAAATATTGTATACAATTATTACATAATTATATTAATGTTCTAATACACACGTTTACGATCTTATGTATCATTTATGAAATAAGTCTCAGTATAAAAATGTAATTAAATTGCTTCTGCATTCCAAAAACATAAGAACCATTTAAAGATGGTATATAATTTGTTATATATATGTGCCTGATCTTGATTTTACATTTTGTACAGTTTTTTTCTTTTCCGTTAAAATTATTTATTTATAATTTTTTGAAGACCAACAAAGCCAGAAAAAGGAGGACCATAAAGAAAGTGAACACATTAATCTAAAAGTAACTGGTCAAGATGGTAGTGTAGTCCATTTTAAAATTAAGAAGAACACACCACTGCGAAAGTTAATGGGCGCTTATTGTAATAGAGCTGGAATACAAACAGGAGTTGTAAGATTTAGATTTGATGGAAATCCTATAAATGATGAGGACACTCCAGCTATGCTGGAAATGGAGGATGGAGATTCAATTGATGTTTTTCAACAACAGACGGGTGGTTGCTTGTCTCGGACATGGTAGAAGAAAGCTTGCAACACTAAATGACATTGGAATGGAAGTTAAATGCTGATTAAACTGGGAAAGTGTGTTGTACAGTGTAAAGATTTTCTCACATCCAAGCCAGCAAGGACATTTTTTTATTACATGTTAATTATGGTTAATGATGATGTAAAGACTTCAGCAAGGAAATTGAAAACAGCAGTTAACGCTTAAAGACATGAAAGTTCTTTATTCAACTGCCCCATATGGTTTGTGCTGAGCATTTTGTCTGTTACTATCATCCCATGTCATCTATCATTTTGTAAAATTCATTAATGTGTACATTTCATTTTGTTTTCCAATTTTGGCCCTAAATTTGTAGTTTACTGAGCTCTCATCTTTGGATCTTTCATCTTAATATAAACATTGTTATTTTAAGTTACTGTATGATTAGTCACTTTGTCATGACCAATAGTTACTTTTAAAAAAAATATAAGGAATTATCATTTTTGAAAAATAAAATTTTAAATGTTAAAAAAAAAAAAAAAAAAAAAAAAAAAAAAAAAAAAAAAAAAATATAATTTTTTTGGAAATCAATAACTAAATTATTTAGTTTAATTCAGAGAGTCTCAAGCCAAACATCACTCAACCAGCCTTCAAGTAAATTAACATAACAGTCTTCTGTTTCCCAGGTTTTAAAAGTGCACAATCTGAATGGTAGATACACACCTCACCCCACCCCCCACAGACACACACACTCTCACCCCCCCCCCCCCACTCAACCGGACTGGCGGATATTTCAAGGTAGCGTGCCATCTTCGCCATCCATCTTCCCTTTATCTATTTAATGTAGTCATATTTTAATTACTTTTAATGAGTAATTAATTATCTAATTAGAGAAAAAAAATAAGAATCTTCAAATAATTACCGGAAAGACAATTTGCCGATGGACGTTTTTCCTAAATGTCTTAAATATTCGATTTGACATTTGCCTAATTGTGAGAATTGTTCGAATGAACTTTTACCTGGGACAAAAGCGAAAATTAACGTTTGCTCGAATTCGGACAAAAGCATTTTGCCGCATGCAATGATGAAAGCCTGGCCTGCCAAGGTGAAAAAGAGAATTACTGGAGATGGCTTGCACTTGTTATCTAGTGTTGTCTACACTCAAAGTGTTCGTTTAAATATCAAACTTATCAAAATACTGTAATTGGGCCGGTGAAGTGGAGTCGACTTGTTTAAGTGTCATTGTTATGAATATTACATTTTAACACTGTAATTTAGTTAAACGTAAGCCTTTAAAATTATTTTATATCTTTTTTTTAATATATATATATTTTAAATTTTTACCTTAATACAGCCTGGTATAACATATTTGAGTTAAAAGTCAATTACTTTTTTTTTTTAAAGAGGACTTTGGAATATGCTATGTATATATGAGCAGGGTGAATGATAATTTAACAGACCACTGTACATTACTTTTCTTGTTTGGTTTATGCTTCATTACAGTGTATACCAAAAATAAAATAAAACGCTTTTGAATGGACAGACTGGCGACTTTAACCCCCGACCCCGACGCCCACAAAATTCAAAAACTTCTTCATAATCAAATGTCACTGTTTCTTTACAGACCACTGATTATGCCAGCTTACTACTTTATAACTCCCACCCCTACCACTAAACGTTTATATGTATTATATGTATATTTAAGAATGAAAGAGATGAAGATAGTGGAGGTTTGTAAATCTACTACGGTCCTCGTATGTCACGTGATGAAATACAAGTAATTAGAAAGTGGTCACCTTCAGGACAAAGCTCAGGCGAGCTGAAAAGAATTACATAATCTGAAACAATGTATTTGTTTGTTTGTCTTTTATTTTATAAACATGTATAATAATTAATAATATATATTTCTTTTTAATTTGCTTTTAACAAAATCATTAAAATGAGCTATTTGGGCACCTCTATTAGACTTTTAAAAGATGGGTGATAAGTCATTGACTGCTATTTGATATTGCAGACGTATTTAATTATTTTCTACATCAAAATATCTGACACCAAAAAAAAATAGAAATTGACTGGTAAATAAAAAGCGCCCCGACCTTTTTTAATGAGGAAGGTGGGGGCGCATTTTCTGAATTTTCAACAACACAATTAACTATATATAGGTCTAATTTGGGGAGGGGCGTAAAGTCGATAGTTCACCCTTGACACCAAAATAGATCGCTAGACCTTTTTGCTACCTTCCTATAGTTTATTTAATATAATCAGTTATTAATTATTAGGTACTTATTAATAAAGAAAATTACACATTTTTGTGACACCCCCCCCCCTAATGGATAGCGCCCTAGGCGACCGCCTACGTAGCGCCGGTCCTGCATACAGGGTCCCCAACCCAAAACGTAATTAGAACTATTTGGAAAAGCCATAGATAGATCATTGCAAAGAAAATAAAATATAGTAGACGAAGTCTATCTAGATAAAGTTACCTCCCATGATGTATTTTTTGAGAAATCAGGGGACATTTTTAAACGATAGTAAATTGATTGAGTAAACAAATATAAAATATTAAATGCACAAACATTAGGCAATTAATAATAGTTTTAATATAGCGACTAAAGCGTTTACATTAACTATATAGCTGGAAATAATGTGTTTTTGTGTTCTTTAAATATCATGTGTGCACATAGAGTTCACATACAGTGATAGTGATTGAACCGTTTTAACTCATAGTTACATAGATCTAACACACGCTAGGTAGCGTCAATACCTGGTACAAAGGTTCACTGGCTGTCACTGTCAATCGTAAACGTGACCGGCTCTTTAACGTGGCCATGTCATTCGTGAACTGTTATTTGACAAAAACCAAAACAAGCGGGCATTGACCAGCCTTTCCAAGAGCTTGCTGATGTTAGAGCAGAGGGAGAACTGCCTGTAGCTCTCAGGTGAGCCCAGATCAAGATCGGTGGCAATTTTCTAGAACAATTCATGGTATTTCAAGTTTATTTTTAAACATTTCAAAGAATTGTAACTAAAATAATGTAGATCTAGTCATTTTTTATAGTAAAAAACTCAAAATAACCACGTTACAATTAGATATTTAAATAACAGAGTGTGCATCATTATAATGTGCTCGCTTGGTCAGGTGTGTAGGGCTAACGGTCAGCCCGACCACAAAAAGAGAGAGAGGCGGTTTGTTATAGAAACACATACAGCGAAAAGTTGAGTAAATGTAATATAATGACGTCACGTTGGTTAACCGAATTTATAGTCGTTGATTGCTAGACAGCTACAAATGACAGTAAAAAGTTCGGTCTACAGTATCTTCAATTAAAAAAAAAAAAAAAAAAATTACTTCCCGCGATCTCTGACTCTTTATGAAAAATGGTGAGCCAAAAATGCCTTTAAAATTGATGGGCAAGGTACATAGCGTCACGGCTTGGTTATTCTTTCAATAAAGAACCATTTTAGATAGTCTTAGTTAACCGATTATATTGTTTCGATGTGATAAATAAAAGGGACTTAACTTAATTTACATTTTATAAGGGAAACAACTACACATACTTTTGTTGATTAACGTTTACCTAAACAGTACAAAAATAGTAAACAGCTATTACATTATTATAGTAATTTTCTAATATCAACTTATACGTTCGTATGTAATGTTCAAGAGATCAGTTTTGATATAAAAATGTAACTAAATTGCTATTGTATTCAAAATCTCAAGAACTATTCAAAGATGTGACATAATTTCTTACAAACCTTGAGCTTGATCTTAAACCAATGTATGTTCACTGTGATCGGTCCTCTCAAATTATTTTATTTTTTTATGACGAATTGGAAATTTATCTGCTAACACCAGGGGTCGGCAACCTTTTGAGACAAAAGAGCCAAAAGTTACAATTTACAACATTACCTGGTTTTTAAAGAGCCACTAACATTATTATGTCAATAGTATATTTGTTTAGGATTATATATATATATATATATATATATATATATATATATATATATATATATATATATATATATATATATATATAATCCTAAACAAATATCATACTATATATGTAATTTAAAATAAATAGCTTTGAATATATAAAATAATCTCATTTGAATTTGTGCTGAGAGAATCTACTATGTAAGTCAGAGTACTTGCATTTTTTTATTTGCTCAAATCTCTCAGTGAACTCATTTTGTTTATATTAATGCTGAAGGGATTGAATAGTAGCATTGGTTTCATATTTTTTTCAGATTTTTCGTAATTAAGTAATTTACCGCTCACCATGTATTCAACAAAAAAGTATTTTTTTTCGAAACAAACCACTTCTTCAAGCAAGACAGAGGCTGGGTTTTCCTTTCAGTTTTATACTTAGCTGGTTTAGTTTCTTTGTGATATCCACTATGACGTTGAATGTTTCAATTCGGAATGGACAATTAATAGGAAGTACATTGAGATAGGGAGTAACTAAATATTCTAATATAATAGTGAATGTTTTTTGTTTATACCTATTGTTATACCGTTTATTGCCGAGTGTTGCAGACTAATATTTTTATGAGTTTTGAAAATAAAATAAAATAATTATTAATATTTGTTCATGGAGCTGAAGAGCCGCAACTGGACACCAAAAGAGCCGCATGCGGCTCGCGAGCCTCATGTTGCTGACCCCTGGCTAACACAGGTGTCGGCAACCTGCTGCTCGCGAGCCGCATGGGGCTGTTTCGATGTCAAATTGCGGCTCTCCATCTTTTTGCACAAATATTAATAGTTATATAATTTAATTTTCAAAAATCAAAACAAATATTTTACTGTAAAGTTTAAACATGATAAAAACACTATTCAGAGAACAGTGAGAATTGGTGGAGTAGAGAGTACATGGACAGCTAATTGCCGCTTGGACACCAGGCCCAGCCCCTCCGCCGTGCTATGGACAGTAATTCCATGCTTGACACTCCATTTCCCTATGTGTCAGCAATAATTAATATGACCTGAGTGACGTTGTTGTTTTTTTTTTTTTTATTATCTTCCTACGGTCGAGATGGGTACTGGACGCTGGGGTACGAGTTTACCCTGGGCTCTGTGTGGTGGTAAATAAGCCTGGTGAGTACCAAAGGACAGAAGTGACCGTACACGGTAATCAAACCGATATCTAAGCCACTTAGTAGGAGTTTGCCGTGTTGAGGCCTGCCTGGCTAATTGAGAGACACATTCTGAGCCGGTGATATCCGTAAAGACAAAAAAAAGTTAACAGCTTCTAAAGTGGATTGGGATAGCCCATAACGTTATATTATTTGATTACTAATTTTATTACTCTGGCGAAACATGTGTATGATTTTATATGAATAAATATTATTTCATATTTAAGGCTATTTTTTTTAAAATAACAAATCACATGTATTTACATAATATTAATCAAAAACTAAATATTGAATTTAAAAAAAATGTTGCTCTTTAAAAACTGGGAAATTTTGTAAATTGTAGCTTTTGGCTCTTCTGTCTCACAAGGCTGCCAACCCCTGTGCTAACATCAATTTGAAATCTAAAGAAAAAAAGAATACTAACGAGACGAAAACTACACTTCCTTCTGCTCAAGATTGCCTTTAATAAGGAAACACACCTGGTTTCTTAAAAGTGTTAGATAGTAAAGAGTTCAAACGTCTAGACAATGTCAATGCAGATCAACAATAACAGATTTCAAGAAGAATGTTACCAGCCAAGATGGCCGCCGTAGTATGTGTTTGTAAATAGTGCTTCGTATTTTTCCATTTTTAATGTGTTATTTGTGACCATTTTGTGTTGTTTTTATTTTTTTTAAAAATTGGATTTTAATGACAGTGATTGAATCGAGATACCCTTGTTATCTTGATTTAGTCTGCATGTTTTTATTTCTGCCTGTGGAGTTCATTTGTAAGAAAATGTTCATACTAAGCAAAACAATTGAAACTTGTTGAGTGTATTTTGGTCCTGGTGGGGCCAAAACACAAAAACAAGAATGGATGACAATAACTTATTCTTTGACGTCTGCATACCGGGATTCAAAGCCTTCTTCTACGAACCAAATACAACCACAACAAATATTGCAATTACATTTAACTTAAATAACACGGCTAGACAAAGAACAGAAGACGTAAACAGACTAGTAGCAACGGCTATTTATAGATATATGTAAAAAATCAGAATTTATTTTAAAAAATAAACTGTGTTAAAAGATATATTTCAAGAAAAGCTCAACATAGCTAAGAAATTGTAGTTAATAAACGTCTAAATGTCTAAAATATACGAGTGTTACTGAAACTTTTCTTTACTATAATGTTTCAGGCACGAAAGTTGCACAATTTTAACTTTTGTTTTATATATTATTGCTTTAAAATTACTTTAATCATTGACGAATAACTATGTATTTTTGAAGGTGTTTATTTGTCTTGTATTGATTTAATTTCGTCTTTTTCTGTCAGACTGTCTGTATAAGGTCACCAAACAATAGTACATTACATAGGCGCACATTAATCATACCAAACAATACAACATTATATACCTCTTCTCTAGCTGTCAAAGACCGATGTCATTAATACCAAACAATAAAATGTTACAAGACCTATTCTCTAGCTGTCTAATGCGCATGTCGATCATACTATCAGATACATCGATAAAAAAAACAACTAATACTGAGCGAACATAGCAAGGCATTTGACACTGTAAATTACATATTTAAGGTAAAAACAAAAATAATTTTAAAAAAGTAATTTTTTTTAAATGGTGTTTATACAAAGATGTTGTAAATCTGCATCCGTCCTCGTAAGCTTATGATACAAACTGTAATTTAAAAGCGAACTTGGTATGGTAAAGTGACGCTGTAAATTATATTTCTATGGCCAAAAAAGCTTACATTGTATCAGAATAAAGAAACGATATTGTAAGAGCCACCTATCGTTTTAACTAATACAAACCAAGTGTTTTATTTTTTTTTCTTCTAATAAAACATATCACTAAACAATTTTATACATATCTTGTCTAGCTTTTAGTTTAAAATTTCAAATAGTAGGCCAAAATTCATTTGTTTTAGAATTTACAAAACGAGAAGTAAAACAAGTAGTATTTTGATTGCTGGTTTAACCTGGTCAGTAACCGGGGTAGAGCATAATAATGACATTTAGCGATCACTAGCACTTCATCCAGAAATCTTCCCTTTATCTATTTAATGTTGTCATCTTTTATATTGTTTATGATTGATTATCTAATTAGATAAATAATTACCGGAAAGACACTTGCCCGATGGACATTTTTCTTAAATGTCTGTAATATTTGATTGACTCTTCCCTCATTGTGAGAAATGCTCGAATGAACTTTTACCTGAATGGGACAAACGCGAAAATTGGCGTTTGCTCGAATTTGGACAAAAGCGTGTTGCCGTATGCAGTGATGAAAGCCTGGCCTGCCAAGGTGAAAAAGAGAATTACTGGAGATGGCCATCACTTGTTATCTAGTGTTGTCTACACTCAAAGTGTTTATTAAAATATCTAAACTGTCAAAAGATTATCCAAGGGACGTGTAGAGTCCACTTGTTAAGGTGATTTCGACATAAGAACGAATGGTGTTGTCAGCACTATACACAGCCGCACTAATTCTCCCTAACATAGAAAGTATGTTGGTCAACGGTACATGTTCTTACACACGCCCATTTGACGGAGTTTTAATATCAATTTGGATCTCCATACCTTATAGTAGGCCTGTTTCAGATCGAAGGACAGCACATAGGTGGTGACCTTTGTGTGGAAACAGCCAGTGATTTCCTTAATCAACTGAAGAACGGAGTCCACTGGCTGCCGTCCCCACCAAAAGCCCGCTTGACACGAGTCTATCAGTCTGTTATTTGACAAAAACCAAAACAAGCGGGCATTGACCAGCCTTTCCAAGAGCTTGCTGATGTTAGAGCAGAGGGAGAACGGTCTGTAGCTCTCAGGTGAGCCCAGATCCACCTCCACAATTTTACACCTGCTGGCAAGTTCGACACACGTCTATGATTGGTTCATTACAAGTATAAAACTAAGGTAACGACCACTAAGATATTAAAAAATAAAGCGAAGCTTCCATCCGACTGCGAACATTATCGTTTAAACATGTTCTTTCCTACAACGACAAAAAATATCAAAAGTCCCCACCGTTGACCGAATCAGTGATACTTATGATTATGTGTTTTAATATGCAATATACCGAAACTTGGAATCTGAATTATCTTTTCTTTGACATGGGAAATTACTTTTGATGACATTATTTTTAACCCAAATTATACTACAAAAACTAACGAAATATATGGGTTCTGCATGTAATTAAAAAAATGTAAACTATTTTACAGTATGTTTTCTTTTAAAATATATGTGTTTTTATTAATTATTACATTTTAACTGGTTTATTTAGATAAATGTGAATACTTTTAATTTTTACATATCATTTTTAGTTATACAATCATTTTAATCTTAAATTATTGCTCACTACCAAAATCTGCGTCCAACGCTATTAACTATTTTTGTACACATAAAGACTTTAATTTATTTTTAATTTTTTTTATGTATACATTTATTTTTAACATTAATAAGTGTTGAGATAAAAAGCATAATGCTAACGCTAAAACTATTTTTTTCTACATATCCCACATCCAAATATCTGGATCTCTATATTCTCATGGTCATTAATAGTCTCTAAGATATTGTTTTCAGACATGTTTGCTAGTTTTTGATTGGCTGTTATTTAAGATGACTAAAATCATTAAAAAAGAAAAAGTTTGAGTGTTTTCAAACACAAGAATTTTGATTACAGTTACAGTTGAAATGAGTCTCCAGTATACTAATGAACACCTCAACAACATTATTTACTTACATACATCACTATAGTACATAAACTTCAGAACATAACAAGGCACGGTATGACAATCCAGTTCGATTGTGTTATAGACACGTTTTTTTTTCAGTTTTAAATTATTGTTTTATTATAATTTTAAATAAAATAATGTTCAGCAACCGTCGTGTGTATTGCTTACATAATTTTTACAACGTTAGTTGCGATATATTTTTATGAAGAAGTATGCTAAGTTTTTCAGTTTATCATTTTGTTTTCCTCTCATGTATTGCATGTTTGACTTAACAACCACTTTCATATTATATGGTATATATACTAGTTAATGTTATCATTAGTTCCATTATAAAATAGTACTAGCTTGTCTGATGATAACACTATGTTCTCATTTTTTTTTCTATTCGAATGCCATAAAATAGTAATCATTTAATTGGGGCACATTCAGAGTTAAACATTATTATTTTAATGTATTGTATTGTACAATTTGAATTTTTTTTTTATTCTTAGCGCAAAGTAAGTTTCTGTTTTTTGGAAAGATATAATGCTAAATAGAACATTTTACATTTCCCCCATAATAGGTTAAAGACATCGAAATAATAATAATAAAAGCACTATAAATTGCGATTCTCGATCAGAGTCAAATAGAACTAATATAATGTATGATATGTATATATATATATATATATATATATATATATATATGTATATATATATATATATATATATATATATATATATATATATATATATATATATATATATATATGTATATATATATATATATATATATATATATATATATATATATATATATATATATATATAAGTGTAAAAACAGTTACATGTTATTTACGTTAATCACCGCAGCTCAAGGTGACAGTGCTATCCACCGCTATATAGAACTGAGGGGAAACTAAAATATATTTTGCCAAATGTCAACCAAAGTCATCACACTGTTTGATTTTGAGCGTAAAACAAATACAAACGATATTATAAACACAGAACTAACATGGCTGTGTGATAGCTATTAAACTGAATGTGTACAAACACAAATGTATCTTCTCTTTAAAGCTTCTGATCTAGCCAGAGGCGTAGCGAGTGGAGGGGGGGGGGGGGGGGCGGGGGGTGCGGACCGCACCGGTTGACACCATTTAGGGGGGTGACACCATGACAAAAAAATATAGAGAAACAATTGAGTGGGGGTGCAAATCGAAAGTTTGTGGGGAGGGGTGCAAATCCAAAATGTGTCGCCTCTGGGGGGGGGGGGGGTTGGGTAGACACCATTAAGTGCCGCACCGGGTGACACCCGACCTCGCTACGCCAATGGATCTAGCAAACTGAAACTATGCTTCAAGAGTTGCCTATACATCAATTCTTGCAATTTTACAACTAACCAGTGCTTTATTTAGCTGTAAAAATATATCAGCAACAATCAGAAGAGATGGAGAAAATGCTACATCCAACCCAGACCATAGCTGTTTTTTAACGTCCAAAAAATCATAAAAAAGTAAAGGAAAAAGAAAAAAAATAGAAAAAAAAATAATAATGATAAAAAAATGTTATAAATGAACAAATTTAAATCCACCCAAACACATTTTAAATCAGGCATTAAATAAACAAAGAACGGGGACAATAAAACAAACGATAGAACATTACTACTCGATATTAAATGAATAGGAAAATAAAACAAAGCAAACATGAATAATACTGTTGCAATTATTTGACGTAATTATTCCATATACACTCAACACTCTTAAATAAAATGAAATTGTTCAGACTCTTATCTCTGTGCTGCTCTCACAAATTAAGAGACAGACATATTAGAATTATATTGTTTCGGTGTGATAAATGATCGTGACTTAATTTACATTTTATAAGGGAAACAACTTACCAATTATTTTGTCGATTAACAATTACCTAAACATTTCAAATATAATATATATCTATTACAAAATTATATAAATGTTCTAATACAAACTTTTACGTTCGTATGTATTATTTAAGAGATAAGTTTCAATATAAAAATACAATTAAATTGCTTTTGCATTCAAAAACTTAAGAACCATTTAAAGATGGTATATAATTTGTCATATACTCTGTGCCTGATCTGTAATTTACGTTGTTGATGTTACCCCATTGCCGATATAATTATTTTATTTATAATTTTTGCAAATCAATAAATAAAGTATTTATTTTAATAGTGTCTTAAGCCAAACATCACTCCATTAG
This sequence comes from Physella acuta, assembly GCF_028476545.2. Classification (NCBI taxonomy): domain Eukaryota; kingdom Metazoa; phylum Mollusca; class Gastropoda; family Physidae; genus Physella; species Physella acuta. The sequence goes on from NW_026731661.1 coordinate 598,708, forward strand.
CCCACAAGTAAATTAACATAACAATCTTCTGTTTCCCAGGTTTTAAAAGTGCACAATCTGAATGGTAGAAAGAGAAACACACCTCACCCCACCCCCCACAGACACACACACTCCCCCCCCCCCCCACTCAACCGGACTGGCGGATACTTCGCCATCCATCTTCCCTTTATCTATTTAATGTAGTCATATTTTAATTAAGATTAATGGTCAATTAATTATCTAATTAGAGAAAAAAATATGAATCTACAAATAATTACCGGAAAGACAATTTGCCGAAGGACATTTTTTCATAAATGTCTTAAATATTCGAATTGGCATTTGCCTAACTGTGAGAAATGCTCGAATGAACTTATACCTGATTAGGACAAACGTGAAAATTGGCGTTTGCTCGAATTTGGACAAAAGCGTGTTGCTGCATGCAATGATGAAAGCCTGGCCTGCCACGGTGAAAAAGAGAATTACTGGAGATGGCCATCACTTGTTATCTAGTGTTGTCTACACTCAAAGTGTTCATTTAAATATCAAACTTATCAAAATGTTGTCATTGGGCCGGTAAAGTGGAGTCGACTTGTTTAAGTGTTATTGTTAGGAATATTACATTTGAACACAATAATTTGGTTAAACGTGAAGACTTTAACATTATTTTATATATATATTTTTTAATGGTGTGAATTTTTATCTTAATAAGCTTTGGACTAAGATAGATGAGTTAAAAGTCAATTACATTGTTTAAAAAGGACTTTGGTAGATTTTATGTATATATGAGCAGGATACATTGGCGTAGCTAGGTCGGGCGTCACCCGGTGCGGCACTTAATGATGTCACAATAGTATAAATCAAATATTATATTCAATTTACTTTCGCTATTAATGTGTACAATTTCAGTACAATACATACCTTAATTTATTTCAAAAATATTTATTTAATTGATGCTATACATTTGTGATTTTGACAGTGCTCACATTATATTAGCGATTTTTATCTATAGCCGGTTATAAATACACATTGATGTAGCGTGTTTTCTATATCATCAGCAGGTTTACGTCATGGTGTCACCCCCCCCCCCCCCTCTCCATCATTGGCGGGATTTGTCAAGCTTGCTCTTAAAAGACTATTCAACTTACTTCAATTGGTCACTGAATTAAGTGGGATTATCATTGTTCTGTATATATTTTGCTATTTTTTTGCCTTGGTGTCATCCCCCCAACCCTTAAATGACGTTACCCCTGTGCGGTCCGCACCCCCCGCCACCCCATCGCTACGCCTTTGGCAGGGTAAACGATAATTTAACAGGCCTCTATACATTACTTTGCGTGTTTGGTTAATGTTTCGTTATAGGGTATAACGAAAAAAGGAAATTGTGTTTGCATTTCAGTGTTTATAAAACAACGTTAAAAATATGCTTTAACAGATGTACTTTATGAATAAAAGAAACGCACTGGTTGTAAACACGACAATCGTAAAGATCCCAGCATTGATATATTCAAAATCACGCTGTGGGTAAGGCAGTTGATGGAACCTCCATAGTTGTATCACAGAGTTTATCTAATAAATGATGTTGAGAAAGATTACTACGAGTTGATGTATGCTTTGATTGTCCTTCTAGAGTACCAGTCGACAGTATTGGGTCATATACGTGAAGAGGAACAGATAGTAGATTTAATACTGGAGGTTAGTCGTGATACCAAGGAGGTCTAAAAAAAAATACAAGATATTGCTAGTCTCTTTTCAAATGTCAGAAAAGTTAGCACATGTCACTATATAGGTTGTGTATGCTTCAAGAGCTGCTTATACTACAATAAATTAAAGTATAAGACTAAAAAGTGCGATATTGGCTGTAAAAATATACCAGCCACACTTAGAAGCGATGGAGGAAATGACTCACACCATATATTTTGTTGTAACGACAAAAAAATCATAAAAAGTGGAAGAAAAAAAACGAAAAAAAAAACTATCACATTTAATGTTAATACTGACCAAAAATGTGACATAATGGGCACATTTAAATCCATCCGAAAACATTTTAAATCAAACATTAAATAAGAGAAGGATATTTGATGTGATGTGTCTCATTTTCCGGTTGCTTAAAATTTGTATGATTTTAATTTTCTGTTATCCCAAAGGCATTTCAGCTCTACTTGAAAGCCAACACCACCCCTACCCCCAGCCCCTCAGTCCACCACATCGGTGGACAAAAAAAACCCCTTGAATCCTCATTTAATTATACATTTGCATTTTCAGCAAGTGAGTTAAATAAAAGCTTGTAAAAATGCGTTATTGGCAGTGAAAATATATCCTCAACAATCAGAAGTGATGGAGCAAGTTTTTCATCTTTGCCACACCATAGCTGTTTTTGTAACGACAGAAAAATCATAAAGAGTGGAAGAAAGAACAGAAAAAAAAGATCGAATAATTATAGTGATAAAAAAATATGACATAATTGACAAATTTAAATCCATCCAAAAAACATTTTAAATCCAACATTAAATATAAGAAGAGTGTCGGACGACAAAACAAACAATAAACATTACCTCTAAACTACTCTAGATTAAAGGAATAGGAAAATAAAACAAAAATAAACATGGATAATACGATCTGACTAATGTCTCTGTGCTCACCAATTAAGAGAAAGATTTATATTATAATTATATTGTTTCGATGTTATAAATGAACGGTACTTAATTTACATTTTATAAGGGAAACAACTTACACATTATTTAGTTGATTTAAGTGTACCTAAACAGTACATATATAGTTAAATGCATTACATTTCTATATTGAATTTCTTATTATAATTTTTACGACCATCTATTAATTAAAAGATAAGTTTCAATTTTAAAAATGTAATTAAATTTTATTTGTATTTTAAATAATAAGAACCATTTAAAGATGGTATATAATTTGTCATAAACATTGTGCCTGTACCTTTTCTACTGGTTGGATGTTTGCTTAATATTTTTCGTATGTATTTTTTTTTTTTAAATTTTTTTTTTTTATTTCTAATTATGAGGTCATTTTATTTATCCTGTTGCAAAGTCAAGCTGAAAATGTCAGAAGTTGAGTTGAAAAAGAAGCTTTGGTCTCACCCCCATTTGATGCTAGATTCCCTAATCAAAATCAGACAAGAAACTATCGGCAAATCTATGTTGATTACTTCCGTTGTCAGAAAATAAAAAGTGAAGAATATGCCCCTTGTGAATACTTTAAAAAATTATATTCACATCTATGTCCTTCTTTCTGGGTAGAACAATGGGATGATCAACGTGCAAGTGGTACTTTTGCTGGCAAAATTTAACAACGTACTGTATTCCTTTCAAGTTTGGTGTATAGGCTGATCAGCAGCATACTGTTAGTACAGAATTTATGTATGATTGTCTTCAGGATAAGTGAATACATTTTTTTGTTAAGTTAAAAAAAAAAAAAAATAAAAAAAAAAAAATAAATATAATTATGAGGTCCGCAAGCTTTTGTAACCTTGAGCAAATAAATTTGTCATTCATGAAATTTCTAGAACTTATTTGACTTCAGCTGACTTTATAATTATGCTTAAAACGAAAGCAAAGTTAGAAATCGAAAGCACGAACGTCAAGAATAGTTACAATTTCTTAAAGTATACATTTTTCAATTATCCCTTGGGTTAGGGTCAAGAAATCATCATCATCACCATAATCACCATCTGCACCTACTTGGACAAATCCAACATTATCCTGCCGTGCCCACACTCACAAAACTATAGTGCCAAATCTTCATCTGGGCAGTCAACCCTCAGTCTCCAATTCAGCTATTTAAGCTACCGAACAAAGACTAGATATATCAAGTCATCCTCTAGCCACACCAGACCTCCATACTTTTCTCAATGTTGTATAAATACATCTGTCAGATTGCATGCATATTATAAGTTATATTCCAAGACAACAAAACAAATATTGAAACAAAAAAATAGATTTATTTTTTGTTCAAATAAAATTTTAATGGAGATGATTATACATTATTAGGTAATTATTAATAAAGAAAATTACACATTTTTGCGCGAGCCCCCCCCCCCCCCTCCGTATGGTAGCGCCCTAGGCCACCACCTTGTTCGCCTTATAGTTAGCGCCGACCCTGCATACATGGCCCCATCCCAAAACGTAACTATAACTAATTGGAAATACCATAGATCAATGTAAAGAAAATAAAAAATGGTAGACAAAGCCATTATAAATAAAGTTACCTCCCATGCTGTATTGTTCATAAAATCAGGGGACTTTTTTAAAATGATAGTATATTGATTAAGCAAACAAATATATAATGAAAATATCATTCCAATATGTATTCTTAGTGATACAAAAAATTAATAAAAATGTAGTATTATTTTTATAATCTAAAATAATCGTCTAAACTTACATAACCTTTAGAAATTTTGTTTAAAACCGAAATGATAAACAATAGTAAAAAAACAAATGATAATTTTTATATAGTGAGATGAAAAATTCTACAATGTTGAGCAATTACCTAAAGTTTCGACCTTAGATCTTATTATTTTTTAAAATATGAAAAATTGATTAGGCCAGGATCGGCAACCTGCGGCTCGCGAGCCGCATGCGGCTCTTTTGATATCAAGATGCGGCTCTCCAGCTCTTTGCACAAATACTAATAATCTTAATAAAAAAACAAAATATTTGCAATAAAAATAATGTTAGTGGCTCTTTAAAACCAGGGAAATTTTGAAAATTGTAACTTTTGGCTCTTCCGCTTCAAAAGGTTGCCGACCCCTGGATTAGGCCTAGCGCAGGGGTCGGCAACCTGCGGTTCGCGAGCCGCATGCGGCTCTTTTAGTGTCCAGTTGCGGCTCTTCAGCTCCATGCACAAATATTAATAATTATTTTATTTTCAAAACTCATAACAATATTAGTCTGCAACACTCGGTAATTTACGATATAACAATAGATATAAACAATAAACATTCACTGTTATATTATAATATTTAGTTACTCCCTATTATCAATGTACTTCCTATTACATTGTCCATTCCGAATTGAAACATACAACTTCATAGTGGATATCACAATAAACTAAACCAGCTAAGTGTAAAACTGAAAGGAAAACCCAGTCTATGTCTTGCTTGAAGAAGTGGTTTGTTTCAAAAAAAGAATACTTTTTTGTTGAATACATGGTGAGCGGAAAATTACTTAATTATGAAAAATCTGAAAAATAAAATATCGTTATGAAACCAATGCTAATATTCAATCACTTCAGCATGAATATAAACAAAATGAAGGGTGTTTTCACTAAGAGATATGAGCTGTTCAAAACAAATGCAAGTACTCTGACTTACATAGTAGGTCCTCTCAAAACAAATTCAAATGAAAGTATTTCATATATTCAAAGCTATTTATTTTAAATTATATATATAGTATGATATTTGTTTAGAATTATATATATATATATATATATATATATATATATATATATATATATATATTCTCCTAAACAAATATACTATTGACATAAAAATGTTAGTGGCTCTTTAAAAACCGGGTAATGTTGTAAATTGTAAATTTGGCTCTTTCGGCTCAAAAGGTTGCCGACCCCTGGCCTAGCGAAACAAAACCTTGTCATTGTAACTCCCTATCACTCTCATATAAATTATAAATAAATTAAAAGGGTACAAAAATAACGTTTGAATTAATAAGTGAAAAAAAAAGAGCCGCCTATACATCAATAAGTTTAAGTTAAGACCAAAAAGCTCGTAAATATGTCAGCAACAATCAGAAGAGATGGAAAAATGTTACATCTAACCCAGACCATAGCTGTTGTTGTAACGACATAAACCATGTAGAATGGATTCAACAGAAGGAGAAACAAAAAAGAGCTATCAATTGAAAATAACGAAAAATAAGTAATAAACTGAGTTGTAGATAATATTAATGAAAACCATTGTCAGAATTCGCTTTTAATAAACATACATTTCTAAAATATATGAGTGTTTTAACCTTTTCCTCATCATACATTTTCAGGTACATAATTTGCAAAATTATACAATTATTGTCATTTTTACTTTCTCGTATACGAAGTATACAGGAAGTATTGCAGTCGTGTAAAAATCTAAATCGAGATATTCACCAATCTCGAAGTTCTATACCCCCCGTGAGTCGGATTTTTTTCAGAATGTCTCTCTCTCTCTCTCTTTCTCTGTGTGTGTGTATGTGTGTGTGCCTGTGTGTGACTGTGAACACGATAACTTGAGTACCGTTGTAACTAGGTTGATGCCATTCCATATGCCTTTTATATTAAGAGAGAGAAAGAGAGAGAGAGAGAGAGAGAGAGAGAGGAGACTGAAACGGAATAAAATCTTACATCTAAGTTTATAAAGAAAAACCTTCTATTAGATGCAGATTTCTGTATTTGACAAAAGATAAAAACTGGTCGTGAGTACCCGCTAAAGACCAATAGAAAAAAAAACTTACCTCGAAATTCCCAGCCCTATTCCTGTAGCAACTCTCTGTCATTGGTAGTAAATATTATGGGGTCAAAGTTCAGTGGGGACGTCGTAAAAGTTCGCTGATGACGACAGTAACAGTTCGGTAGTGTCGATGATACAAATTCAGATGTGACGACGATAACAACCATCAGGTGACGACGATGAAAGTCTCAGGCAATAAACACCTTATATGGTAAACATTTACCCTTAAACAATACCAGCGACTGTGACAAGTCTCAGGCAATAAACACCTTATATGGTAAACATTTACCCTTAAACAATACCAGCGACTGTGACAAGTCCCGGTAAATTAAGACTAGTAAATTAATTTAAGAAAACAAAAAAAAAAGAAAACAAATATAATAAACTATACTAATATTAATCACAATAATTAAACAAAATAATATTTTTTTAAATATTGATGGGAATGACATTATTTATAGAAGTGTGTTTTAATAAATTGATCTAAATCATAAGATTAAACCTTTACGAGATTAAAAAACTTAATTTTACATACTAATAACTTGATTTTATATTCTATATAATACTGATACTGATTTGGATTGTTTTTTCCAATTTTTTAAATACTTTTATTTGCAATTCATAATAAGTCAGGGGTCGGTAACCTTTCGAAGCGGGAGAGCCAAAAGTTACAATTTTCAAAATTTCCCTGGTTTTAAAGAGCCACTAACATTTTTGTATTTCAAATATTTTATTTTTTGATTAAGATTATTAGTATTTGTTCAAGGAGCTTGAGAGCCGCATCTTGACATCATAAGAGCCGCATGCGGCTCGCGAGCCCCAGGTTGCCGACCCCTGTAATAAGTACATCAACATCAAATTCTTTACTTAATTTCGAACATCAAATGAAAGCGACTTGTTTTGCAAATGTACAAAATGAAAAATTACAAGATGGCATGTATTTGATTATAAATAAAAGAAAGGGATGACAGTGAATGGGGTGAAGGTCAAACGAAAGTTGTCAGGAGTCTGGGTGGGGAGGTTAAAGGAAATTGTTCAAAGAAGGGGGAGACGGCGTTGGGCAGGGTCAATGGGAATGTGAAGCATCATCTATGTAGGGAAACAAAATGTACGAGCCGGCCCGCGGCATAACATACGCCGCTATTTAGTTGTTTCTAATTTTCAATAATTCATAATTTGTGAATTCGACAGTACCAACGCTGACACTGAAAATATTTCTTTAAAACACTATAAGTAGCTCGTTAAGGACCATAACCCCCCCCCCCTTCCTTCCCCCCCCCTCCTCCCCCCCCCCCTACGTTTAAAATCGTTGGCTCTGCTTGTAAACATTTAGAGTGAACACAGCTCACTAAAACCATGTAGGGGTGGGGAGGTAGGGAGAGCGTTTGCAGCTTGTTTTCTAACGGCTCGAAGAGGAGAATTATATATATAGATTGACCAGTTGAAAGAGTGTTTATTTATATACTGGTCACATTAAGTTTTCAAATGGTTGCTGTGTGAAAGTCGAGGGGAAAAAAGCAAGATTTAGAACTTTAAATAAGTAAATGGACAGATATTAGAAATTGATGTTGGGGTGGGTGGTGGGGTTGTTGGAATAGTTATAGGGGATGTGGGGTTATCATGTTTGAGAGTGAGGTGGACAGAGGGGGAAAGGGGTAGAGGTGTCTGACGAGGCGTGGAGAGGGTGCCTTTGTGTGTTAAGGCAAGCCAAGCGTCAAATTCTGTGCTGTGTGATCTAACTGCTGAGGTGTTACTATTTATAGTATGGATGGCTGGGGGGGGGGGGGGGGGGTTACGAACAGATTGCTGTGTGAGCGATTTAGTGGGGTGGTGAAACGTTAGTATGTTCAAGTCGGTGTTAAACTTTGCTTCAGGAGCTACCTATACATCAATACTTGCAAGTTTACAAGTAACCATTTCTTTATTTAGCTGTAAAAATATATCAGCAACAATCAAAAGAGATGAAGAAAATGTTATATCTCAACCACACCATAGCTGTTTTTGTAACGTCAAAAAATCATGAAAAGTGGAGGAAACAAAAAAAAAAGAAAAAAACAAATTAACCCTTTATCTACTGACGGTACTTATAAGTACCACTTTAATTAAGTGCCGGTATTATTTTTAATTTACATACGAATTTTAAAAATTATTGATGGAATTGATAGTGTTATCTCCCCTAAGTCGCCTACAAATTAAACGTACAAAGTTTTGTAGAAAATTATTTTATAGCGTACACCACATTGCTTCTACAACTTCACTTTAGCATACAAAAATATACACTTAGTTAGTGAAGCTAGATAAGTGTTTCTTCTATTAAATCACCATTATTGTTTTTATACCTAACTTCCTGTATATCTAATTAGATATCTTCAGATGGAAACTAGAATACCCGTCATCCGTTGGATAACTGTGGGTTTCGGGGGTCATCCATCAAAAAACATCACGTCTGTCACTCAGAGGCATAGCGACCCTTCCCGGCGCCCGGGGACAAAGTTTTCGATTTGAACCCCCCCCCCCCTCAAACTTTTGATGTGCACCCCCCCCCCCACTCAAACTTTCGATTTGAACCCCCCTCAACCTATCAATTTATTTTTCCAAACCATTTTGGCGCCCCAACATATGCCCCCCCCCCTTCCCCCTCCCCACCCCCGCCTCCCCTTCCCCCCCACCCCCCGCCTCCCCTCCCCACCCCCCGCCTCCCCTCCCCTACCGTCCCCCCCCCCCCCCTCCTCGGTACGCTACTGCAGTGTCAATTATCGTCACAAAAAACAGACCCCACATTCAAATATATGTTTTTTATCTTTTAAAAACACCGAAAACACCGATTTCGGACTATCCCTTCATAAACTGACGTCACAGGTGACCTACTCAACTCTACTTCACCTGCCCAGTGTCCTGCCAAGTCTCAGACAACATGTTTTTATCGTTTAAAAAACAATTCCAGCCGAGCATGTATCTGACCACACTATCCTTTCATATGCTTAGGACAAAGAAACAGATGAACTCTACTTCACCTGCCCTGTATCTTGCCAAGTTCAGATAGGCAACGTTATCATTCACATCTAAAAAAAAAAATTGAAAAAAAAAATTTCATTGACATATTGGTCTAGAACCCGTGCCTCCTGCATGAGAGCTGACTACGCTACCATTTTAGCTATTTACTCGTGACGTCACAAGTGAATTTTTATACTATACTATGTGTCTCCTTATGCAACTTGATTTACGCGTATAGATTCTAGATCTAGATCTAAAAATAAGTCTAGTAGTACTAACTTTCAAATTAAATTTTATCTTAAATAAGCCAAACAAAGATTTATATAAAATAATTAAGGCCTGAAATAGATTCTAGATGTAGAATTTACATTAAGTCTAGATCTAGAATTTACATTGAATCTAGTGACCTACATCTAGGCTAGATCTAGATCTAGAGCTAGATTCATAAATTTCCTTCGATAGCTGATCTTTAGATCTAGATTTCTTCTAGAGAAATTTATCGTAAAACTAAATGAAAAAGACAGTTGAAAATTGATATAAGTGTTGGAACGTAATAAATACAGCAAACGGACGTATTGTTTAAGTTATAGCCGGCAGAAAATTAGCTTTGTAACGCGTTAAACTTTTGAATGGGCCACAAAGTCTATGATGTCCGCCATTTTTATCGTACCAAAAAGTTAACATATCAAGGGACGTCACTATCCCCACAAAGTTTATTCAAAGTATTAACATTTTTTAAAAAATACGGTTAATTTAACTATGAATAAATCAATAAATTAATTAACGTCTTTAAATAAATTTGTGATTAACAGTCTGTCTGCATTAAAAAATTATTCTCTACCTACATACTATTTTACAGCTATCCAGATTGAGTCGAACATATCACAATAGTTGATCAGGCAAACAAACAAACAAACAAAAAAACAAACAAAAAAATAAATATTCAAACATGTAAACAAACTTGACTTTTAGTAGTATATAGATAGATGAATTGATTGTAAAGAGAGCCCATACCTTAACATCTGGATTATTTAAATTTATGCTAAGTGGTTGTGGTCATTTTTCAGAGCATGAGAACAATGACATACACTTTAGAGAATTTCCGGCTCAGGTCCTCCAAAAATTGTGCATGTATTTTACATATAAAGTAAGGTAGAAACATTCTTAAACTGAAATTCCAGAGTTTCATATTGCCCATGAAATAGCACTAGAATTAGTAATGGATGCAACATTCTTGACTGTTTTCAACACATTGTCCGAATGTAAAAATAGTTATTTTAAAATACTGAAGGTTTATAAACGTTGCATCCTGGACTTTCTCGACTGTTAATGGCTTAGTGTTCAACACATTTTATTCAGTTTTGAACACACAAATTGAAAAAAAAAGTTTGATTCTTATGTGAACTGTAATATGTGTTAAATTAATCAAACTTTACCGATCAACTCACCTCACAGAAAAACAAACGCCATTCAATTATAATTTCCTTCTCTCGGAATTATTTTGAATTGCCATCTTATTATGTATGTAAATTTTCTTGTTTATAAAAAACAATTGGTTTTTATATGCATCGCCTTATATAATCTGGAGTAATACTTATTAATGTTCAGTATTTTTCATCGTTGTATGATTATAATATTTTTTATTCCATTCGCTTTTAATACTTATATCGCTTTTCGGCTTATTGTCTTATATTACAGTGTAAAATGTGTATATTCACACGGAATTATGAATTACTGAAAAGTAGAGAATAAAACAACTAAAACAAATAGCGGCATATGATATGCCGCGGGTCGGCTCGTTATATATATAGATAATGTGTGTATTCACATGGATCCTAATTACTAGGTTTGAATTTGGGGGCCAGGAGTCGTTCGTATAAATCATAGCCAAACATCACTCGATCAGCCCTCGAGTAAATTAACGTTAGAAAAATCTTATGTTTCTCAGGTTTTAAAAGGGTATAATCTGAATGGTAGAAAATGATACACACCTCCTCCCACCCCCACTTTCCCCCACCCAACCGGCTGGCGGATAAATCAAGGGCAGCATACGCTCATTGCAAGGGATCAATTGTCTGTCATGGAAAATTGTTTAATGCTAGATTATTATGAGTATTACAGAGACCCTTTTCCCACTTCGTTTTTGTTTCTGGCCATGGGTGGCTACAATGTCAACTTTTGTCTTCGCAGCTGAATATGGAGCATGGTAAACTAAGCAGTAAAAAGAAACCGAGTTGCACACCTTATTTTAGTCAAATTCTTATGTCATATAAGTTTCTCCATTAAATTACTATATATTCAATTGACGTTTTTTATCTTTAAAACTGTATATAAAATAACAAATAAATTATTAGTAGTATTTTAAATTATTAAAATACATAAATTAAAAAAAAATTGTACTCAACACAACATTCCGGCTGCCTATAATTTTTATAATTTTAATTTTTTTTTAATCTCAAATAAACATTACTCTGTTAAATTAACTTAATACAAGAATATGTACACTAATGAGAACTTGTGATTAATTGTTCACTGCTTAATAAATATAAACAATTATAAACTACACAAGTGTCATTTTTTAAGCTTTATAATTTCATTATATGTCTCGTATTTAAGTTGAAAGATGTTAACTAGATTTTACGAATCACATATTTGTAAATTAGCATAATTTCTATTTTAAAAATGTATTACTGCTTTTCTATTGTTTGAATATCTGTTTATATTATGAATGTTCACATTCCCAAAATTCTATTTCTACACCAGGGTCAATGTAAACCAAGATTAAACTACACATAGGTCGAGCAGCACAGACATGAGTACACCCTACAGTCCTGACAATCATCTGATACATTTCTATACAAAAGTTGTCCTGTTTGTCTATAGAACGATATATAGGAAATTTAAATACTCCCCCAAAAAGATTATAAATCCCAAATTAAATAAGTGAATAATGGCTGACAGAAAAACAAACGATATAACATTCCCCATAAAGTTTAGGGCCTAAAATATTCCTTATTACATGGATAGGATAATAAAACATTACAAACGAATAATGCTGTTGCAATAATTGTTGTAATTATTATATACACAATAATTACATAAAATAAAATTGATTAGATACATTGTCATGTCTCTGTGCTACTCTCACCGATTAACTTAAGACGTAAATGAGAATTCTGTTGCTGCGATGTAATAAATATATAGCTACAAGGGAAACAACTTACACATTCTTTTGTTGATTAACATGTGCACTAGTAGTACAAAAGTAGTATACATCTATCAAACTATTATATTCATGTTCGTAAATGAACTAAACCTTTCGTATACACCATTTGATAGATTTGTTTTGATATCAAAATATAACAAATTTGCTTTTGTATTTACAATTGCGAAAACCATTTAAAGATGTTTCATATCTTGGTATATAACTTGTGACTGATCTTCGAAAATTAATGTATGTATCATAAAATGGTCTGTATTATTCTTATTTGCAATTTTATTTTCTCCCTTTGATTATTATATATGCAATTGATGTTCATGTCTTTGATGCTGTGTAAAATAATCAAACAAATCATTATTACTGATTTAAATGTTCAAAACAATTGAATTAAAAAAAAAAAAACTGTTTGAGGACTTTATAAATATAGATGCTTGAAAGGGAAGAATGTTTGCTTTGATGTGTCTCGTTGTAATAACATAACTTTTTCCGATTGCTTAAATTTGTTTCATTTTAATTATCTGTAAGCACAAATTTATTTCAGCTCTACTTAAAAACCCAAATTCCACCCCATCCCCCCGCCCCCCTCACCCACGACGCCGAGGGGAAAAACACTATGAATCATCATTTAATTACATATTTGCATTTACATGTTTTTTTTTAAGATTTTTTTTTTTAATATATTTTGACGTTTTGTATTAGATCTATGTATACGTAAACCATCTTAAATAAATGAAAATAGGCTACAAGTAAGAAAAAATATTACTATTGTAAATCTGTATCAGTCCTCACAAGCCGATGATGAAAACCGTAATACTTAAGCGAACATGCAAGGCAAACTGACGCTGTAAATTACATGTCTGAGGCGGGGAAAAATGTTCTTTACATGAATAAATGCAACTGTAATCAATAACATTTTGTTTTGCAAAATAAACATCAACGAACGGGTTGTAGCTGTATTGTTTTTTTTTCAAAAGGTTGGAAGTGTATAGACACATGTCTGAAAATAACTATGTACGCAAACATTGATGTTCGGTACTCAAAGAATGCTAAAAGTGGACGGTCTTATCATGTGTTTGCAAATGAAATCGATGTCGCGATTTTTATTAGATTCTTACGCTTTTATTTATTGATATACAAAGTTGCATTTAAATAGTATATTAGTAAAAGAATTTTAAGAATACTGTTTCCCGGTGTTTTTTTAATACGAACTGTTCCTTTCGCGAGTCCGGTTACTCGTATCTCAAATGCGAATGTATAGAATATAAAATAAAAAAACAAACACAAAAGTTTGATAGAGTTGCTGTTATCTGCTAAAAACATTTCTCCACGCCTGTATCAAATCAAATATATGTTCCATCGTTCCACGTGAGAACCTTGACGATTGGTGAAAAGACGAATACAAGAAAAAAAAAAAAGAAGTATTGGCTTTTGTCTAGTTCCGCCTCAGGTTGAAATAAGAAAGCCAAACAAGTGTTAAAAACAGATGCAGGTTTTGTTTAAGTTGCTTAACAACACCCGCAGCTCAAGTGCTATACATCGCCTTATAGAACTGACGCGAAACAAAATACGTATTGCTAAATGTGAACCATATTCATCAAATTATTTGGATTTAATCGTAAAACAAATACAAGTAAAAACACAGTACTATCATGACTGTGTGAATAAAATGTGAACCGAGACAATTACATCGGCACTGTAAAGCTGTTAATCTTTTTACTTGAAACACCTAAACTTATTTTTAGATCTAACATAGATAGGATACATATTAGAAACATATGTTAATGTATATATTCTTATGTACTGTTTCGTTTATCTATAACATATTTATGGATGAATATGGACGACCACACATAACAAAATAAAAATAAAATAATAATCGATACACAACACACTTGGTGAAATTCATTAAAAGCAAACACGATTGTCTATAAATATATATTCTACTTCCTTCAACATATTGAATGTGTTCGAAAAGAAATTCACATAGTTATACCCTTACCTATGCTATAGGAACAAATTCTTCCAACAATTATTTAAGTCAGCAAATGAAGGTCGCGATGAGGTAACATACATTTGTATAGAAGTAAAACGTAAACATGTTACATTTTAGTACGCTTATTGGGATGTATGTTTTTTTTTTACCAGTAATAAAATATATTCTTTATTTTATATAATCTTAAATAAAACAACCAGCAATGTATACCAACATTTTGCTTATAGGTAGTTGTACTAATATTATATGTCTATTATGACTTTTACATTGATAAAATTAAAATAATAATTGTTCTTAACAAAACTAAATGCAACAATACTAAACAATGATATTAAGGTTTTTCTAAATAATTATCCATGAACGGGTTGTACCTGTATTATGTTTTTTAAAGGTTGGAATTTGATAGGCACATGTCTAATTATAACTAGGTACACAAATGCTATCATTTACGCTTCGTTCCGAATAATATACTATACTTATATATAAATAGCCCGATACTCAAAGAATGCTAAAAGAGGACGGTCTTATCATGTGTTTGCAAATGAAAAGGCTTTATAAATGTGTAATAGAGTCTTGTTATTTTGTTTATTGATATACCAACACAGTTGCATTTATATAATAATATTGTAAAATAATTTAAATAATACTGTTTCGCGGTGTTTCTTTTATACGAACTGTTAAACTCTCTAATCCGGTTACTCGTATCTAAAATTGTGCTTGTATGACAAAGCATATTTAAGCTTGCACAACAGCTCTTACCCCAACACTCTTATTATATTGGGGCACTCGTATGTTAAGGTACCACTACAAGTAAACAAAATCTACCTTTTAGTAAAAAACCAAATGACTCCATAATATTTTAGAAGGTTGAGATGTAGATAGATAAACAACTGAAATCATAGAAGGTAATATATGTTACCTTTTTGGTTTAGAATAAAGAAAAATGGTATAATAAAAATGTGTTCACTTACAGCGGACATTGCACATACACACTGTTTTCGATCATACAACAGATTTTGTCCGAAAGTAATTTATTAATACCCTAGATAGTACGGGATTTAAAAACATAAAATAAAGAAGACTTTTTGAAAAGTGTTTGCATCCCAACGCTTTAGTTAGAAACCTATGGTTTATGATCTGTATGAATAACAAATAATGTAATGAAACTAAATTGGTTTAAGCTTATTTAAATGATTGTGTATGAAGTCATTCTATAAATGCATTTTTAAAATATTTTTAGCTGGGATATTACACTCAACTAAAAAAAAACGTTAACAATATGCAGTAACTGATGCACTTTATCCGTATAAAAAACGTAATGACTGTAAACACTGTAATCGTGAAAATAGCTAAGATAGCAGACATAATATTCAACGTACATAGTGGGTAGCGTAGTTCATGGAACCGCCACCGTTTTATCACAGAGTTTACCTAATGAATGATATTGAGAAAGATTACTACGAGTTGATGTATGCTTTGATTGTCCTTCTATAGTACCAGTCAACAGTATTAGGTTATACAAGTGAAGAGGAACAGATAGTAGATTTAATACTGGAGGTTAGTCATGAGATCAGGGAGGTCTAAAAAAATGACAAGATATTGTTATTTCGTTTTCTAGAGTTAAAAAAGTTAGCAGATGTTACTATATAGGTTGCTTATGCTTCAGGAGCTGACTATACATCAATCAGTTAAAATGTACGACTAAAAAGTTCGTTATTGGCTGTAAAAATATATCAGCAACAACCAGAACAGATGGAGAACATGTTACATCAAACCCAGAACATAGCTGATTTTGTAAAAAAGTCACGAAGAGTGAAAGCAACAAAGAAAAAAATACAAGAAATGTAAAATTTATAATAGTGACAAAAAATGTGACATAATGTGTAAATTTAAATCCATCCAAAACTATTTTAAATCCAACTTAAAATAAGAGAAGAATGGCGGACAATAAAACAAACAATACATTAACTCTATACTACTCGATATTAAACGAATAGGAAAATAAAACAAAACAAACATGAATAATACCATTGCAATTGTTTGCCGTAATTATTATCTACACTCAACACATTTATTGAATAACATAAAATTTACTACACTCACATCGCTGTGCTACGCTCACCAATTGAAAGAAAGACTTATATTAGAATTATATTTTTTGAATGTGATAAATACAGGGGACTGAACTTAATTTGCATGTTATAAGGGAAACAACTAACACCTTATTTTGGTGATTAACATGTACCTAAACAGTACAAAAACAGTAAACATCTATTACATTATTATATTTTTTTTAATAACAACTTTTACGTTCGTTTATATCATTTAAGAGATAACTTTCGATTTGAAAAAATAAACTAAATTGCTTTTGTATTTTAAAATCGTAAGAACCATTCAAATATATTACATACTTTCATTCATACGTTGAGCTTGAACTTAATTTCTCACTGGTTGATTCTTAATAGTGGGAATATATCTTTTTTTTATAACGAATCTACCGTATTTAACAACATTGTGCTTATGCAGGGGTCCTCAACCTTTTAAGACGGAATAGCCAAAGTTACAATCTTCAAAATTGTCCAGTTTTAAAGAGCTTTTAACAATTTATTATTTCAATATTTTATTATTTGATTAAGATTAGGTAAATACATTTGATTTGTTATTTAAAATGGACAGCTTGAAATATGAAATAATATTTATTCATACAATAACATACACTAGTTCCGCCAGAGTAATGTAATTAGTAATCAAAAAATAAAAATTAAGTACTATCCCGATCCACTTTAGAAGCTGTTAACTTTATATTTTCTTTGTTTACGGAAATCACCGGCTCAGGAGGTGTCTCCCATTAGCCAGGCAGGCCTCAACACGGCAAACTCCGACTAACTGTCTTATATTGGTTTGATATATCGTGTATCGGTCGCTTCTGTCCTTTGGTTCTCACCAGGCTTATCTTCCAACCCACTGAACGCATGGTAAACTCGTACTCCACCGTCCAGTACCGGGCTAAACAGTAGGAAGCTAATAACAAATTAAAAAAACTTCGTCACTCACTTTAAATTAATGATTACTGACATATAGGGGAATGCATTCTGAATATAATAACATTCCCCATTTTACGATATCAAAAAAGTCGGCACCTCGGCAGTGGCAATAATGGAACCGTCGCCACGGGGCTGGCCACATTTTCTCACTGTTCTCTAATGAGTTTTTTCTTCTGTTAAAGTTGTGTTTCTTTACAGTATAATTTGTTATGATTTTGGAAAATGAAATAATACAGCTATTAAAATGTGTGCAAGGAGCTGGAGAGCCGCATCTTGATATCAAAAGAGCCGCATGCGGCTGGCGAGCCGCAGGTTGCCGACCCCTGTGCTAATGGATGATAATGTGGTTGACGTTGGAATATCACTTTCTGTTCATATTGCTAAGTTTAAGTGTAAGAATGAAGTGTTCGTTATTGGCTGCATCAATCAGAAGAGATAGATACCATGTTACATTTAACACAGACCATACCTGTTGTTGTAACGACAAAAATGATAACGAGTGGATGCGGCAAAAATAAAAATAAAAATAAAACGAGAACTATCAAATGAAAACAATACGAAAAACAGATGGCATAATGATTTGTAGTTAATTAATGAAAACCATTATGAGAACATGTTTTTAATAAACATATACATGTCTAACATATATGAATGTTATGTACCATTTTCTACAGCGAAAAAAGATATAAATATTCTCCACCTTTTGAGGTGAGAAGTTGATCGAATCAAAAATAGACATCTGATGGAATGTTTTGATTAGCAATGCACTGAACCTTAGAATCTTTATTATCTCCCATTTGTCAAGGGAAATAGATTTAGGAACAGTATTTCAATGAACAACATATTATAAACACTAAACAAATTATATTACTAGTTTAAGAAAGAAATCGACATATATAATTATTATCTAGAAAAAAAATATCGTAATTGTTATTGTAAGCAATATTACTAAGGTAATTTTGTTAAAAGTAAAGTTATTTCTAATCGTTTTATTTATATCTTGATTTTTTTTTTACTAATAAGCGATGCCTCATACTTCAAAAATATTTTAAGTTTTTTTTTTTATTTCCATCGGCGTGGTGGGTGAGGGGGACGCCGAGGGAAAAAAAAACCCCTTGAATCATCATTTAATTACACATTTTCAGGTTGTTTTATTTTTATTTATTTTTTTAATTTGTTTTTTATTTAGACGTTTTGTAGTAGATCTATGTATAAGTAAACCATCTTAAATGAATGAAAATAGGCTACAAGTAAGAAAGAAATATTACTATTGTAAATCTGTATCAGTCCTCACAAGTCGATGATGAAAACTGTAATACTAAAACGAACTCACAACTGACCTTGTAAATTACATGTCTGAGGCGAAAAAGAATTTACAGCGTTTTTTTTTTCTTTTATAATCGCTTTAGTATTACACAATTCATTATCGTCTTGTGAGAATTGAGACATGTTTACAGTAGTAATACTTCTTTCTTACTTCCACAACTTATTTAATCTAGTTTTTATGCCATTTTAGTTTCTCCATGCAATTGCTGTTCATGTCTTTGATGCTGTGTAAAACCATCACATAAATTATTATTACTATTTTAAATGTTTAAAACAAATACATTTAAAAAAAACTGTTGGGGGACTGCTATAGATATAGATGTTTGGGCATAATGTTTGCTTTGATGTGTCTTATTGTAATCAACATAACTTTTCCGGTTGCTTAAATTTGTATCATTTTAATTCTCTGTAATCCCAAATGTATTTCAGCCCAAACCCCCCCTCAGCCCACCACGCGGAGGGGAAAAAATCCATTGAATCATCATTACACATTTGCATTTTCAGTTTTAAAAAATGTACATAGACGTTTTAAACCTAAACTTAAAGATGCTGATCTAGATAGGTAAAACAAGCAAACGAATTGATAGGGCACATACTATCAGTGTTTATTCCAGACTTTTTTTCCGGGGGGGGGGGGTGCTTTATATTTTCGTGGGGGGAGGTCAACATTTTCAGGGAGGGGGTGGTGGAGGCGGACCCTGGTAATAGTTTATGTTTCCTATATAAATTACATTTCGTTCGGTCGTTCGGGAAAGGGGGTAGACTTTCTTCGGGGAGGGGGGGGGGGGGGGCGGATGAAGAGATGCCTGGAAGAAACTCTGCATACATATATATTTAATGTATGTATGAATAAGCACTGTTTCGTTTATTTATAATAGATTTATGGATCAATATGGACGACCATATGAAAAGGGAAAAAAATAATAATGATTCAATCGATGAACAACACACTTGTTGAAATTCTTTAAAAGCAAACTGAAAACCCGCGAAAATTTACTATGGTTTAGTATAAATACATATTTTAATACTGAAACATTAAATTTGTGTATGTGCCAGATCGTTATGGAAATTTTGCGGATATAACGAAATCTAATAGAGGAATATAAACAACACTGTGCACCGAGTTACCTGGTTATCTTCTGTATGTTAGGGGAAACAACTCTTACAATACAACAATTATTAAAATCAACAAATGGTGGTCGTCAAGACGTAATATACATTTGTATTGAAGTAAAAACTTAAAAATATTAAATTTACACTTGCACATAAGAATATACACATTTTTTCTGTTGTGAGGAAATACATTTAAAGTTTTAAATAATCAAAACTGAAACGCCAGAGCTTAACACTAAATACTTGTTTATAAGTCGTTGAACCAATATCTTACAAACTTATTGGTTAATTTGTTTAAAGATGTCATATAATTTTTCTCTACAAAACTAAATGCAACTGTAATCTCTAATAATTAGTTTTGGCTGAAAAAAAATCCACTAACGGGTTGTAGCTAAATTATTTTTTTTAAAGGTTGGAAGTTGATTGGCCCATGTCTAAAAATAACTAGGCACACAAATGCTATCATTTACACTTCCTACCAAATAATATAATTAGCTTACATATAAACACGCCGATAATCAATGAATGCAAAAAGTGGACGGTCTTATCTTGTGTTTACAAATGAGTACGTTTTTAAAATTTGTATTAGAGTCTTACGCTTATATTTATTAGTATATAAAACAAAAGTTGCATGTATTTAATAATAAAGTAAAATAATTTGTTAGGTAAGTGTTATCAAAAAGCTCCTTTACACAAATTAGTTGCAACTTTTTCGCGCAGTTTCTTTTCCACGAACATCTGCACTCGCTAATCGGGTTACTCGTATCTCAAATTTTGCTTGTGTGACAAAGCACAGTTTAGTTGCTCAACAGCTCGTATCCCAACACTCTCTTATATTGAGGTACCACTGTATGAAAAAGTCTACAATATAAAAAAAAACAACCATACGACTCCGTGTTTTCAAAGAAAATAAACTGGAGGGGAAAGTAGATATTAAACAATTGAAATCACTGAGGGTAACATGTTTACAATTTTGGGGTTTAGTATAAAGAAAAGTAGTATTTAAAACATGTGTTCACTATCCAACAGACATTGTACATAAACATTGTTTACGATCATATACTAGTTTTGTCCGTAAGTAGTTATAAAGACCCTAGTTAGTACAGGATTTAAAAACATAATACAAAGAAGAATCTTTGAGCAATAACTAGAAAAATAGGGTATATGTTCAATAGAAATAGCAAACAATTTCTTGAGCCTAAATTGAACTACAAATTAAAATTCCCTTGTACATTTTCATTTTTAATTGTGATATTTTAACTCAGCTGCTATAAAGCAACAATAAAAAAATGATGCTATAACGGATGTTCCTTATTCGTACAAGAAATGCGATGAATATAAACACGATGATCGTGAAGATCCCAGAGTTGACATATAAAATAATCAAATCACGCCTACAAATCAAACATACAAAGTTTTGTAGAAAACTATTTTAAATGCAACATTTAAATAAGTGAAAAAAGTCGAACAGCAAAACAACCGACTTAACATTGCCTCTAAACTACTCAATATTAAATGAATAGGGAAATAAAACAAGACAAACATGAAGAATACTGTTGCAACTAATTACCGTAATTGTTTTCTACACACTAATTTAATAAAATAAAAATTGATCAGACATGTATCTGTGCTAAGCGCACCGATTAAGAGAAAGACGTGTATGAGAATACTATTGTTAGCTTCTATTAATAATATTACATGTTATAAGGGAAACAACCTAGACAACATTTTGTTGTTTTAAGGGTAAATAAGAAATACAAAAAAAGTATACATCAATCAAATTAACATAGTAATTTCGAATAGATACAAATAATTTCGTATGTAATATTTAAAAAAATGACATTAAGCATTAAAAAATACTAAATTGCGTTTGTATTTAAAAATTACAAAAACTGTTTAAATATGTTGTATTTGTTATATATTTTTTGACTGCTATTTAAATAAAGTTACTTCAAATAAGCAACCATAGACTTATTAAATGATGACTATTGTTTTGATTTTCTGTAATCCCATATTTATTTTCGCTCTACTTAAATGCTCAAACCCCTCTTAGCCCACCACGCCGATGGAAAAAAATAAATCCTTTGAATCATTATTTGATTACACATTTGCATTTTCAAGAACCATATACAAGTTTTTTTTTTCTTTTTATATATTGTGACTTTAAAAATACTGTTTCATTCATGCCAATAACAACTTTCTAGATTTAATTATTTCAATGTTTAAATTTTTAATACCTTTCTATTTGCCCTACACATGCTATAACTATTTCAGAGACTGGCGTCTAATTAAATTGTATGGTATTTGCAATGGATAACACAGGCGATGGATATTAAATGTAAAAAGCAAAGTTAGTCACCTCAGTGTAGGATCAAAATTCTATTGAAGATAATCCGGACCAGGGGCGTAGCGAGGGGGGGGGGGGGGCGGGGCGGACCGCACCGGGTGGCACCATTTAGGGGGGTGACACCAAGGCAAAAAATAGCAAAATATATTGAGAAAAACTTGAGGGGGGTGCAAATCGAAAACTTGAGGGGGGGGGGTGCAAATCGAAAGTTTGAGGGGGGGGCAAAAATCGAAAATTTGAAAGTTTGTCCCCGGGAAGGGTCGCTACGCCTCTGGGGGTGACACCATTAAGTGCCGCACCGGGTGACACCCGACCTCGCTACGCCACTGATCCGGACTTCTATGTATATTTGTGATCTACTACTGTGGTTCAGTACACAGGAAGTAAAAATACATATCATGTATGTTTTTACCTCTACATATAAGAAGGTTGTATAGTCAGCACTGTGAGACCATATTCACGACATACATTAGAACGGTAGCCTATTTACTTTTTAAAATAGAGTTGATTTCTTTCCCTTACGATCGATTTAATATAGAACTACCACCTACAAAGGTGGCAAGTTGAATAACAAACTTCAGGGGTTCTCCATTAAAGTCAAATCATACTAATATAACATAATATATATAAGTGTAAAATTAGGTACATGTTATTTACTTTAATTTAAATGACAACACCCGCAGCTCAAGGTGACAGTGCTATCCACCGCTATATAGAACTGAGTGGAAACTAAAATACATTTTGCCAAATGTCAAACAAAGTCATCAAATTATTTTATTTTGATCGTAAAACAAATACAAACGATATTATAAACACAAAACTAACTTGGCTGTGATTGCTATTAAACTGAATGTGTACTAACACAAATGCATCTTCTCTTTAAAGCTGCTGATCTAGCCAGAGGCGTAGCGAGGTGGGGGAAGGGGGCGAGGGGGTTCGGATCGCAGCGGGTGACACCATTTAGGGGGGTGACACCATGGCAAAAGAATAGTAAAATATATAGAGAAAAATTTGAGGGGGGGGGGGGTGCAAATCGAAAATTTGAGGGGGGGAGGGGGGTGTAAATCAAAAGTTTGATGGGGGGGATTCAAATCTAAAATTTGTCCGCGGGAAGGGTCGCTACGCCTCTGGGGGGGGGGGGGGGTGTGACACCATTAAGTGCCGCACCGGGTGACACCCGACCTCGCTACGCCACTGGATCTAGCTAACTGAAACTATGCTTCAGGAGCTGCCTAAACATCAATAGTTTGAAACTAACCAGTGCTTTATTTAGCTGTAAAAATATATCAGCAACAATCAGAAGAGATGGAGAAAATGTTACATCTAACCCAGACCATAGCTGTTTTGTAACGTCAAAAAAAAAATTAAAAAAAAATGAAAAGAAAAAGAAAATAAATAAATACATTAAAAAATAAAAATAAATGACAATAGTGATCGAAAATGCAATAAATGAACACATTTAAATCCACCCAAAAACACTTTAAATCATACATTAAATACACGAAGAACGGCGGAAAACAAAAGAAATGATAGAACATTACGTCTAATCTACTCCATATTAAATGAATGTGAAAATACAACAAAGCAAACATGAAAAATACTGTTGCAATTATTTGACGTAATTATTCCATATACAATCAGAACTCTTATTAAATACAATGTAATTGTTCAGACTCTTATCTCTGTGTTGCTCTCACAAATTAAGAGACATATTAGAATTATATTGTTTCGGTGTCATATATGATCGGGACTTAATTTACATTTCATAAGGGAAACAACTTACAAATTATTTTGTTGATTAACGTGTACCTAAACAGTTCAAATATGGTACACATCTATTACATAATTATATTAATTTTCTAATACAAACGTTTACTCTCGTATATCATTTAAGAGATAAGTTTTGATATTAAAAATTAATTAATTTCCTTTTGTATTTAAAAGCGTAAGAACCATTTAAAGATGGTATATAATTAGTCATATACTTTGTGCCTGTTCATTAATTAACGTTTACTAACTCTTCTTTTTCCATTTTATTACAAGCTTTTATTTAACTCACTTCCTCGTCAGTCTGTCGTCAGTCTGTCTAGACGGAAACGCAGGAGTGAAAATTCGGACAGTTCTACTTGACCGATACGATTCACAGTTGGCACGTGGGTCAAGACAACTTAAACATTATTTAGTTGATTTAAGTGTACCTAAACAGTACAGATATGGTTAAATGTATTACATTACTATATTGAATTTCTAATTATAACTTTTACGACCATATATTATGTAAAAGATAAGTTTCAATTTTAAAAAAGAAATTACATTTCATTTATATTTTAAAGCATAAGAACCATTTAAAGATGGCATATAATTTGTCATAAACATTGTGCCTGTACTTTAACTACCTTACGTATATTTCTTATATTTGTTCTAAAAGTATTGTATTTATAACAGTACACACACACACACTTCCCCCCCCCCCCCCACACACTCAACCGGACTGGCGGACATTTCAAGGTAGCGTGCCCTCATTGCCAAGGGTCAATTTTATGTCATGGAAAGTTTTGGAATGATAGATCAGTACGTGATTACAGAGACCCTTCTCCTACAGTCGTTTCTATTTCTGTCCATGGGTGGCTACAGTGTGAACTTTTGACTCCGCAGCACACTAAACTAAGCAGTGAAGAGAAACCTAGTTTGCACACCTTATTTTAATCTAGTTCTTATGCCATTTTATTTTTTCCCTTTGATTATTATATATGCAATTGATGTTCATTGTTCATGTCTTTGATGCTATGTAAAATCTATCAAATATATTATTATTACTGATTTAAATGTTTAAAACAATTGAATTAATAAAAATAAAAATAAATAAAAAATCTACCCCCTCCTCTCTCCCCCTCTATCCACTTTACCCCCAGACATGATAACCCCACAATCCCTTTAACTGTTCCAACGACCCCACCACCCACCGCAACATCAATATCCAGAACTTATTTAAAGTTCTAAATCTTGTCTCTTTCCCCTCATCTTTCACACAGCAACCTTTTGAAAACTCAATGCGACCACTACAACACCCTTTCAACTAGTCAACTTAAGTTGTTTCCCTACATAGAAAAGGCTTCACTGTCCCATTGACCCTCTCTGAAAAATTTCCTTTCCTCTCCCCACCCAGACTTCTGACACTTTCATTTGACCTCACCCCTTTTACTGTCATCCTTTGCAATTTTTTATAATCAAATACATGACATCATGTAAATATTCATTATGTACATTTGCAAAACCTTTCGTTTTCATTTGGTGTTCAAAATTATGTTAACAAATTTGATGTTGATGTGCTTGTTTTTAATTGCAAATAAAAAAAAAAATGTACATATATTTATGAGGTTTGCAAGCTGTTGTAACATTGAGCAAATAATTTGTCATTCATGAAATTTCTAGAACTTATTTGACTTCAGCTGACTTTATATTTAAAACGAAAGCAAAGTTAGAAAACGAAAGTTAGAAACCAGCACGAATGTCAAGAGTTTACATGTTTCAATTATCCCTTGGGTTAGGGTCGAGAAATCATCATCATCACCATAATCACCATCTGCACCTACTTATCTTTTCTTTGTTATGGGAAATTACTTATTATTTACCTCACATACATCACCTTAGTACATAAACTTCAGAACATTACAACAAGGCACGGTATGACAAATCCAGTTCGATTGTGTTATTGACACGTTTTTTTTTCAGTTTTTAATTATTTTTTTATAATAATTTTAAATAAAAAAATGTTCAGCAACCGTCGTGTGTATTG
The DNA here is from genome assembly GCF_028476545.2 of Physella acuta. Taxonomy (NCBI): domain Eukaryota; kingdom Metazoa; phylum Mollusca; class Gastropoda; family Physidae; genus Physella; species Physella acuta. The sequence goes on from NW_026731661.1 coordinate 624,986, forward strand.
ATTACATAATTTTTACAACGTTAGTTGCGATTTATTTTTATCAAGAAGTATGCTAAGGTTTTCAGTTTATCATTTTGTTTTCCTCTCATGTATTGCATATTTGACTTAACAACCACTTTCATATTATATGGTATATATACTAGTTAATGTTATCATTAGTTTCATCATAAACTAGTACATGCTTGTCTGATGATAACACTATGTTCTCATCTTTTTTTTTTCTATAAAAATCATGAATAGTGGAGGAAACAAAAAAAAAAATTAAACGATAACAGTGATCAAAAATGCAAAAAAAAAAAATAAAAAAAAATAAATGAAGAAATGTAAATCCACCCAAAAACATTTTAAATCAAACATTAAATAAACGAAGAACGGCGGACAACAAAACAAACGATAGAACATTACGTCTAAACTACTCCACATTAAATGAATAGGAAAATAAAACAAAGCAAATATGAATAACGAGCCGACCCGCAGCGTATCATATACGCCGCTATTTAGTTGTTGATTGTTCTACTTTTCAGTAATTCATAATTTGTGAATTCGACTGTACCAATGCTGCCACTGAAAATATTCGATTTAAAACACTAACCCCCCCCCCCCCCCCCTTGAAAACAGCCTCCTCTTAGTTACCTCCTCTAAGTTTAAAATCGTTTCAAACTAAATTATCTGCCCCTAATAGTTATAGCCGTCACCAAACCCGGCTCTGCGATTGTAAAATGTAAGCATGTTAGCGTGAACCACAGCTCACCAGGCCATGTGAGGGGGGTGGGGGTGGTAGCGACAGAGAGGAAGAGAGGGGACTGCAAAGGCGCGCTTGCAGCTTGTTTTCTAACGGCTCCCAGAAGAGAATTATATATATATATATATATATATATATATATATATAGATAGATACTGTTGCCATTATTTGACGTAATTATTCCATATACACTCTACTCTCTTATTAAATAAAATGAAATTGTTCAGACTCATATCTCTGTGCTGCTCTCACAAATTAAGAGAAATACTTATATTAGAATTATATTGTTTCGGTGTGATAAATGAACGGGACTTAATTTACATTTGTAAGGGAAACAACTTACCAATTCTTTTGTTGATTAACGTGTACTTAAACAGTACACATATGGTATAAATCTATTACATTATTGCCACAAGCCTTTTCCCTACCTTATATAATACACACAAAAACAACAAGTCAAGCATTGTTCCCGTTGTTTTTCATATTTTATTTTGGTTTTTACATGCATCGTGTCGTGTTCATTATTAGACTACGCCATCTTCTTCCGCGCCTATCTCCCCTCGTTTCTTCCTCTCGAGCATGCGCCCAGTCACCCTGTCTCCCTGATCCAATATCGCCTTTCTCAACACACAAACCCCCAACATACATTCCACTAACATTTCACTGTTATAATTATTACATTGGTTTTCTAATTGAAACTTTTACGTATATATCATTTAAGAGATTAGTTTCGATTTAAAAATGTAATTACATTTCTTTTGTATTTTAAAGCGTAAGAACCGTTTAAAGATGGTATATTATTAATGTTATACTTTGTGCCCGATCTTTAATTAACATTTAGCATTTAGGACTCATGTCATTAAATAATTGTATTCATAATTATGTTTAGAAATCGAAAGTTAGAAAACAGCGAGAATGTCAAGAATAGTTACAATTTCTTATAGTATACATTTTTCAATTATCCCTTGGGTTAGGGTCAAGAAATCATCATCATCACCATGATCACTATCTGCACCTACTTGGACAAATCCAACATTATCCTGCCGTGCCCACACTCACAAAACTATAAAGCCAAATCTTCATCTGGGCAGTCAACCCTCAGTCTCCAATTTAGCTATTTAAGCTACCGAACAAAGACTAGATATATCAAGTCATCCTCTAGCCACACCAGACCTCCATACTTTTCTCAATGTTGGATATATACATCTGTCAGATTGCATGCATCTTATAAGTTATATTCCAAGACAACAAAACAAATATTGAAACAAAAAAATAGATTTATATTTTGTTCAAATAAAATTTTAATGGAGATGATTATACATTATTAGGTAATTATTAATAAAGAAAAGTACACACTTTTTGCGCGACCCCTTCTCCGTATGGTAGCGCCCTAGGCCACCATCTTGTTCGTCTTATAGTTAGCGCTGACCCTGCATACATGGCCCCCATCCCAAAACGTAACTATAACTAATTGGAAATGCCATAGATCTCTGTAAAGAAAATAAATAAAAAATGGTAGACAAAGCCTGTGTAAATAAAGTTACCTCCCATGCTGTATTGTTCATAAAATCAGGGGACTTTTTTTAAAGGATAGTATATCGATTAAGCAAACAAATATATAATGAAAATATCATTCCAATATGTATGCTTAGTAATTAAAAAACTTAATAAAAATGTAATATTATTTTTATAATCTTAAAATAATCGTATAAAATTACTTAACCTTTAGAAATTTTGTTTAAAACGCAAAATAATAAACGATAGTCAAATAACAAATGATAATTTTTATATAGTGAGATGAAAATTATACAATATTACTACCCTGGTTGCAGTTTCGACATTAGATCTTTAAAAAAAAATGATTCAGTAAGAGATACAAAAGAAAAAGAATGCTTTTATTTGTGATTTATACCGGTACAAAAAAAAAACAAAAAAACAAGGAATTCACAGGAAATCCAGTTTTAGAGGTACCGCTGATTGGTAGTAGTTATAAAAAAAAAAATTTGCATTTAGGCATACAGTCCTACAGTTGTGTGAAAACATACACGAAAAAGAATTTTAAATATTCATTTTCATTATGTAATATATGTGTGGAGTATTAATCAGAATCTGAATAGATGTTTTTAGAAGTAGAAACCTGTAGTGGATTTTTTTCGTGGAATTTATTATTCAGCTAAAACCTGTGACAGAGCACAAATTATTTGTTGTAATGTAAATATTTGTGTAAATAAAGTTTCTGATCAAGTTTTAATCTCGAGATGCATTGGTTTTCAATATTTATTTTAAACCACAGCTACAGATGAGAAAGTTTCATCCTGTTATTGAAAGACAAATAACTTTTTGCTAGATATTAGTAAGGACATTGTAAAAAAAAACACAAGTCTTGTTTAAACATTTTCAGAATATATATGTGCAAATAAGAAAAGCCATTACTGTAAAAAAAAAAAAAAAAAAAAAAAAAAAAAAAAAAAAAAAATTTAAAAAAAAATGAATTGAGAAAAAATAAATAAATAAAAAAATAAAAAATTTAAAAAAAAAATTTAAAAAATACAAAAAAAAATACAAAAAAAAAATAAATGTGATAAAAGGATTAGGCCTAGCGAAACAAAACCTTGTAATTGTAACTCCCTATCACTCTAATATAAATTATAAATAAATTAATAGGGTACAAAAATAACGTTTGAATTAATAAGTAAAAGTAAAAGACAACTATATTAACCTATATCAACGGACATAGTTTTATTTTAACGAGTAGGCCTACAAGATGCTCAGTTTAAAAAAGTAGTAAATATCATCCTAGGCCTACACGATGCTTAGTTTAAATGTTCTTAATTAATTTTTTGTGACCGAACGAAAGGATATTTTTGAAAACTTTCTTCGGCAATATTGGTTTAAATTATGACAGGAATCGATTGGTAAATGTTTCAAGTCGCTAAGTTGTCTGATTGCCGAGATATGGGCCAAAAACTGCATTTGTTCGAGTTTTTTTGGCTTTTCCGGGAAATCCAGGAAGGAATTCCGGGAATTTTTTTGGCCCACAATCATCCTTGGAACTTGCTTAACATATTTGCTTTTGGAACTAGTCCTCAATATTGCTTCGTTGAGGAGGAGATACGACTTAAAGGCTGCAGACACACATCCATACATCCAGAAATGACGAGTTAATAATCGCAATTGTCCGTATGGAAATTGCGCTAAAAATAAAACAGTAACGGTATTAATTTACGAGTAAAGATAGTTTTATCATAACGCACTTTATGTACGCTCAGTTATTAAATGCACGAACATTATGCAATAATAATAGTTTTAATAAATAAATTTCAAAATATTTTTTTCTGCAAGTAGATGTATACTTTTATTGTGCATCTGGGATAACAGTTGACAGTATTGGGTGAAATAACAGAAGATGAGCAGATAGTTGATTTAATACTGGAGGCTAATTATGGGATCAAGGAAGTCTAAAAGTAAAGACAATATCCTGGTATTTTGTCTTCTAATGTGAGAAGACAAAAGAAAAGTGAGCAGAGGTAGCTTTAGCAACAAGAGCCGCCTATACATCAATAAGTTCAAGTTAAGACCGAAAAGTTCGTCAGAAACAATCAGAAGAGATGGAAAAATGTTACATCTAACACAGACCATAGCTGTTTTTGTAACGACAGAAACCATGTAGAGTGGATTCAACAGAAGGAGAAAAAAAAAAAAGCTATCAAATGAAAATAACGAAAAATAAGTAATAAACTGGGTTGTAGATAATATTAATGAAAACCATTGTGAGAATTCACTTTTAATAAACATACATTTCTAAAATATATGAGTGTTTTAACCTTTTCCTCATCATACATTTTCAGGTACATAATTTGCAAAATTATACAATTATTGTCATTTTTACTTTCTCGTATACGAAGTATAGAGGAAGCATTGCAGTCGTGTAAAAATCTAAATCGAGATATTCACCAATCTCGAAGTTCTATACCCCCCGTGAGTCGGATTTTTTTTTTCAGAATGTCTCTCTCTCTTTCTGTGTGTGTGTATGTGTATGTGTGTGTGCCTGTGTGTGACTTTGAACACGATATCTTGAGTACCGTTATAACTAGGTTGATGCCATTCGATATGCCTTTTAGATTAAGAGAGAGAAAGAGAGAGAGAGAGAGAGAGAGAGACTGGAGACGGAATAAAATAGAACTACATGCCAATCGTGCCAAACATAAGAACATCACACACCTATTCTCTAGCTGTAAAATGTACATGTCCATCATAGACACTATCTGTTACATCTGTCATGATAAACTGGGCACAACTTTATAAACACAAGTCAGCACTGACTATTATCAATACGGTTTGTTATTAAATCATTAATTATTAATTTATTATATTATTTCTTTTATAGTGTTTCAAATATTAACGTATACCTATATATTATAAAGTTGTATGGCTGATGTTCCTGCTAGTGTTTTTAAATATAAACTCGCTAATATGTTTGTTTGTTGAAGTTGCCGGAATTTAGACACATACAATTGTAATACTGCAATTTTCGCCAGGGCAGAATACCCAAAACTATATTTAGATTAACGAACAACACAATGCCTAACAATATCATTTTTTCATTAAGTTACGCCTGAGTGTCTTCGTCTTCTTTTGTCGGACTGTCTGTATCAAGTCACCAAACAATAGAACATTACAGACCTTTTCTTGATCTGTCAAATGCGCATGTCAATCATACCAAACAATAGAACATTACAGACCTTTTCTTGATCTGTCACATGCGCATGTCATTCATACCAAACAATAGAACATTACAGACCTTTTCTTGATCTGTCAAATGCGCATGTCATTCATACCAAACAATAGAACATTACAGACCTATACTCTAGCTGTAAAATGTGCATGTAGATCATACACACTAACTACTACATCTTTAATGATAAACTGGGCTCAGTGCTGTCCCATTGAGTCGACAGAACTCTAAAACAGAACTACTATAGAAAAGTCAATATAATTACTTTAATATAACTCAAAATGTAACACTTCAGAAAGATTAATACTTATCGCAAAATATAGATTTTTATGTTGGAACACTGTTTGACAAAGTATATTGTCGTGGTTCAGATTTTTTTTTTCAAAATAAAAAAAAAATAATGTTTTTTTTTTTATATTTAAACAAAAATAAATTTCAAATTATTGATACAAAAGTTCGATAAGTTATCAAGTTTCATTAAAGGAAATTTCATTTGGAAATAATACATTTAATTTTAGAGACTTAAGCATTAACTTTAAATTATTTGGCTATATACTATACCGTATGTACGTTTTTAAAAAAATACCTTTTGTGTATTTCATAACAGTTATTATGTATGCATTTTATTCCTCTTATTATATTCATTCAACCGATAGTATCGACTACACATACATTTGTTCAAGTGTTTGACCTGGAACATAGACGGGCCCAAAGGTTCAATGTAGCTTAAAAAATGAAATATACATGAAGATATTTTAGATACACATAATAACATTTTAGATATTAGCGTATATAACAAAATGAAAAGAAGAAAGTACATAAGATTAATCAATATTTATTTAGCTTAGTATCACATAATAAAAATATAACTGCTAAAATAAATAGCTACTAAGAAAGTGTAAAGTATTTAAAAGGCTTAGATTGATTTGCAACAAACTTCTGTAAACTTACGATATTGCGATAATACAGAAATGTAATAAATTACATGTAACCTAAAAGAAACAAATAAAACACACTATTTCCACACAGATTTGACAATACAGGGGCACCATCCCATAACGTAATAATATTTATGTGGATGTACTATAGATCATCATTTTCTATATTAAGTTATCTTCCATGATATATTGTTTTTAGAAATTAGGGTAAGCTTTAAATCGATTGAGCAAAAAAAAAAAAAAAAATAACATATACAACACTAATATTAGGATTAGAAATATAAATTTTAATTACAATTGATGTATTATTATATATTGTTTGAAATAAGTGTATAAAATGATTATACCGTTCAAAGTTTAGTTTAGAATTGTGATATAACTCAAAGAGATGAACTTTAATCAAATTATACATATTACAAATATATATTGTGAGTATTATATTTAATCATCTATTTGTCACTATCCGTGTTTTGATCATTATTTTTGTAATTAAATGTAACAGTAACAGGCAGTTTTGGTACATGGTTGTTAGAGAGGGCGACCTCTTGACCACAGGCGTAGCGACCCTTTCCGGCGCCCGGGGACATACTTTCAATTTGGCGCCCCCCTCGGGAGCAAATTTTCGATTTGCACCCCCCCCCCCTCGAACTTTTCATTTGCACTCCCCTCCTCAAACTTTCAATTTGGCGCCCCCCCTTAAGGTCGGAGCCCGGGGACATATGTCCCCCCGCCCCCCCCCCCTCGCCACGCCTCTGCTCTTGACGTCACTGCTAGCCAGTTATTCAGATTATTTTATAATGTGTATAACATGAGTTTGTTATTGACTATATGTTGGTTGTTCACAGTTGGTACATAATTAATATTAGAACAACCTCAAGACCAAATTTAGAGAGTTTTTAAAATAATCATTAGTTTAAAATGAAAAAAAAATGTTGATCATCTTTTCTTTTTTGTATTACATTTTTTTTTAAATTTGAAAATAGTGAATTATCAAATTTCTATTTGTATGTGAATATTTGACTGTCAAGTCATATGATATAGGCCTGTAGATTAAAATATTGAGTCGATAATAAAATTGTCATAGCCATTAAAAAAAAATTAACAGTAACAGTAATTTAAATTTAAAGATATTTTTTCCTTAACGTTGTTCATGTTCGCTCAGATGCAAAACATTCGGCAGTAATAATAGTTTTAATATAGCGACTAAAGCGTTTACATTAAATACATATTTTATACAAAATATAATGTATGCTTGTTTTTTTATTTTTTAATATTGTTTGTGCACGTAAAAAAAGTTATTATGTATTTTGTTTTTGCTATGATATTTATTCTACTATAAGAATAGAGTACACATACATTGACAGTAATTGAAACGTTTTGACACATTGTTACTTAGGTCTCACACACGCTACGTTAGCGTCAATATCTGGTCCAGACGGGTCCAACGGTTCACTGGCTTTCACTGTCAATTGTAAAGTTGACCGGCTCTTTAACGTGGCCATGTCATTCGTGAACAGCGAGTACACGGTCTTCTCCAGGTTGATATCTAACAGCCAGTTACGTCAGTACTCGGCAATACAGGCCAGGTTAGATTGTAACTTAAATCTCTGCTGAGCGATAGTGACACGAGTCTATCAGTCTGTTAATTGACAAAAACCAAAACAAGCGGGCATTGACCAGCCTTTCCAAGAGCTTGCTGATGTTAAAGCAGAGGGAGAACGGTCTCTAGCTCTCAGGTGAGCCCAGATCAAGATCCGTGGCAATTTTCTAAAACAATTCATGGATGGTATTTCAAGTTTATTTTTAAACATTTTAAAGAATTGTAACTAAAATGATGTGTATCTAGTCATTTTTCCATGTAAAAAACTCAAAATAACCACGTTATAATTAGATCTTTAAATAACAGAGTGTGCATCATTATAATGTGATCGCTTGGTCAGGTGTGTAGGGCTAACGGTCAGCCCGACTACAAAAAGAGAGAGAGGCGGTTTGTTATAGAAACACATGCAGTGAAAAGTTGAGTAAATGTAATGTAATGACGTCACGTTGATTAACCGAATGTATGATCGTTGATCGCTAGACAGCTAAAAAATGCAGGAAAATGTTCGGTCTACAGCATCTTCTATTAAAAAAAAAAAAAAAATTACTGCCCGCGATCTCTGACTCTTTATGAAAAATGGTGGGTAAAAAAAGCCTTTAAAAAATAATTAAAATTGAGGGGCAAGGTACATCATTCTTTCAATAAAGAACCATTTTAGATAGTCTTAGCTAACCGAATAAGTGAATGATATGTTAAAATTCTATTGTTTCCATGTGATAAATGAAAGGGACTTAACTTAATTTACATTTTATAAGGGAAACTACTACACATTCTTTTGTTGATTAACGTTTACCTAAATAGTACAAAAATAGTAAACAGCTATTACATTATTATATTATTTTTCTAGTATCAACTTATAAGTTCATATGTATTGTTCAAGAGATCAGTTTTAATATAAAAATATAACTAAATTGTTATTGTATTCAAAATATTAAGAACTATTCAAAGATGTGACATAATTTCTTACATACTTTGAGCTTGAGCTCATTTTAATATTCTTCAGAAGTCTTTGGTCCTCTATAATTATTTAATTTTTATGACGAATTTGAAATTAATCTGCTAACACAGGGGTCGGCTCTTTCGTTGTCAAAGTGCGGCTCTACAGCTCTTTGCACACATATTAATACTTTTTTTTCAATATTCAAAACAAATATTTTACTGTAAAGTAACATAAGTTTAAACAGGACAAAAACACTCATCAGAGAACAGTGATAATTGGTGGAGTAGAGAGTACATGGGCAGCTAATTGCCGCTTGGACACCAGCCCCAGCCCCTCCGCCGTGCTATGGACAGTAATTCCATGCTTGCCACTCCATTTCCCTATTTGTCAGTAATCATTAATTTGACCTGAGTGACGTTGTTTTTTTTAGTTATTAGATTCCTACGGTCGAGCTAGGTAGTGGACTGTGGGGTACGAGTTTAACCTGTTGCTCTGTGTGGTGGTAAATAAGCCTGGTGAGTACCAAAGGACATAAATGACCGATACACGGTAATCAAACCGATATCCAAGCCACTTAGTAGGAGTTTGCCGTGTTGAGGCCTGCCTGGCTAATTGAGAGACACCTTCTGAGCCGGTGATATCCGTAAAGACAAATAAACCGGGAGTGATCTCCCCTAAACTTTCTCGAATATTCTTATATAAAACAACAGGGGATGGGAACTCGGGATATAGTTATGATTTTTAATCCATTTTAAATGCATAAACTTTTTAAAATAAAATAGAATCTCATAGAAAAAAGTATTGCACACCAAGTGAACGCCGAATAAGGATGTTCATAATGGTGCGCAATATTATTAGTACTTTATAAATTTAGATGCGTTTTTGAAAAATCGGAAATACCGTAAATTAATACTTCCCGTCAACGGAAATTACTCAAAATTTAACAGAAGGTAGAGAATTAGATATTTTACTTACATGTGAAATTTCATTTATCTATCTGAAATAGTACTCAAGTTATAGGCTTTTGAAAAATTCAAAGTAGAAAAAGTACCACTTCCGGTTATCGGAAATCGCTCAAAAGTTGATACGGATCTACGATTTTGATAAAATACTTATATATGAAATTTCATCAACCTAGCTGTAACGGTACTCAAGTAATCGTGTTTACACACACACAGACACACACACATACACACACACAGACACACAGACATACGGACAAGATTGCAAAATTATGTTTTTCCGTATCAGTGAGGTGTAAAACGTCGAGATTTATAAAAATCTCGATTTTTGTTTTTGCACGATTACAATGACTTTCTCTATACTACGTATATACGAGAAAGTAAAAAAAAAGTTAACAGCTTCTAAAGTGGATTGGGATAGCCCATACAGTTATATTATTTGATTACTAATTTTATTACTCTGGCGAAACATGTGTATGATTTTATATGAATAAATATTATCTCATATTTAAAGCTATTTTTTTTAAAATAACAAATCAAATTTAGTTACATAATATTAATCAAAAACTAAATATTGAATTTAAAAAATGTTGCTCTTTAAAAACTGAGAAATTGTGTAAATTGAAACTTTTGGCTCTTCTGTCTCAAAAGGTTGCCGCCCCTGTGCTAACATCAATTTGAAATCTAAAGAAAAAAAAAACTAACGTGACGAAAACTACACTTACTTCTGCTTATGATTGCCTTGAATAAGAAAATACACCTGGTTTCTTAAATGTGTTAGATAGTAAAGAGGTCAATGGGATCAGCTCGAAAAACGCCTAGACAATGTCAATGCAGATCAACAATAACAGATTTCAAGAAAAATGTTACCAGTTAAGATTGCCGCCGTAGCATGTGTTTGTAAATAACGTACTATTTACAGTAACTAAAATAATGTAGATCTAGTCATTTTTTTAGAGTAAAAAATTCAAAATAACCACGTTACAATTAGATATTTAAATAACAGAGTGTGCATCGTTATAATGTGCTCGTTTGGTCAGGTGTGTAGGGCTAACGGTCAGCCCGACCACAAAAAGAGAGAGAGGCGGTTTGTTATAGAAACACATGCAGCGAAAAGTTGAGTAAATGTAATGTAATGACGTCACATTGATTAACCGATTTTGTAATCGTTGATCGCTAGACAGCTACAAATGACAGTAAAAAGTTCGCTCTACAGCATCTTCAATAAAAAAAAATACCGCCAGAAATCTCTGACTCTTTATAAAAACGGAGGGTCAAAAAAGCCTATACAATTGAAGGGCACGTTACACAGCGTCACGGCGCGATCACTCTTTCAAAAAAGAACCATTTTAGATAGTCTTAGCTAACCGATTAAGAGAATGATATGTTAAAATTCTATTGTTTTAATGTGAAAAATGAAAGGGACTAAATTAACATTTTATAAGGGAAACAACTACACATTCTTTTGTTGATTAACGTGTACCTAAACAGTACAAAAATAGTAAACAGCTATTGCATTATCATATTAATTTTCTAATATCAACTTATACGTTCGTATGTATCGTTTAAAAGATCAGTTTATATATAAAAATTTAACTAAATTACTTTCGTATTCAAAATCGTAAGAATCAATCAAAGATGTCAAATGATTTCTTACATAGTTTGTTGAGCTTGATCGTTTATTTTTGTTAATGTGATTAGTTTTCGGTTGCACACATTATTTAAATATTTGATGACAAGGAGAATGTGGGCCAGATGATCACCATTAAGAAGCTGCTAGTTACTGATACAAATGGATTCTAGAGAATTTTATTAGAGTAACATAAAAAAAAAAGATGCATCACCAAACAGATGACCAGGAAACACATCAGATACATTTGAAAATCATGACGGTGAAGAAATATGAAACACGGCACAAGTTCTCTCAGAAGAAACAGATTATGCCACACCAGAAATAAAGTGTCTGACACCACACCATTGTAGGACCAACAAATAAAGTCTACAAGTTGTGGACAATTATGAGGATATAAAAGATACTAATATAATAATATAATTGGCTCTCTTGTTGTAAAGTGATTGTTGTATGGGAATTGTGTAAATAATTAAATTTTGAAATTCAGTTTTGTAAAACAAAAAAAAAATAAAAAGTGCTAGGAACATATTTGTTAGCCATCATAGTATATGTTAGTGATGTAAATATGTGTACATATTCCAGCAGCTAGAATACATGGGTATTACCTGGTAGATATTTTAGTAATCACAATAATGTAAGGGGGTAAAAGTAAAAAGTGTATTGTTTCATGCAGTGCGGCTAAAAGAACAACTATCACTGGACTATTTATGTGCTTGTATAAGTTTTTTTTAATAAATCTCTTAGCTACCAGAAACTTACTACAACAAACACGTTCAAAAAATACACACTTGTGTCAATTCCATTAGGAAAACTGCTTTAGCAACTTATTTTAGCTACAATATTCTCATGTGATAAAAAAAAAGATATGTTTTACTAAGTTACTCATAATAATTTCCAAATTTATCTTAACAGATACATAACGGTACTTATTGTGTTAGTTCCAAAATAAGGGTTAGGATTTTAATGCAATTAAATAATGTGATCATTGATTTCAATACCAAGCATCCAACACAAATTTTGGAAGTTAATCTCTTTCTTATGAGTTTCATATATAAATAAATACATTTTCATGTGTTTAAGTAGTATTTGAAAATTACCAAGATGTGTTAAAATACGTATATTATTGATATATTTAATAAATATTAAGTTAGTACTGCCCTAAAAAAGCATGTATAATTATGTTTATAACGAAAGCAAAGTTAGAAATCGAATGTTAGAAATCAGCACGAACGTCAAGAATAGTTACAATTTCTTATAGAATACATTTTTCAATTATCCCTTGGGTTAGGGTCAAGAAATCATCATCATCACCATAATCACCATCTGCACCTACTTGGACAAATCCAACATTATCCTGCCGTGCCCACACTCACAAAACTATAGTGCCAAATCTTCATCTGGGCAGTCAACCCTCAGTCTCCAATTCAGCTATTTAAGCTACCGAACAAAGACTAGATATATCAAGTCATCCTCTAGCCACACCAGACCTCCATACTTTTCTCAATGTTGGATAAATACATCTGTCAGATTGCATGCAGCTTATAAGTTATATTCCAAGATAACAAAACAAATATTGAAACAAAACAGATTTCTTTTTTGTTCATATACAATTTTAATATAGTTGATTATTAATTATTAGGTACGTATTAATAAAGAAATATACACATTTTTGCGCCCCCCCCCCCCCGGTATGGATAGCACTATAGGTGACGGCCTAGGGCCCCCATCCCAAAACGTAATCATAATTATTTGAGAATTCCATAGATCACTGTAAGGAAAATAAAAAATAATAGACAAAGCCTGTCTAGATAAAGTTACCTCCCATGATAAATTTTTTCTAACAACAGGGGAATTTTTTAAAGGATAGTAAATCGATTAAGCAAACAAATATAAAATAAAAATAAAATGCCAAAATGTATGATTAGAAATAAAATATTTAATAAAAAATTAAATTTTATTTTTTTAATCATGAATAATGTGTATATATTGACTACAACTCAAGAAATTTTGTTTAAAATACAAAAAGATAAACGATAATTAAAAAACAAAAAATAATCAATTATATAGTGAGATGGAATTGTTAATGTACTGTAATCTTGATCTATAATCTTATTTTTTCTAATAATAAAGTGCTTCTCCTACAGTCGTTTCTATTTCTGTCCATGGGTGGCTACAGTGTGAACTTTTGACTCCGCAGCATACTAAACTAAGCAGTGAAGAGAAACCTAGTTTGCACACCTTATTTTAATCTAGTTCTTATGCCATTTTATTTTTTTCCCTTTGATTATTATATATGCAATTGATGTTCATTGTTCATGTCTTTGATGCTATGTAAAATCTATCAAATATATTATTATTACTGATTTAAATGTTTAAAACAATTGAATTAATAAAAATAAAAATAAATAAAAAATCTACCCCCTCCTCTCTCCCCCTCTATCCACTTTACCCCCAGACATGATTACCCCACAATCCCTTTAACTGTTCCAACGACCCCACCACCCACGGCAACATCAATATCCAGAACTTATTTATAGTTCTAAATCTTGTCTCTTTCCCTTCATCTTTAACACTGCAACCTTTTGAAAACTCAATGTGACCACTACAACACCCTTTCAACTAGTCAACTTAAGTTGTTTCCCTACATAGAAAATGCTTCACTGTCCCATTGACCCTCTCTGAAAAATTTCCTTTCCTCTCCCCACCCAGACTTCTGACACTTTCATTTGACCTTCACCCCTTTTACTGTCATCCTTTGCAATGTTTTTTTTTTTTTTTATAATCAAATACATGACATCATGTAAATATTCATTATGTACATTTGCAAAACCTTTCGTTTTCATTTGGTGTTCAAAATTATGTTAAAAAATTTGATGTTGATGTACTTGTTTTAATTGCAAATAAAAGTATTTAAAAAAAAAAAAAAAAAAATAAAAAAAAAAAAAAAAAAATTACAGCGTTTCTGTCGTCGTCCGCTGAAAAGCACACAATTTTACAATGCCTGGAACAAAGGGTGATGTTGCTGTTGAGTCAGAAACAAAAGAGACCACAGAGCCAATTGTAGCAAAGACAGTTGAAGATGTGAAAGGCAAAGCTGATGAGGCTGATGCTGAAGCAGAAGAACAAACAGAAGAAAACACAAAAACAGAAGATTCAGAAGAAAATACAAATGAACATGCTAGCTCAGAAGAGACAGAATCAAAAACAGAAGAAACAACAGCAGAAAAGCGATCTGTAGATGAAAAAGAAAGTGAAGACGCAGAAGATGAAAGTCCGAAGAAAAAGGCAAAGACGGACTCAAATGAATCATCGAATGGCACCACAGAAACAACTGAATCTGCTTAGTTCTATTATATATATAATTTTTTTTTTTCCTTTTCATTTTGAACTTAATCACAAACTTGTAAAAATGTGTTTATCATCATGTTCAGGAGAAAACTGAGATATTTATAGTCAGGTTGTACACTTCATCATGGTTCTCATCATTTGTACTGTTCTTGTAATAAACATCTTAATGTATTAAAAAAAAAAAATTAAAAAATAAAATTGTAATCAGACGTTTTGTATTAGATCTATGTAAACTAAACCATCTTAAATGTATGAAAGTAGGCTATATGTAAGAAAGAAGTATTACTATTGTAAATCTGTATCAGTCCTCACAAGCCGATGATGAAAACTGCAATACTAAAGCGAACATGCAGGGCAAACTGACGCTGTAAATTATATGTCTGAGGCGGAAAAAAAAGAAAGAACAAATAAATAAATTTAAAAATCTTGTTTAACATAACATAATGATACCCCACGCAACTAAACATTAGCATTTTCATGATTAAAATAAATTGTAATTATACGCTTTGTATTATGTATAAGTAAACCATCTTAAATGAATGAAAGTACATGACAGAAAGAAGTAGACTACCTGTTTAAACTTGACATCAAATTAAAAAGATGAAAAGAAAAAAAAAAATAAAAAAAAAAATAAAAAAAAAATATAGTAACAGTAAAAATTGTACATTTAAAGATAGTTTTATCATAACGCACTTTGTGTACGATCAGTTCCTAAACGTTATTAACATGCACAAACATTCGGCAATAATAATAATTTTAATATAGCGACTAAAGGGTTTACATTAACTATATAGCTGGAAATAATGTTTGCTTGTTTGTTTGTTTTTTTAATATCGTTTGTGTACATAGATTTAACATACATTGATCGTGCTTAAACTGTTTTGACTCATTGTTACATAGATCTCACACACGCTATGGAGCGTCAATATATGGTCCAAAGGTTCACTGGCTTTCACTGCCAATCGTAAACTTGACCAGCTCTTTAACATGGCCATGTCATTCGTGAACAGCGAGTGCACGGTCTTCTCCAGGTTGATCTCCAACAGCCAGTTACGTCAGTACTCGGCAATACAGGCCAGGTTAGATTGTAACTTCACTCTCTGCTGAGCGATAGTTTTGTTTGTCCCCTGGACCCACGTCATGAGACCATCCGCTAATTAAACCTTCCCAACATCCATCTCCGTATCGAGATCGTTGATACAGCATAGAAAGAGCGTGCAACACAGAGCTGATCCCTGTGGCAGACCATACTCGATCGTTATCAGATCAGATAGGTCAGTTCCTACCCTGGTCCTGATAATACAAGCGTCCAGAAAGTCTGTTGGTCACCGGTACATGTTCTTACACACGCCCATTTGACGGAGTTTTAATATCAATTTGGATCTCCATACCTTATAGTAGGCCTTTTTCAGATCGAAGGACAGCACATAGGTGGTGACCTTTGTGTGGAAACAGCCAGTGATTTCCTTAATCAACTGAAGAACGGAGTCCACTGGCTGCCGTCCCCACCAAATGCCCGCTTGACACGAGTCTATCAGTCTGTTATTTGACAAAAACCAAAACAAGCGGGCATTGACCAGCCTTTCCAAGAGCTTGCTGATGTTAGAGCAGAGGGAGAACGGTCTGTAGCTCTCAGGTGAGCCCAGATCAAGATCCGTGGCAATTTTCTAAAACAATTCATGGTATTTCACGTTTACTTTTAATCATTTCAAACCATTTTAGATCGAGTCATTTTTTTTTAAAGTAAAAGGCTCAAAATAACCACGTTACAATTAGATATTTAAATTACAGAGTGTGCATCATTATAATGTGCTCGCTTGGTCAGGTGTGTAGGACTAACGGTCAGCCCGACCACAAAAAGAGACAGAGAGGCGGTTTGTTATAGAAACACATGCAGCGAAAAGTTGGGTAAATGTTAGATAATGATGTCACGTTGATAAACCGAATTTAAATGGTTTATCGCTAGACAGCTACAAATAACAGTAAAAAGTTCGGTCTAAAGCATCTTCAATTAAAAAAAAAGAACCATTTTAGATAGTCTTACCTAACCAATTAAGTGAATGATATTAATTATGTTAAAATTCTATTGTTTCCAGGTGATAAATAAAAGGGACTAAACTTAATTTACATTTTATAAGGGAAACAACTACATATTCTTTTATTGATTGGCGTGTACCTAAAGAGTACAAAAATAGTAAACATCTATTAAATTATTATATTAATTTTCTAATATCAAGTTATACGTTCGTATGTATCGTTTAAAAAATCAGTTTAGTTATGAAAATTTAAGTAAATTACTTTTGTATTCAAAATCTTAAGAACCAATCAAAGATGTTACATGATTTCCTAAATAGTTTGAGCTTGTTCTTCTAATGTTGGTTGATTCACGTGTTTTCGGTTGCACAAATTATTTTATACTTGATGACGAGGAAAATGTGGGCCAGCTGATCACCATAAAGAAGCTGCTAGTTACTGAAACAAAAGGATTCTAGAGAATTGTATTAGAGTAACATAGAAAAAAAGTTAGATGCATCACCAAACAGATGACCAGGAAACACATCAGATACATTTCAAAATCATGACGGTAAAGAAATATGAAACACGACACAAGTTCTCTCAGAAGAAACAGATTATGCCACACCAGAAATAAAGTGTCTGACACCACACCATTGTAGGACCAACAAATAAAATCTACAAGTTGAAGACAATTATGAGGATATAAAAGATACTAATATAATAATATAATTGGCTCTCTTGTTGTACAGTGATAGTTGTATGGGCATTGTGTAAATAATTAAATTTTAAAATTCAGTTTTGTAAAAAAAATAATTAAAAAGTGCTAGGAACATATTTGTTAGCCATCATAATATATATTAGTGTTGTAAATATTTGTAAATATTCCAGCAGCTAGAATACATGGTTATTACATGGTAGATATTTTAGTAATCACAATAATGTAAGGGGGTAAAAAGTGTATTGTTCCATGCAGTGCGGCTAAAAGAACAACTATCACTGGACTATGTATGTGCTTGTATAAGTTTTTTTTTTTTTTTTTTTTTTTTTTTTTTTTTTTTTTTTTTTTTATATAAAAATCTTTTAGCTACAAGAAACTTACTACAACAAGCAAGTTCAAGAAATACACACTTGTGTCAATCCCATTAGGAAAACTGCTTTAGCAACTTATTTTAGCAACAATATTCTCATGTGATAAAAAATAAAGATGTTTTACTAAGTTACTTATAATACTTTCCAAATGTACATAAACAGATAAATAATGGTACTTATTGTGTTAGGTCCAAAATAAGGGTTAGGATTATAATGCAATTAAATAATGTGATCATTGATTTCAATACCAAGCGACCAACACAAGTTGTGGAGGTTAATCTCTTTCTTATGAGTTTCATATATAAATAAATACATTTTTATATATTTTAGTAGTATGTGAAAATTACCAATATGTGTTGAAATACATATATTATTGATATGTGTAATGAATCTTTAGTTTTTACTGCCAAAAAAAAAAATAGGCATAATAGGCATCCCGTATAAAAGAGGCATGGCTGATTTAATAGATCTAGATCTAAATCAAATTTGAATGAAGTAGTGCCTTTCTTTATAGTCTAAAATTGGAAGATTCACATATAAAAAAAAAAAGTTTGACTTGGTGGGTCTCGATACCGCACTAACTGCGTGGTATTAAGTACACTATCGTCTCAGTTATTTGGGTACCTTATAAAACTTAATTTTGTCCCATATTAGCCTATTACGTAGCTAAACAAACAAAGATTTCTATAAAATAATTAAGGCCTGAAATTATTATTGGAATAGATTCTAGAGAAGATAGAGTCTAAATCTAGATCTAGATCTAGGTCTTAGCTTCTAAGTCTAGTCTATTTTTGTGCGTAGATTATCTAGTCTAGATCTAGAATATCTAGATCTAGAGATCTAGAATTTAAATAGATAAAGTAAATTGTATAAGTTTAGGTCGAGAAAATTGTATTGTATATATCTAGATTTCAAAGCGTACGTAGATCTATCATATTTAAATGAAATAGTTCATTTCTTTATTTCATTCTTAACTCGGAAAATGACGTCATTAGTTTCGTGCTCTTTCCTTAGTGAAAACATTAAGCGACGTCTTTGTTAAATGCGTTCTTGTCCAAAGTATAAACACTTTTCCGATGGCATAATTCAAATTGTTTTTCTACATTCGAATACGCCTTCATTTTTTTTTCTTCTTTAAATAACATTGTGGTTATACATTTAAAACATCTACCAAAATATTTTCAAAAAAATTCCGTATCAAGTTATCCATATATCGCTAAGGATTCTGATGTGATATAATGCGAAAATATTTTGCGGACAGACAGAGAGAAGTGCGCACATGGGCTTTTATATATTAGGATCGTCTTAAAATAGTCTTAGAGGGAGATGTTTCCTCCCCCCACTCCTGCTCCGCCCCCCCCCCCCCCCCCCTGTGTACGCGACTATTCATTCATAAAGCGCAAGAGTATATCAAATTTGAATACAAAGTGAGATACACACACAACTACTCGCACGATTTGTATATACATGTTCTAGCTATCTTCGTCTACCTCACCCACTGACTTAATCATTAATCATTTAAACACATGAGGGCGGCCTTGCGGATACAGCAAAGGGCAATAAACGTTTTTTCTAAACAAAACAAAAAAAATTCTGACAAAACCTTGACAGGCAATTAACAATTTTAATAATACTGAAATACACATATTTATATTTTAGATAATATATCTATAAAATATACAATTTAGAAAATAGAGTATATGGCATAACGAAAACGTGAAAGTAAAATATGCATTTATTCTCTTATTCATATTTTTTATGCTAAGTATAACATATTTAAAAATATTGCAGATATGATACATAGCTGCTAACAAAGTGAAAAATATTTAAATGGCATTAATATATTAGAAACAAACGTTTAAAAAAAAAAAATAGACCTACCATAGTGTAATATTACCGAAATGTGATTGATTACTTATTACATGAAATGAATAAATAAATAAATAAATAAAGTCACAAAAACACATATTTCCATACAAAATCGACCAAACAGCGCCCCCTGCTTAACCTGGAATATAATTATTTGTATTTCACATACCTTAAATGCAAACACATTTTCTTAACTATTGTGACCATAGATGGCTCTTACCGTAACCTGCTCTTAGTTTAATAAAAAAAAAAAGAGAATGGCTTTTAACGTAATCTGCTCGTAGTTTTAATAAAAGAAAAAGATAATGGATTTAATACAAAGTTGCTATAAATATTATAGTGACTGGCTTTTAACTTAATCTGCTCCTAGTTTAATAAAAGAAAAAGATAATGAATTTGTTACAAAGTTACTATAAAAAGTTTCTTTTACCTCTACATATAAGATGGTTGTATGGTCAGTACTCTGAGACAATATTTACAGCATACATTTGATAGGCGTCAAGTAAACTTATTTAAATATAGATCATGTGGTCTCCATTACGATCAAACTTTCAAGATTAAATGTAGAACTACTGCCAAGTCTTTTTAAAGGTGGTAAGTAACGTCTAAGGGGTCAACAATTTATGATGTCCACACACATTTCGGATTTTAGCCCCCGCCCCCCCCCCCCCCACCCTCCATTTGCACACGTCCACTTTCGACAGATTATCTCCTCCCCACCCCCATCCCCTAATTTGGACGTCTACAAAAATGTAGTAGACCTCTACAAATTTACAACCAATTTACTATTGTATAACATGTATTGTTTCAATCTCAATCCCAAACAAGTGTTAAAACAGTTGCATGTTGTTATTTTAATTTACTTAACAACAGCTCAAGATGTCAGTGCTACTCACCGTTGTATAGAAGTTACACGATAATAAATACAATTACCCACATGTGAAACAAATTGACCAAATTATTCGATTTTCATCGCAAAACTAATACAAACTATATAACATACACAATACTAACAAGCCTGTGTGAATGCTATTGAAATAAATGTGAACCAACACAAACATATCGGCAAAATATAGGTAAAATAAGCTGATTTTATGCCTTACAGTGATAAGGCACATACTTAGTATGTCATATAATAAGTACATATTTAAAGTATCTATGAATATGCACTGTTTCGTTTATTTATAGTAGATTTATAGATCAATATGGACGACCATATGAAACGAAAAAATAAAAAAATAAAGATTCAATCGATACCCCACACACTTGGTGAAATTGATTAAAAGTACACTGAACAGACACGAATATTCAATGCGGTTAAGTATAAATAAATATTCTACTACAGTACATATAAAATGTGTATGTGCCAGTTCGTTACGGAAATTGTGCGAATATAACGAAGTCTAATAGAGGAATATAAACAACACTCTGCGAGAGAAATGCACCGAGTTTCTTAGTTATCTCCCTTAAGTCGCTGTGCTAATCTCGCCGATAAAGGTAACATGTGTATAGGTATACTATTGCTGCGATGAGATAAATAAAGGAAACTTAATTATATTCACATTTTATAAGGGAAACAACTTACACATTCTTTTGTTGGTTAACGTGCACCTTAGCAGTTCAAAAATAATATACATCTATTGAACACATTTATTAATTTTCGAATATGAAAGTACTAGTATAAAGCACTAATGATATTCCGCACTATCATGCACATTTTATTTGGCGTTCACTGGTGTGCAATTCTTTTTTCTACTAGATTTTATTCTATTAAAAAAAAAAAAAAATATTAAGTATTTAAAATGGATTAAAAATCATGTCTATATCCCGAGTTCCCATCCCCTGTTTTTTTTTATATATATATAAGAATAACTTAGAATATTCGATAAACTTTAGGGGAGATCACTCCCGGTCTATTTAAATAGGTGAACCAGCGTATTTCTGAACTGGTTTTGTATTAGCATGAGCATAATTTACTTTGATTTGCAATACAATTAGTTATGTTTTTGATACTTTGGAAAATCATATTTTAATGGTTTCTTGTGTGTATAAATTGATGTAGATAAATGGTCATCATCATACCTGTAATGCAAGTAATAATAAAAAACCCAATGGACGGTCTAAATAACGTAGGAATATTATCAGACGACTGATCAGTCGGCACAATATTCTACAACTCAACTACGGCCAAGCAGATACTTGATATTTCTCGGCTGTTGTTCACGTAAAAGAACTAAACAACACCACCAAACATCACGGACTTGATACATTAGAATTCACCATCTACAGGGAAGACAATGTCAGTGGCACCCTCAGATGTCCTACCCCCACCCCACCCACTCAACAGCGACACAATCATAAAGGCCCTGAGAAATCTTAGCAAACTAGAACCCACTGTCAACTCAATGGCCTACACCAACAACCAAAGCTTCACAATTTTTCGGACAATTCATCAACCTTTACACACTACTTAAAAATCAACTATAAAGTACACCAGGGGTCTCCAAACTACGGCCCGCGGGCCGAATGCGGCCCGCGAGGTTCTCTAATCCGGCCCGCGGCGATATTTTTGTCCACGGAAAAAACGTTTGTTGGTGATGGCTGAGGAACTTTGCCCAGAAAATTCAAAGACATGTTTGGAATTAACTGGCCCCCGAATTGAAATTTGATAGTTAATGCGGCCCTCGGACTGAAAAGTTTGGAGACCCCTGAAGTACACCAATAAACGTTTTATTTGCTATTCCTGTAAGACAACACATATGTAGAAGTTGTGGGTCCAACTAATATTAGACTACTTAATGCCACTTAGCTAATCAAGACATACTACAACAAGATACAGTGGCAACATTTTTAGCGCAAAATAAGTTTCTGTTTTTGGGAAAGATAAAATGCTAAATAGAATATTTTACATATCACCCCTAATAGGTTAAAGACATCGAGTTAATAAAAATAAAAACACTATATATTGCGGTTCTCGATCAGAGTCAAATCATACTAATATAACATATAATATATATAAGTGTAAAAACAGTTACATGTTATTTACTTTAATTTAAATGACAACACCCGCAGCTCAAGGTGACAGTGCTATCCACTGCGATATAGAACTGAGGGGAAACTAAAATACATTTTGTCAAATGTCAACCAAAGTCATCAAATTATTTGATTTTGATCTTAATACAAATATAAACACAGAACAAACATGGCTGTGTGATTGCTATTAAACTCAATGTGTACTAACACAAATGCACCTTCTCTTTAAAGCTGCTGATCTAGGCAGAGGCGTAGCGAGGAGGGGGGGGGGGGGGGGCGGGGTGCGGAACGCACCGGATGACACCATTTAGGGGGGTGACACCATGGCAAAAAATAGCAAAATATATAGAGACAAATTTGAGAAGGGATGCAAATCGAAAGTTTGAGGGGGGGGGGGAGGTGAAAATCAAATTTGTTTCCGTGGGAAGGGTCGCTACGCCTCTTGGGGAGGGGAGGGGTTGTTGTGTCACCATTATGTGCCGCACCGGGTGACTCCCGACTTCGCTACGCCACTTGATCTAACTAACTGAAACTATGCTTCAGGAGCTGCCTATACATCAATACTTGCAAGTTTACAACTAACCTGTGCTGCTCTCACAAATTAAGAGACAGACATAGTAGAATTATATTGTTTCGGTGTGATAAATGATCGGGATTTAATTTACATTTTATAAGGGAAACAACTTACCAATGATTTTGTTGATTAACGTGTACCTAAACAGTTCAAATACAGTATACATCTATTACATTATTATATTAATTTTCTAATATAAACTTTTACTATAGTATATATCATTTAAGAGATAAGTTATGATATAAAAATGTAATTAAATTGTTTTTGTATTTAAAAACGCAAGAACCATTTAAAGATGTTAAATAATTTGTCCTAAACTGTGTGCCTGATAATTCAACAACTACTATTTTAAGCGTGAAGTTTTCCCGATTATATTATTTTATTTATAATTTCTCGGCCTTTTGGCTAAGATCGATAACCTATCTGCACCATCCAATGATGTCATCCTCAAATAAAATGACTGACGCAAATATCACCGCCAGCAAAGGGGTTGCGCCCTTGGAGGTTCCCCCTGGGTCGAGAGACTTGGGGAGGAGCCACCCGGACTACGGTTCGGGTGGCTTAATGAAATCCTGGGCCCAACCCTTTTCAGCAAATTCAACTACGTACCTGAATCTACCCGATGAAGATTGCCCAGAACTGTACCCAGTCGACACACCAACAATCCAAGTTCGAATCTCCTCAAAAGGCCCCCCCCCCCCAACAAACGCGGACATGTCTTACGACAACTCATAAGTAATGAACAAATCTTGCTCCTCAACTACGGCAGAGCAGACACTTGGTTCTTCTCCTCAACAGCATTCGATGTCACCACGATGCACAATACACACAAAATACACGGCCCTTACACACTACACTTCACACTACACGAAAAAGATAGAATAAACGGAACCCTTACATGGGTTCCCCCACCCTCCAAACTCAACGACCTCACACTCATTGAAGCACTACATCCTTACAGCAATAAAGAACCAATCATTACCACAATTCCTCACACCAGTAATCGCAACTTCTCCATACACACTGACAATCCAACAAACATCCCTCACTACATTCAAATAAATTACAAAAACAAATCCCTCAACATCCTAGTTGCCATCAATGGAAGAAAACAAGCCTGCCAAACCTGCTCGTCAACCTCGCACTGGACCAGTCACTGTCCAACATCCAATGTACAACTGACAACATCACATAAACCAGCCACACCTGCACAGCAGCAATTAACAGAACCTCCTAAACCGATATCAGAATCAACACCCAATGCACCCCTGACAACATCAAAGGAACCAGCACCAACTACACCACATGCCTTAGAACCGATGTGAAACCAGACAACCCTAAACATGACTGCAACAAACAGTCAACCAACCAGCCCTCACAAAGCTAACAACCTCCAGTACAAGCATGATGAAACCACCAACCATCAAAACAACTACACCAAGAGCCGACGTACCAAGCTCTGCTTCATCATTCACGATGGACCCAAGCACTTTTACGTTTACAGCGATGCCAAGCTCTACAATTAACAACCCCAGCCTAAATGTAGAAATCAGCGACGATACACACTCAAAAAGGAAAAAAGGAAAACAGCCCTACAGACGCGAAGCAGTCAACAAAAAATCTAAAAACCCCAAAATCGGGATATAACAGTAAAAGATGAAGATTTTGCACCCAGAAATATAAATCAATCGACGCTAGGCAAGAACACGAGGTTTCAGAACACCAGGAACTCTTAATGTGTCACATATGCGACAACGAGTTTAGACACATGGACATATGCCAGCACTACAAAGAGTACCATCCCGACGAAACGACGTATACCTGCCACCATTGTAGAATATGCCTCCCTCTAAAGGGTATGAAGGTACACACAAAGAATCATCATCCATGAGTTAAATAGATCGCCCAACATAAAGTCTCAAATGAAAACTTCAAATTAACAATTAGTAACTTTAGACGTTTTGTATAAGGGAACTTAAATATATACGTAATATAACTTGTATAATATGTATATATATATATATATATATATATATATATATATATATATATATATATATATATATATATATATATATATATATATGTTCATGTGAACCTACTCTTGCTGTCAACCCTGGCTTGAATGGGAAGCAGCAAGAGAGGAAAACTATTAAACTTCAAAAAAAAAAATACTGAAAAAAATAAAAAAAAATAATGCTGTTTAATTTAAACCAAAAAATAAATTACAAATTAAACAAGTGTATAACGAAAAAAAGAAAACGCTGGACAGTCTGGCGGCTTTAACCCCCGACCCCAACCCCACAAAATTAAAAAAAAACTTCCTCATAACTGAATGCCACTGTTTCTTTACAGAACACTGATTATGCCAGCTTACTACTTTATAACCCCCACCCTTACCACTAAACGTTTCTATGTATTATATGTATATTTAAGAATGAAAGAGATGAAGATAGCGGAGGTTTGTAAATCTACTACGGTCTTCCTATGTCACGTGATGAAATACAAGTAATTAGACAGTGGTCACCTTCGGGACAAAGCTCAGGTTAGCTGAAAAGAATTACATAATCTGAGATTTAAAAAACAATTTATTTGTTTGTTTGTCTTTTATTTTATAAACATGTATTTTTAAATGTTTTAAAATATATCAATTCAGTGTTTAAATATATCCTTTTTAATCCACATATCTAAATTACAAATATCTATATTTAACTTTTTCAAAAGGTTCGTATGTTTTACCTACATACATCTTTTTAAACAGGTGGGGCTTAAAGACAAGTTATTGCGGTCACTCTAGCGTCGTATTTTAAGTTATCCTAAATAGGCTTACATTTTATTATGGATTTAATCTCATATTACGTGTTGTTAGTAGGACGTGATTTTATGTAAATATGTATCTCCTATATAAGAAGAAAAACACCAACATTAAGTAATTATTAGTATTTTCGCCATGAATCATTGTCCGAAAGATTTATGAAAATACAATTTTTAACCGCAATAGTTCACAGTATGAAAGAAAGAAAGAAAAAAAAACACAATAAAGCAAGTGTAAAAACTTTAAAATAACAACTTTGGAAATGTGAACAAACTAACCGTACATAATAGAATGGTTAGATAACAATTACAATTACTGCGAAGTAGAGAGAAGATACCAACTGATGTATAGGCATTATGGTACTACATGCTATTTTTAATATTGTCTAAGAATGTGCCAGTAAAACCACATCAGTCACGTCATTGCCGTTGACCTAGTCATTATCAATATTGTTATCATCATCGTCGTCCTTGTCGTTGACGTCATCAAACAACGTGGAGTATTACTGTGCTGCTTGTGTACCCGGATTGGCTACGCCCAGCTGCACACAATGCAGTGTGCTTCACTCGCGTTACACCCACACGTGTGTTGTGTTGTTTTTCTCTCAGGATCTGACCCTACCCGCTCTTAACCCCAGTGGGTGTCGACCACTAACATCCCGACTAGGCAGTGTTACTGTTATATCATATATCTTGATCACTTCCTCACCTAATATAACACAGCATAAAAAAATTACAATACAAACACATCGATTCTTGTCTCTAATGATAAACCTAACACAAATAATAAGGTAAAAGAAACCCACTGCCACTGATATTATCATCACTTCCATTTATTACAAAAGAAAAAAAAATGAAAAACAAAATAGGATCCGACGTTTTTCAATGTGGATATTTACTTGAACTACATATATTAGATAAACATGTTCGCGATTTTGTGTAAGGGAGATAACTTATATTCAATACTTCTAAGTAAACAAATATAGAATATAAATATATTTCTATTAAAAACAATGTTAAATACTATTTAATTAAACATATTGTAATAGTTTTTTACTACATTTCTATAATACATAGCGATTTTATAAAAAAAATTATATATATGCATAAGTAAACCAAAATAGTAAAACTTTCACTTTTATTTTAAAACCATGTATTCATTTAAAGTTTTTGAACTAAGTAATTGTTGCTTAATTTTGTACAATGTCATATTTAACCTTAGATTAAAGAGTCAATTAATTTGAAATAGAAATTCTTAATTACTTCTGTATCTTTTTCAAACAATTCAGAATTATCAGATTCATCAGATGTAGATAGATGTAGTTGCATACTGATAATGATCCTTGATGTGCCGGGGCTCGACCTCTTTTATTTGAGCTTAATCACAAAGTAGGCATCAGTGACTTTGGATTAATTTCATCTCTACTTATTTAAACTCGTGTGTATTTCCATTTGGAACCTTGTGTGTGTTATTTTTTTTCCTTCACATTTTATACATTGTAAGTACTTTTTTTCTGTTTTATTTCTTGTGTGTGTTGCCTGGCCCCGGATGGGCCTCACGCACAACTATGTCGGAAAAATACATCAAACGGCTATTCCTGCCTAAGTTTGGCATGGCAGGACATGCACCAAAAATTCTAGAGATTTTCATAGAAGAGGGTTTTTCTTTAGCTACACTCACAGCTGACGAACTAAAAAGAGGTCTGTATAACTACGGGACACTGCGTAAATGGTATGTCACCATTAGATCAAAGGAACTATATGAGAAAATGCACCTAAAAGAATTTCACAGAGATTTGCCACCTGGGGTAACATCCAGATACAGAGTGCAGAGAACATCAATAACCCACGCCGATAAATCTGGGCAAAGGGGCATGCTGAAATGGCTGCCTTCAAAGACAAGCGACGATGATATGATGGCGATTCTGAAATCTATAAGCAGTCAGGACTCAACACCAACATTTAAGAGAATAGACCAATCAAATGTGGTCCAATTCACCATCTCTCTGGAGAAAGAAGATGTGGAGAGTGTGCCACACTATATTATACTTACAAATGAGGCCAACAAGGAGAGCAGAGTCCTTATAATCCTCAATGGGAGGAGGGTGCAATGTTGCCACTGCAACACAGACAGACACCTGCCTAAAATGTGTGAGCATTTGAGGACTCGCGCTCTTGACGGCGTCCAGCTAGTAGATGGACAGTACAGGGCAATTGAGCCTTGGGATGCAAATGATAAAGAAGAAGTTAGGGAGCATCTAAGTAACAATATAAATTTCTTAAAGCATTGGGGCAGTTATGATGTTGACGGAGAAAGACAAAATGAAATGCTTAGAGAAGCAAGGCATAGAGAGGTAGAAGATGCCTTTAGAGTAGATGGCCAAACTGAAACACATCATACTACTGCAGCATCACAGCAAGTTAACGAAAGCGTAACAGAAACCACCATAGAGGCCGAAGCCATGGAGACAATAGCGATCAGAAATTCCATAGTAACAGGGTCTCAAAAAGATGGGAATCAAGAAAATTTGGAGGCTGTCGACGAAACAATAAATGATATTGTTCAAGATAACACTAGTTCAGAAAACATAACGAAACCGCTAAAGAAAATTAAAAGCTCACAAAGTATATCAGCAACAAAGGTATCAGGTCAACTGTCATATAGTCAAGCAATCAGTTCAAGTAAAAATCAATTACCTACAGTAAAGCCACCTCAAAGGGTCGTGACCAGGGCCCAACGGGATAGTAAACCAGCGGCTGGAAAGTTTGGCGTTAAAAGACCACCACCATCCAGCCCTCCAGAAACAGATGTTCGAAAGAAAACCCCAAATAATTCATGCTAACTCTGGCAACATTGAACATCAGGGGGGGGCTAGGGACAAACACATTATATAAACAACATAATAAATAAACACAATATTGACATCCTACTTTTACAGGAAACTAACATTTGAACTACAGAAGAAGCAAATAAACTAGATGCATAATTAATATCGACAGTCTCAAGCTAAACATAACTCGATCAGCCCTCAAGTAAATTAACATTAGAACAGTCTTCTGTTTCCCAGGTTTTTAAAAGTGCACAACCTGAATGGTAGAAAGAGATACACACCTCACCCCCCCCTCTCACACACACACACACTTCCCCCCACTCAACCGGACTGGCGGATTTTTCAAGGTAGCGTGACCTCTTTGCCAAGGGTCAATTTTATGTCATGGAAAGTTTTGGAATGATGGATCAGTATGTGTACTGCAGAGACACTTCTCCCAAGGTCGTTTCTATTTCTGTCCATGGGCGGCTACAATGTGAACTTTTGACTCCTCAGCTAAGGACAAAGCACCGTAAACTAAGCAGTCAAGAGAAACCTAGTTTGCACACCTTATTTTAGTCTAGTTCTTATGCCATTTTATTTTCTCCATTTGATTATTATATATGCAATTGATGTACATGTCTTTGATGCTGTGTAAAATCAATCAATAAATAATTATTACTGATTTAAATGTTTAAAACATTTGAATTAATAAAACAATAAAAAAATAAAAAGGAAAAAAAAAAACTAATTGAGGACTGTATATATAGATGTTTGAAAGGGAAGAGTGTTTGCTTTTACGTGTCTCATTGTAATAACATAACTTTTCCGATTGCTTAAAATTTGTATCATTTTAATTCTCTGTAATCCCAAATTCATTTCAGCTCTACTTTAAAAAAAAAAACACAAATTCCCCCTTTCCCCCCCCTCGTCCCCTCAGCCCACCACGCCGAGAAAAAAATCCCTTGAATCATCATTTAATTACACATTTGCATTTTCAGTTTCAGGTTGGTTTTTAATTTTTAATTTTTCTTTATATTTAGACGTTTTGTATTACATCTATGTATATGTAAACCATCTTAAATGAATGAAAGCAGGCTACAAGTAAGAAAGAAATATTACTATTATAATATATTGTAATATATTGTATTACTATTTCGTTTTCATTTTATGTTCGAAATTATGTAAGCATTTGATGTTGATGTACCTGTTTTAAATTGCAAATAAAAGTATTTTAAAAAAAAAAAAAAAAAAAAAAAAAAAAAAAAAATAAATAAATCTGTTTCAAAAAAAAAAAAAAAAAACAATTAAAGAGTTCTTATGCCATTTTTTTTCCCTTTGATTATTGTATATGCAATTGATGTTCATTGTTCATGACTTTGATGCTGTGTATAATCTATCAAATATATTATTATTACTGATTTAAATGTTTAAAACAATTGAATTAATTAAAAAAAAAAAATCTACCCCCTCCTCTCTCCCCCTCTATCCACTTTACCCTCAGACATGATAACCCCACAATCCCTTTAACTGTTCCAATGACCCCACCACCCACCGCAACATCAATATCCAGAACTTATTTAAAGTTCTAAATCTTGTCTCTTTCCCCTCATCTTTCACACAGCAACCTTTTGAAAACTCAATGCGACCACTACAACACCCTTTCAACTAGTCAACTTAAGTTGTTTCCCTACATAGAAAATGCTTCACTGTCCCATTGACCCTCTCTGCAAAATTTCCTTTCCTCTCCCCACCCAGACTTCTGATACTTTCATTTGACCTTCACCCCTTTTACTGTCATCCTTTGCAATTTTTTTTTATAATCAAATACATGACATCATGTAAATATTCATTATGTACATTTGCAAAACCTTTCGTTTTCATTTGGTGTTCAAAATTATGTTAAAAAATGTGATGTTGATGTACTTGTTCTGATTGCAAATAAAAGTATTAAAAAAAATTTTTTAAAAAAATGTGTAAAACGAAAAAAAAAAAAAAAAAAAAAAAATAATAAAAAATAATAAATAAATAAATAATTATGTTTAAAACGAAAGCTAAGTTAGAAATCGAATGTTAGAAAACAGCACGAATGTCAATATTAGTTACAATTTCTTATAGTATACATTTTTCAATAATCCCTTGGGTTAGCGTCAAGAAATCATCATCACACAAGAAACTGAGAAACACATTTATTTAGACAGTATGTTAGTACAAAAAGCAAATCGAACACTTGCGAAAATATTAAAAACCGCCTATTAAATAGCCACAACAAATATTGAAATTACACTCAACATAACTAACACGACTAGACACAGAACAGACGACGAAAACAGATTAGTAGCAACGGATATTTATAGATGAACTATATGGAAATATATGAATAAAATAATTGATTTTTAAAAATACACTGACATCAAGTTAAAAAATATATTTCACGAAAAGCCCAGCATAGCTTAAGTGTGATGACGCTAGTTTAGGTCAAGTAGATAGAGGTTAGTAGAAACAGACGATAGATAGTCGGGTAGAGAGACCAATTGACGTACATGTGGTGACCGGTCACGTGGGATGGTCAGCTGACCACTGAGGCGTGGGTCAGTAGTGAGATCAGCGGCGGACTTGGTGTTAGGTGTTAGAGACGGTCGAGATGTGTAGGGCGAGGTGACAGTTGATAGGTAGCTAGCGAAGAGAGAGAAGGTGTTAGGTGTTAGAGACGGTCGAGATGTGTAGGGCTAGGTAACATTTGATAGGTAGCTAGCGAAGAGAGAGAAGGTGTTAGAGACGGTCGAGGTGTGTAGGGCTAGGTAACATTTGATAGGTAGCTAGCGAAGATAGAGAAGGTGTTAGAGACGGTCGAGGTGTGTAGGGCTAGGTAACATTTGATAGGTAGCTAGCGAAGAGAGAGAAGGTGTTAGGTGTTGGAGACGGTCGAGATGTGTAGCGCTAGGTAGCAGTTGATAATAAGTGAAGAGAGCGGTCAGTTAGGTAGAGAATTAGAGGTAGATCGTGAGGTAAAAACTGTCAGATAGGTAGATCTAGGACATTGTAGACAGTAGTAGTAGAGAGTATAAAATAGGCTAGTTAGGTAGGGAATTAATTTGTTTAATAAAGTACATTTATCTTTTGGATCGGACTTGTGTGTTTTAATTCCAAACTATAACCAGGCTGGTATTATCTTCATCACCCCCACTGACACATCTAGGTGGTTGCTGTTTTACCCCTCCCACCCCTCATAACTGGTAGAGCAACGGAAAACCATCTAAACCACCCCCCCCCCCCTCACAATTATGCTTGAATATAAATACGGCAATAATCAAATAATGCTGAAAGTGGACGGTCTCTATCAAAGTGTTTGCGAAGAGAACGCTTTTAATTTTTTTTTATTAGTCTTACGCTTTTATTGTTATGTTATACAAAAGTTGCATGTGTGTAGTAATATATTAAAATAATTTGAAAGAATGTTTCGCAAATTAGTTAGGTAAGTGTCATAAATTAGCTCATATGCACAATCTGTTGTCATTTTTTCGCGGCGTTCGATTTCCACGAACTGTTAAACTCGCTGATCCGGTTTCGGGTATCTAAATAATGTTCGTATGTCAAAGCACATTTTAGCTTGCTCAAAAGCTCTAATCCCAACACTTTCTTATATTGTGGCACTCTTATGTTGAGTTACGAGTGGCGTAGCTACCGTAACGCTAGCCTAAGCAAGGCATAGGGGCCCAAGAAAAATAGTATCAATTTTCCTTCTTTAAAGAAAAGTATTACTTTTACAATGGAGTTGAGAGCATTAGAATATAAATAAACTTGAACATTGACTATTTTGTGAGATAGGCATCCGGCACCCGTAAATTTACAAGCATCGCTACCTACACCATTTAAATGACTGGGAAATTCTCTACCTAGCCCCCCCCCCCCCCCCCCACAAACCTTTAACCCCCCCCCCCCCCCACCTCTCAACTGTCTGTCCTCACCGACATTCCATCCATCCATGATTACAATTGAGCTTTTTCTTTTTTAAATAACAGCTGTGGACAGTGTTTTAACAACAAGTCCAACATTTGTTAATGTTTTTCGACTAGTTTTAATCTTAAAAACAATTGTTGTTGATATAATTTATCTTTTATAATATGCCGCTGGTAAACGATTTTTGTTTCTCTGTCTGCCTGTCATTTATTCATTTATACAAAAATGAACCGAATGCCATGAAACATTGGGAAGTAGTTTAGAATACTTCAGACATACTTCAACTGGTCGTGAAATTTAATTCACAACCCAAACAAAGAGAAGCCAGAAATAAACTGACTTCTGTAAAGTTTTGTATATCGTTCGGAGGGCAGCGCCCTGGCAGTAAGGCGGTTCGGTTTCTCACACAGAGTTTTTCTGTAAAATACGTGATTCAACCGGTAGGAGTGTCTGTACCGCTTCTATAACGGGAATATAAACTCTAATATAGTATAACTAGACGTACCTTCATTATGGTCTGATGGCTAAGTGTCAATGCAATGCACAAAGTTTACATCCTTAGTAGAATAAAAAAATGTTACCAAGTCCGATGACCTCTTGTCTCTGGCAAGGGTTTACGGCTGGTGAATACAATAAAATAGCAGGTCCGGTGACTACGGGTCAACTCAATGCCCGCAGTTTACGGCCTGTAGTAAAATAGAATGCTGCAGTGTATAATATTAATATAATGTTATCGTATCTACCGTGGCTGATACACGTGCAGGATGAAAATAGGTAACTGAAATTTCTACTCAACTGCCCCGTGAAATTACGTCACTGGCAGGAATAGTTTAAGTCGAATAAGTATTTAAATGCCCCGTGGGCTAAGGTACGGGCAGTGTAAAGTTTAGTTATGTAAATCAAGTAAGTTATTGACTCACTGTAACATGGACTAAGCCACGAACAGGGTAACAGTGTTAAGTATTTAAGTAACAATACATAACAGCGAGATAATATATACGGTATTTATTGAAACTATTTGTTCAATGATAATCAAATATGCATCTCAAAACCGGTAAATTGAAAATGAAGAATAAAGTAAAACCAAACCCAGAACACGTGGAGGTCGGGCCGACGGCCCCAACGCCGCGTGCGACACCACCAGCTGAGCTCAGTGCTGGAAGAGTGCGTGTTTTTTCCCACGTTTTCTTTAACTTGCTTGCTCTGTTTGTTTGTCTTTCCAATCAAATCTTGCGATCGAAATTTCTGGCACTTCCCAGTTAGCTAGCGCGCTGAAATTTTCAGGGAAGCTTTCTTTTGGATGACCATAGAATATTCAATTGTTATTATTACTAAATTGATCAATGGAAACATTTTATTGAGCATTTTAGACCGCAATATAATCTATGTATATAATTCTCCTCTGCGAGCCATTAGAAAAAAAAAACCAGCGACGCGTAGCTAGCCTCTCTCTTGCCGCGCGCAGTGAAGCGAACGATCCCACTTCGCGACAGGCTTAGGGGCAGATAATTTAGTTTTAACCGACTTTAAACTTACAGGAGGTAACTATTACCACTGGTGGCCAGTTTGGGGGAGACGATATGGTCGAGTGGTTGGGCACACGATTGCTATCCCACTCGACACGTTTCAAATCTATGTGTTCTAGTCAGTAACCAGCCCTCGTCCTAACCGCTATCAACTAACCTCTGACAATCATTCACTTGCGATTGAGACCGAAGAAGAAAGGGTCTCTCGTTTTTTACGAGTTGTCTTTTTACGAGTTGTCTTCGTTTACCCAAAAAAAAGTGAAAAGATAAAATCGATAGCAAGATTTCAATGCAAACAAACAGACAAAGACTAAAAAGTAGAAAATAATAATCATTAAAAAAGTTTTTAAAAAACCACGTTTTCTGATTGAACTAAAAAGTAAAAAATAAATACTATACATCACAATAATGCAAGCGATCACTCTACTATAAGCGATCAAAAACGTGGGGCGCCGTGATTTTCTTACAGTTTCTAATACTGTTGACTCTCTACAAGCTCCCTAATAAAAGTCAATAGTATTATCTAATCAATAGTAATATAACTTTTACTTCGGCGCCCCACGTTTTTGATCGCTTATAGTAGAGTGATCGCTTGCATTATTGTGATGTATGGTATTTATTTTTTACTTTTTAGTTCAATCAGAAAACGTGGGTTTTTTAAAACTTTTTTAATGATTATTATTCTTTGTTGCATCCCCTTTTATGCATAAAATTGGCGGTGTGTCACGTGGACAATCTAGCCAACTAGAGAGGAGCCTTTAAAGGGGACGAAAATAGTAATGTAGGTAGCTGTTGAAAGGGGGGGGGGGGAGTAATAGAGCTGGTAAAGGGTGGTGTAAGAATAAAGTGGAGCTAGGCCGAAACGGTTTTACCGCCACATGTCTCTGTGCTAAGCCTACCGATTAAGAGAAAGACGTCTATGTAAATACTATTGTCAGATTTGATTAATAATTGGGACTTAATTGATATCACATTTTTAAAGGGAAACGACTTACCCAATATTTTGTTAATTAAAGTGTAGCTATGAAGTACAAATATATTATACATCAACCGAATTACAGTAGTAATTTCGTGATAGTAACAAATAATCGGGTATGTAATACTCAAGAAATAACATTCGTAATAAAAAAAAAAAAACTAAATTGCCTTTGTTTTTAAAAATCATAAGAACCATTTAAATATGTTATTCATTTTGTTATATTATGTGTGACTGTTATTGAAAAAGCGTTTTATTAGCAAGTTTATCAGTCTAGAACTATTTAATGTTCACTACCATTTTAATTTTCTGTAAATCCAAATTTATTTCAGCTCTACTTAAATGCACAAACATCCTCAGCACGCCACGCCTATGGAAAAAAATGCCTTGAATCATCATTATATACACGTTTGCATTTTAAGGTTTAAAAAACAAATCTAATAAGACATTTTGTATTAGATCTATGTTTAAATAAACCATCTTAAATGATTGAAAGTAGGCTACAAGTAAGAAATAAATATTACTATTGTAAATATTACTATTGTTTTAGTCCTCACAAGCCGAAGATGAAAACTGTAATACTGAAGCGAACATGCAAAGCAAAATGACGCTGTAAATTATGTCTGCGGGAAAAAAAAAACTGAGGAAAAAAATATTTTTTACTAATGTAAACTATGTGTGTAATATACATGTTTAATAATGTGATATTGTACCTATGTAGAGTGAAGGCGATAGGCGGAGAAGCATTAGTTCGTTCGCTTACTCACTGTTAATGCTAAGCTCTTTCGGTTACTGTAATCCACTCGTTTTACTCTGAACGTTTAATTTTAGCAGAGGTATTTAATAGAAAATATAGTGACCCACCGCATTCATTACATAAAAAAAAACATATATAATTAAACGGAAACAGGGTATGTACTCCCCCCGGACATTTTCCCATCCCCGACATTACCCCACGGAGTAATCACCCCCTGTCAATTACCCCCTGTCAATTACACCCCTGTCAATTACCCCCCGCCCAGTAGGACATTAACCCCCCCCGGAAAGGGTTAGAGTTAGGGTTAGGCAGGAGCGTAGCGAGGAGGGGGTCGGGGGGGTGCGGACCGCACCGGGTGACACCATTTAGGGGGGGGGGTGACACCAAGGCAAAAAATAGCAAAATATATAGGGAAAAACTTGAGGGGGGGGGGTGCAAATCGAAAACTTGAGGGGGAGGGATGCAAATCGAAAATTTGAAAGTTTGTCCCCTGGAAGGGTCGCTACGCCTCTGGGGGTGACACCATTAAGTGCCGCACCGGGTGACACCCGACCTCGCTACGCCATATGGTTAGGGTTAGGGTTAAGGTTAGGGTTAAGGTTAGGGTTAGGGTTAGGGTTAGGGTCAGGGTTAGGGTCAGGGTTAGGCTTAAACCAATGTCTAGCGTTGCTTTTGGTTTTGTGTGAAGTTTTAGGCTAAGGTGGAAGCTTAGGTTTTGGTCTTTTTCTTAAGGTTTGGATTAAAGTAGTATATAGGTATAAAATTCTAGTTAGAGTTAGGATTCTAACTTGAGAAGGGGGGGGGGGGGGTAATTCCCCGGGAGGGGTAATTGACTGGGGGATAATTGACAGGGGGTAAGTGCTCCGGGGGTGGGTAAATACTGGGGGAATATCTGGGGGGGGGGGT
Organism: Physella acuta; assembly: GCF_028476545.2. NCBI lineage: Eukaryota > Metazoa > Mollusca > Gastropoda > Physidae > Physella > Physella acuta. The sequence continues at coordinate 662,214 of NW_026731661.1, forward strand.
AATGTCCTGTAGCCAATTAAACAGATATTTCATTGGAGCCAAATTCTAACCGGAAGCGATAATCCGGAAGATATCCTTTATCTGGGACTTTTTATGGAATAAAAAAATAAACTATAACGGACATTTAACCTTTAACTGGAACTTGAAATTGAATTGAAAACGGAAATTTAATCACAATTTTATGTTGAAATTAAAGCCGGAATAAAATAATGTCATCCCTTATACCAACAAACAATTTACACAACAATTTACACAATCAAACCAACAATCATCGCACAATACATAACATTGAACTACAAGGACAACATAATCGAAAATCTGAGAGCCACCCCAGACAGAGAGCAAACATGTCAACACTGCACATCCCCACAACACTGGACAACCCACTGCTAGCTAAGTCACCCCAACAGAAAACCCCTACACCACTGGACAACCCACTGCTAGCTAAGTCACCTCAACAGAAAACCCTATACTACTGGACAACCCACTGCTAGCTAAGTCACCTCAACAGAAAACCTCTACACCACTGGGCAACCCACTGCTAGCTAAGTCACCTCAACAGAAAACCTCTACACCACTGGACAACCCACTGCTAGCTAAGTCACCTCAACAGAAAACCTCTACACCACTGGACAACCTACTGCTAGCTAAGTCACCTCAACAGAAAACCTCTACACCACTGGACAACCCACTGCTAGCTAAGTCACATCAACAGAAAACCCCTACACCACTGGACAAACCACTGCTAGCTAAGTCACCTCAACAGCATCAGCATCTTTAATAAGTAACAAACGTGGTTGGAGTAACCACACCACGTATCTGATTCTCGACGCCCAGAAAGAAACCCCCATCCCTCAACCACCCAACAAACAAACATGATTATAACAACAACAACCACTAAGAGGAAGAAGGGCAGCCCAGACCCAGAAAAAACATCAAATGCAACAAAGGTCAATGAAGAAGTCAAGGAACTAGCAGCCCCCACCCGAATTATAAAAACACCACCAGTTTCAGTGGCAGCATTGGTACTCTCGAATTCATAAATAATGATTTGCTGAAAAATAGAATAAACAATAACTAAATAGCGGCGTATGATACGCCGCGGTCGGCTCGTTCCAAATATTTGATTGAAACGCTGTTTTATTCTTAGTTAGGACATTATTAGTGTTTTTATTAGTTTTCATTAGATATCAAATCATTGTCATAGTAACGGTTAGACCAAGAAAGTCTAAAAGAAAATACAAGATATTGCTAGTCTGTTTTCAAGTGTATGAAAAGTGAGCACATGTCACTATATAAGAGATGCTTATACTATAATAAATTAAAGTACAAGACTAAAAGTGCGATATTGACTGTAAAAATATATCAGATTCACTCAGAAGCGATGGAGGAAATGTTACATCTGACCCATACCATAAATGTTGTTACAACGACACAAACAAATCATAAAAAGTGAAAAAAAACAAAAACAATCATAGTATGTAATGTTAATAGTTAAAACTGACCAAAAATGTGACATAATGGGCACATTCAAATCTATCCGAAAACATTTTAAATCCAATATTTAGTAACATAAGAAAGACGGACAATAAATCAAACAATATGTTACCTCTAAAATACTTCATATTAAAAGAATAGGAAAATAAATCAAAACAAACATGTATAATACTGTTGCAATTGTTCACCATAATTTTTCTACTCTACACTCTAAACAAGTATTAAATAAAATAAAATTGATCAGAATTATGTCTCTGTGCTAAGCTCACCGATTAAGAGAATGACGTATAAGCCTATTAGAATTATATTGTTTTGATGCTATAAATAAAAGGGACTTAAATTAATTTACATTTTATAAGGGAAACAACTTCCCCATTCTTTTGTTGATTAAAGTCTAACAAAACAGTACAAAAACAATATACAACTATTATATTTTTATTATAATTTTCTAACAACAAGTTTTACATTCGTAAATGTCTTAAAAGAGATACGTTTGTATATACAAATTTAACAAAATTGCTTTATATTTAAAATCCAAAGAACCATTAAAATATGTTATATATTTTGTCATATACTTTAAGCATGATATGTAATTAATGGTTCCCTCATCAAATCTTTCTTAACTTATTTAATTAAAAAAAAAACAGCGTTTAAGAAAAAAGTCCATTAAAATATTTATATACTGATATTAAAAAAAAAAAAAAAAAAATAAAAAAAATAAAAAAAAAATAAAAAAAAAACAACTTAAAAGATATGCAAAAATTATCACTAATAATGAGCGTGACATCACTTAAAATAAAAAAGATTGTAATTTGGATTAATGTAAACTATTTGTGAACAATTATGTGCATGTTATTGTGCTTAAGCACTTATGTATGACTTTTTTGGCTTTAAATAAAAAGTAAAAAATTACTGCATGTAGATGTATGCTTTGATTGTCCTTCTAGAGCAGGGGTCTCCAAACTACAGCTCGCGGGCCATATGCGACCCGCGAGGTCATCTTATCCGGCCCGCAGAGATCTTTTTGTCCGCGGAAAAAACGTTTGTTGTTGATGGCTGAGGAACTTTGCCCAGAAAAATCAAAGACATGCCTGGAAGAAACTAGCCCCCGAACTGAAATTTGATAGTTAATGCGGCCCTCGGACTGAAAAGTTTGGAGACCCCTGTTCTAGAGTCCCAGTTTACAGTATTGGGTCATACAACTAAAGAAGAACAGATAGTAGATTTCATACTGGAGGTTAGTCATGAAATCACGGCAGTATAGTAGAAATGACAAGATATTGTTATTTTATTTTCAAGTATTAGAAAAGTTAGCAGAGGTATCTCTAGCTTCAGGAGCTAACTATACAAATGAAAAAAGTGACCAAAACTAATAATAGTAATAAAAAACCCAATGGACAGCCTAACTTACGTGGGCATATTATCAGACGACTGATCAGTCGGCACAATATTCTACAACTCAACTACGGCCGAGCAGATACTTGATATTTCTCGTTAGATATTAATGTTAGACAAATCTTATGTTTCTCAGGTTTTAAAAGGGCACAATTTGAATGGTAGAAAATGATACACACCTCACCCTCTCCCACCCCCAACACTTTCCCCCATCCAACCGGCTGGCGGATAAATGAAGGGCAGCGTACGCTCATCACAAGGGATCAATTGTGTGTCAAGTAAAATTTTTGAATGATAGATTATTATGCATATTACAAAGACACTTTTCCCACTTGGTTTTTTTTCTGGCCAAGGGTGGCTACAATGTCAACTTTTGACTTCGCAGCTGAGGATGGAGCATGGTAAACTAAGCAGTCAAAAGAAACCGAGTTGCACACCTTATCTAATTATTATGTCATTTAAGTTTCTCCATTAAATTACTATATATACAATTGATGTTCATATCTTTAAAACTGTATATAAATTACCAAATAAATTATTATTGCTATTTTAAATTGTTAAAATACATAAATTAAAAAAAAAAAAACTTTGGGCGGACTGCTATAGATATAGAGGTTTAATAGAGAAGAATGCTTGATTTGATGTGTCTAATAATTGTACTCAAAACAACATTCCGGTTGCTTATAATGTTTATAATTTTAATTTTCTTTAATCCCAAATTTATTCCAGCTTTATTTAAAAGCCCAAATCTCTTCCGTCTATCACGCTAATAAAAAAAAAAGTCCATTGAATTATCTTTTAATTGCACATTTGTAATTTCAAGTGTTTTTTGAACAGTTAAATTGTAATTAGACTTTTTTGAATTAGATCAATGAATAAGTAAACCATCTTAAATGAATGAAAATGCTATTGTAAATACAAAAGCGAACATACAAGGTAAAGTGACGCTTTAAATTGCATGCCTGGGGCGAAAACAAATTGGAGAAAATTAAATAACGCAAAATTTTTTCACTTGCAAAGACAGTTACTTGAGACGAATATGATTTAAATTTTGATTAATGTATTGTAACCTATTTGTGTAAATTATTTGCATGATATTGTGTTGATGAACATATGTTTGTGTGACTTTTTTGGGCTTTAAATTAAAAAAAATACTAGATGTATGTTTTGATTGTCCCTCGAGAGTACAGTTTACAGTATTGGGTCATACAACTGAAGTGGAACAGATAGTAGATTTAATACTGGAGGTTAGTCATGAGATCAAGGAAGTATAAAAGAAAGTACCAGATCCTGCTATTATGTTTTGTAGTGTTATACAATTTAGCAGAGGTTGCTTTAGTTTCAGGAGCTGACTATATATGAATTAAGTCTAAAATAAACAGACAAGATGAAACTATTTTGTTTTCTCGTGTTAGAAAAGTTAACATAAGTCACCACAAGGAAGTCCAAAAGAAAAGACAAGATCTTGCTAATCTATCTTCAAAGAATAGTTAGTAAAGGTAGCTTTAGCTTCAGGAGCTAACTATGCATCAATAAGTTCAAGTGTAAGACTAAAACGATCGTTATTGGATGTATAAATATATCAGCACCAATCAGAAGAAATGGAGAAAATGTTACATCTAACCCAGACTATAGCTGTTGTTTTAACAAAAAAAAATCATGAATAATGGAAGCAACAAAAAAAAAATATAAAAAAAATAAACCAGAACTATCAAAAAATGATGATGAGACATGTGTATTTTTTTTTTTACCGTACTAAATGCAAATAAAAAAAGTTTTTGTTAAACAACACAATTAGAAACATGGGGTTACATGATGTGTACCAACATCATATAATTTTGTGGGACAAAGTTGACTTAAACAAAATTGTATTTACTGTGTCTGATGTCAAAGTATAAATTTCCGTAGGGGGATAGGAGGGGGGGGGGGGAGTGGACAATTTAAATAGCAGATATTTTTATATAAATTCGTTTTCTTTTATAAGGTGTGTGACGGTGGGCGGGAGGGGGGGGGGGTGGTAGACGAGCCTTCAATCCCCCCCCCCCGGAAGTGATGCCTGAAATAAACATTACTCTGTTAAATTAACTTATTACAAGAAAAAAATATGTACACTTGTGAGAACTTGTGATAATTGTTCACTGCTTAATAAATATAGACAATTCTAAACTATACGAGTGTTATGTTTAAGCTTAATATTTTCATTATGAGATGAAATATGTTAACTTGATTTTATGAATCATATATTTGTAAATTAGCATAATTTCTATTTTAAAAATATATTACTGCTTTTCTATTGTTTGAATTTATATTTATATTATCAATGTTCACATTCCCAAAAATCTATTTCTACACCAGGGTCAATGTAAACCAAGATTAAACTACACATAGGTCGAGCAGCACAGACATGAGTACACCCTACAGTCCTGACAATCATCTGATAAATTTCTATACAAAAGTTGTCCTGTTTGTCTATAGAACGATATAAACAAAATTTAAATCCTCCCAAAAAAGATTTTAAATCCCAAATTAAATAAGTGAATAATGGCTGAAAAGCAAAACAAACGATATAACATTACCCCTAAAGTTAAGGGCATAAAATATTCCTTATTAAATGAATAGAAAAAAAAACAACATTACAAACGAATAATGCTGTTGCAATTGTTTGTCGTAATTATTCTTTACAATATAATTACATAAATTAAAATTGATTAGACACATTGTCATGTCTCTGTGCTAAGCTCACCGATTAAGTTAAGACGTAAATGAGAATACTGTTGCTGCGATGTGTTAAATGTATATTTATAAGGGAAACAACTTACACATTCTTTTGTTGATTAACCTTTGCGTTAGTAGTAGACAAATAGTATACATCTATTAAATTATTATATTCATGTTTGTATACTAATTAAACATTTCGTGTATAACATTTAATAGATTTGTTTAGATATTAAAATATAACAAAATTACTTTTGTATTTACAATTGTGAAAACCATTGAAAGATGTTTTATATCTTGTTATATACATTGTGACTGATCTACGATCATTACTTGTACGTCGTTGTTAGTTCGTCTGAATTATTTTGATACTATAAAAAAAAAAAAAAAAAAAAAAAAAAAAAAAAAAAAAAAATTGGTAACCGACACATTCCCAAATTGTTGAAAATCGAAATTGACATGTGAACAAATCTTGAAGTTTTACATTCCCGTGAGTCGAAAAAAAAAACATGTTTTCCGAATGTCTCTGTGTGTGTGCATGTGTGTATGTGTGTGTGTCTGTGACTGTGAACACGATAACTTGAGAACCGTTATAGCTAGGTTGATGCCATTATATATGCCTTTTATATCAAGAGAGAGAGAGAGAGAGAGAGAGAGAGAGAGAGAGAAAGAGGGAGAGGAGACGGAATGAAATCTGTTAGTTTGCAGATTTCTGTATTTGACAAAAGATAAAAACCGGTCGTGAGTACCCGCTAAAGACCAATAGAAAAAAAAAACTTACCTCGAAATTCCCATCCCTATTCCCGTAGCAACTCTCTGTCATTGGTAATAAATATTATGGTGTCAAAGTTCAGTAGGGTCGTCGTTAAATGTTTGCTGATGACGACATTAACAGTTCGGTAGTGGCGATGATACAAATTCAGATGTGACGACGATAACAACCATCTTGTGACGACGATGAAAGTCTCAGGCAATAAACACTTTATATGGTAAACATTTACCCTTAAACAATACCAGCGACTGTGACAAGTCTCAGGCAATAAATACTTTATATGGTAAACATTTACCATTAAACAATACCAGCGATTGTGACAAGTCTCAGACAATAAACACCTTATATGGTAAACATTTACCCTTAAAAAATACCAGCGACTGTGGCAAGTCTCAGGCAATAAACACCTTATATGGTAAACATTTACCCTTAAACAATACCAGCGACTGTGACAAGTCTCAGGCAATACACACCTTATATGGTAAACATTTACCCTTAAACAATACCAGCGACAGTGACAAGTCCCGGTAAATTGCGATCGCTACAGGGGTTGATAGTTTTGTACGGCCGGTCTATTTCTAAGTTCTTCTTGTTTTTACTGGCCACCAGCTGTTAAGGCCGACTTTAAGAAGTACAAACAACAAACTACACAAAGTTTGGACCACAGTATTAGTGCGGGCCTACACCCGTAATATATTCGCCTTGCCCTCTGTCCAAATCAACCCATCAACTCTCGTTCACACACCTAGTAAACTGAATACCAACATTTGGTCTAAGGGGAATAACACAACAACGTGGGACTGAGCACAACTCACATACTCACCATAAACAATGACTTACCAAACCTTAACCCGACGCGTAACAATAACAGTATTCACGTCCACCCCTGAAATAACAATACACGTGAAGAAAACACGTCCAATCCCTCCCCTACCCAGCAACAGAAAAAACAAATAGAACTACATGTCAATCATACCAAACATAAGAACATCACAGACCTATTCTCTAGCTGAAAAATGTGCACGTCCAACATACACACTATCTGCTACATCTGTAATGGTAAACTGGACACACCTTTATAAACACAAGTCAGCACTGACTATTATCAATACCGTTTTTATTATGTATGTTTGCTTTCAACTTTAACTGTTAGCCGTTCATATAGTGCAAAAGAATATCACATTTAAAAACCGTTCGATTTGTATTTACAAGGTCTAGCTATATTGGTCTATCCCCACCTACTTCAGAACTTAATTAATCATTACGCGCTTTTAGAAAGCATGTATTTGTGATACAAAGATTTTAACAATAATAAAATATACATAGAATTTAGCGTATATGAGATAACGCATTATTTTTAAGAAAGAAAGCTAAGTTTAACATATTTTAAAAAATTCATCCATTCATTCATACATCCAGAAATGACGGGTTAATAAACGCAATTCTCCAGAATGGACATTGCGCTAACAACAAACCCACAAAAAAATAAACGCGAAGCTGAGTTAAGAAAAACGTGTTAAAAATGTTTGAGGACTGTATAGATATAGATGTTTGAAAGGGAAGACTCTTTGCTTTGATGTGTCTCGTTGTAATAACATAATTTTTCCGATTGCTTACAATTGGTATACTTGTAATTCTCTGTAATCACACATTTATTTCAGCTCCACTAAAAAACCCAAATTCCACCCGTCCCCGTCCCCTCACCCGCCACGCCGAGGGAAAAAAAAAACTTGAATCATCATTTAAATTACACATTTGCATGTTCAGGTTGTTTTTTTAATTTTTTTTTTTATATTTAGACGTTTTGTACTAGATCTATGTATAAGTAAACCATCTTAAATGAATGAAAGCAGAATACAAGTAAGAAATAAATATTACTATTGTAAATCTGTACTAAAGCGAACATGCAAGGCAAACTGACGCTGTAAATTACATGTCTGAGACGGGGAAAATGTTCTTTACATGAATAAATGCAAATGTAATTAATAATATTTATTTTTTTGCAAAAAGTTTGGAAGTGTATAGGCACATAAAAATAACTAGGTACGCAAATGCTAACATTGACGTTCGGTACTCAAAGAATGCTAAAAGTGGACGGTCTTATCATGTGTTTGCAAATGAAAACGATGTCTAGATTTTAATTAGATTCTTACGCTTTTATTTATTGATATACAAAGTTGCATTTAAATAATATATTAGTAAAAGAGTTTTAAGAATAATGTTTCCCGGTGTTTCTTTAATACGAACTGTTCCACTCGCGAATCCGGTTACTCGTATCTCAAATGCGAATATATAGAATATAAAATAAAATTTAAAAAAAAAAGTTTGATAGAGTTGCTGTTATCTGCTAAAAACATTTCCCCACGCCTGTATCAAATCAAACATAAAACATTTTAAACATAATGTGAACCAAGACAAATACATCGGCACTTTAAAGCTGTTAATCTCGTTACGTGAAACATCCAAACTTATTTGCAGACCTCAAATAGATAAGACACAAATTAGAAACATGTTTAATGCTATACTGTTTCGTTTATTTATAACATATGTATGGATAAATATGGACGACCACACATAACAAAATAAAAAAAAAATAATAATCGATAGACCACACATATGGTAAATTCATTAAAAACAAACTGAACAGATGCGAATATTCAACACGTGTGTCTATAAATAAATATTCTACTTCCTTCAACAAATTGAATGTGTTCGAAAAGAAATTCACATAGTTATACCCCCTACCTATGCTAGGGGTACAAATTCTTCCAACAATTATTTAAGTCAGCAAATGAAGGTCGCGATGAGGTAACACACACTTGTATAGAAGTAAAACGTATAGATGTTAAATTTTAGTATGCTTATTGGGATGTATGTTGTTTTTTCCTGTGATAAAATATATTTTTTATTTTAAATAATCATAAATAAAATGCCAGCGATGTATACAAAAAGTTTGCTTATAAGTAATTATACTAATGTTATATTTCTATTATGACTTTTACATTGATAAAATTAAAATAATAATAATTGTTCTTAACATAATGCTAAATGCTAAATAAATTCATAAATAATGCTAAAAGAGGACATTCTTATCATGTGTTTGCAAATGAAAACGCTTTATAAATGTGTATTAGAGTCTTGCGCTTTTATTTATTGATATACCAACACAGTTGCATTTATATAATAATATTGTAAAATAATTTTAAATAATACTGTTTCGCGGTGTTTATTTTATACGAACTGTTAAATTCTCTAATCTTGTATCTCAAATTTTGCTTGTATGACAAAGCATGTTTAAGCTTGCTCTTGCCCCAACACTCTCGTATATTGGGGCACTCGTATTTTAAGGTACCACTATAAGTAAACAAAATCTACATTTTAGTAAAAAACCAAATGACTCAATAATATTTTAGAAGGTTGAGATGTAGATAGATAAACAACTGAAATCATAGATGGTAATATATATTACCAATTGGCTTAGAATGAAGAAAAATGGTATCATAAAAATGTGTTCACTTACAGCGGACATTGCACATACACACTGTTTTCGATCATACAACAGATTTTGTCCGAAAGTAATTTATTAAGACCCTAGGTAGTACGGGATTTAAAAAACACATAACATAAAGAAGACTTTTTGAAAAGTGTTTGGCATTCCAACGCTGAGCATTAGTTAGAAACATATGGTTTATGATCTGTATGAATAACAAAAAATGTAATGAAATTAAATTGGTTTAAGCTTATTTAAATGATTGTGTATGAAGTCAAACTATAAATACATTTTTTTTTTAATTTTTAACTGGAATATTACACTCAACTAAAAAAAGAACGTTAAAAATATGCAGTAACTGGTGCACTTTATCCGTATAAAAAACGTAATGACTGTAAACACTATAATCGTGAAAATAGCTAAGATAACAGACATAATATTCAAATTACATAGTGGGTAGGGTAGTTGATGGATCCGGCACCGTTTTAATTACATAGTTTATCTAATGAATGATATTGAGAAAGATTACTACGAGTTGATGTATGCTTTGATTGTCCTTCTAGAGTACCAGTCGACAGTATTGGGTCATACACGTGAAGAAGAACAGATAGTAGATTTAATACTGGAGGTTAGTCATGAGATCAAGGAGGTCTAAAAGAAAAAGACATGATCCTGCTATTCTGTTTTGTTGTGTCAGATGTCACTATATAGGTTGCTTATGCTTCAGGAGCTGACTATACATCAATCAATTAAAGTTTAAGATTAAAAAGTGCGTTATTGGCATGGCAGCGAAAATATATCAGCAACAATCAGAAGAGATAGAGAAAAATGTTACATCTAACCCACACTATAGCTGTTTTTGTAACGATAAAAAAAATAATGAATAGTGGAAGAAACAACAGAAAAAAAAAAAACAACTATCAAATGATAGTATTGATAAAAAATGTGACAATGGACACATTTAAAATCCATCCAAAAAATTTTTAAATCCCACATTTAAATAAGTGAAGAAAGTCGAACAGCAAAAACAAACGACATAACATTGTCTCTAAACGACTCAATATTAAATCAATAGGGAAACAAAACAAGACAAACACGAAGAATGTTGTTGCAATAAATTACCGTAATTATTTATTACGTACTAATTTAATAAAATAAAAAGTCATCAGACATGTCCTCTGATCTAAGCTCACCGATTAAGAGAAAAACGTCAATAAGATATATAGGTATATACATATATATATATATACATATATATACATATATACATATATATACATATATATATATATATATATATTATATTATATATATATATATATACAATATATATACATATATATATATATAATATAATATATACATATATATATATACATATATATATATATATAAATATATATATAATACATATATATATATATATACAATATATACATATATATATATATATATATATACATATATATATATATATATACATATATATATATATACATATATATATATATATATATATATATATATATATATATATATATATATTAATATATATATATATACATATATATATATATATATATATATATAATATATATATATATTATATATATATATATATATATATATATTATATATATATATATATATATATATATATAAATATATATATATATATATATATATATATATATATATATATATATATATATATATATATATATATATATATATATATATATATGTAACTAGGGTAGGCCTAACTACTAGTTACAATCTGATGCAACTGATAACGAACGATAAGCCCGCGACGCAGTATTACAGTCTGATGCAACTGATAGCAGGTGGCTTATTAAATCGGACTGATAACAATCTCAAAGCCAACGCGTGCTATTTTGGGAAACGGTACGAGGGGATTCAGACGGCCTGTCAACTTTGATTGATAGGATGCAGATGTTTTTATTAATCGGGCTGTACGTTAGAACTGCGCAACTAGTAGTCGGAGACATCGATTACAAATATCGATTACGGATGAATACAAGTACGAATACGAGTACGAATACAAGGGATAAATAGGAGGGGACGGCGGAGCTCGCTCTCTTTCGATCGCTCGCTTTAGATCAGTCAGTCTGTGTGACAGTTGGTTATAGAACGGGTTAGCCGTCTTGGGTTAAGAAGGACGATAGACATGTGGATTCAGTTATATGAAGCCTAGTGAGGACTGTTAGGGGTCAGTTGATTCAGACTATTATTGTGAAGCATTCCTGTTGATTCATTGTGTTATTTTGAAGCATTTCTTGATTCATGTAATAAAAGGATCAATAGCGAACCTGCATCTTCGAGTATTTCTACTGTAGTCGATGTTGTGTAGAATGAGTGGTTAAACTCGTTACATTTGGCACTACAGGCAAATAATCTCGTAACATGTGGCGTTGCGAGCAGGGTAACTGTTCGCTCGTTACAATTGGCGTCGTCGGACAGGATGAATTCAACTAGACTTGCCGTTTGAGGCACCCATAGTCAACCTTGTGCATAACTGTGTTTTGTGTGTGTGTGAATTCGGACATTCAGGAACTGTGAAAATTGAGGAACGAGAAAAATTTTTCATACACACACGGTAAGAAAGAACTCTTTTTTTGTTACTTACGGAATAAAATGTCTACTCTGGACGAGAAGCAGACCCATATAGTGGTCCTACCCAGAGAGTCCCACATTAACAAATTTTACGGGGACGGTGATCCAACTTTAACCAACAGGTTCAGTGAGGAGGTCAAAGCGGCCTGGGCCTCGAGAGGCATGTCACCAGAGGAAAGATTTAGACTGCTGATGGGCAGTATAGGAGAGACGGTTAGGGCAGAGGTCAAATGCCACGATAAAACCATCCAATCAGATCCAGATAAGGTGCTAGATCTGATTATGGAGACCTTTGGGGAGAGACGGTCGGGATCGCAACTGCTGTCAGGGTTCGTAGGCTTAAGGCAGAGAATGGCGGAGAGTGTGATGGAGTACTCACACCGGATGAACAGGGCCTTTGATTCGGTAAAGGGCAAAACACCTGACATTGATGTGCGCCTACTGAGGGACCATTTCATCGAGGGGCTAGCAACCCCGATCTTAAGGAGAGAGTTGAAAGAGGAGGTCCACAAAGACCCGCAGTTGACCTTCCTTCAGGTCAGGAACTCAGCGATCCGCAGGTCCGAGGATGAGGACCAATCGAACTGTTCGGTGGACAAAGTCTCTGTGCCGGAACAGAAACAATCCCCACCCACGGGGACCGGCACGGTGGAAACCATGATGGCTCAACTGTTGGCCCACCTGGATAAGGTTAACCAAAGATTGGAGAGGTTAGAAAGCAGGTCAACAGCTGAGAATCAGGAAAAGAACGGGACAAAACAGAGACAGGTTGGACGGCCGCGTCCTGCCAAGCCATTACTCCAATGGACGGCCGACGGTCGACCAATTTGCTTGTCCTGTTCACAACCCGGACATATGGCACGGTACTGCCAGGGAAACGGTCGTCCTCTGTAAGGCAGGGCCAGGCTACAGAGGGGCGAGGTTATGGCCCAAGAAACAAAATGATGGGAGTCTGTCCAGAAATGGTGATTACGATTGGGGACATCGCGGTGAAGGCAATTGTGGATACAGGCTCCCAGGTGACGACAATTACGGAAAATTTTTACACCAAATGGATGAAAGGAAAAGACCATAGGTTGAGGTCTGACACATGCATGCGCCTAACGGCAGTTAATGGACTAACCATTCCATACTGTGGTTATTTTCTGGCAGATGTCGTGGTGTCGGGACATAGGTTGAAGCAGGTTGGGGTGTTCGTTACGAAACACAACCTAGAGACAAATGTGTCAAATATACCTTGCCTATTGGGCATGAATATTCTTGGCCAGTTGCCAGAATTTCTTACAAATATTGTCGGATCGACCACACCTGGTCGGGGATCCAAGTTGGCCAGGTTTGCCAAGACCAGAGGAAGGACAGCAGTCCCGGCAAACACGGTCAAGGCAATCACATTACAAATTGGTGATAGAAGCGTGAATGGTGATGTGATGATAGAACCATGTGGCGCCGCACTGAGGACAGGCGTCGTGTTACTGCGGACATACACATCAGCGGAAAACGGACTAGTTCAAGGGTTGGTAGCAAATGTTTTGGATGAGGAAATTTTTATACCGCCTAACACTCTGGTAGGAGTACCACAGAACGTCGAGGTACAAAGGTCGGCACAGTACATCGAACTGATCAATACCAGCAGTAATGAAGTAACAATTAGGTCGGTCAATGTGACGGCCGAGGTGAAGAAAGAGGATGGCCGATCATATACATTCCCGGAAACTGAGGACCCAAAACTAAATGAATTGCTGAATAAATACAGTGATATATTTGCCTCGTATGAGGGTGATTTGGGGTACACGGAAGTAATCAAACACCAGATACCCTTACTACAAGACAAGCCGGTGGCGCAACCCTACCGAAGATTACCACCAAGTCACTACTCGGCGGTGAAAGCACACCTGAATGATCTACTAAAAAAGGGAATTATTACAACCAGTACAAGCCCGTATGCGGCACCGATAGTAGTGGTAAAAAAGAAGTCAGGGGAGATAAGACTGTGTTGTGATTACCGGAAATTGAACAATATCACAAGAAGGGATGCATTCCCCTTGCCTCGTATTGATGAATGTCTTGATGCGTTGGGGGGAGCAAGATTTTTTTCTACCTTGGATTTGGCTAGCGGCTACCACCAAGTGGCCATGCACCCCAACGATCAACATAAAACTGCATTTATTTCTCCACTGGGACTGTACGAGTGGACCCGTATGCCGTTTGGTCTAACTAATGCACCTGCTACATTCCAGCGAGTAATGCAGAGTGCTATGAGTGACTTTCTATTTCAAATAATGTTGGTGTACTTGGATGATATTCTAGTTTACTCAAAAACTTGGGAGGACCATCTAAAAAGATTAGAACAAGTGTTTCTCCGTCTTAGGGAGATAGGAGTAAAGCTGAACCCAGACAAATGCTGCTTTGGTTTGAAATCGGTACATTTTTTGGGTTATGTGATTTCGTCGGATGGCATCGCCACTGACCCAGATAAAATTGCAGCTGTCAAAGAATGGAAACAGCCAACAACTACGGTAGAGGTCAGATCATTCTTGGGCTTTGCTTCCTATTATAGAAAATTTGTACCTGGTTTTGCAAAAATTGCCGCACCATTGCATGACTTGGTAAACAAAATGACAAAGAAACACAGTAAGGAGAAAAAGAAAGGTAAAACACACCTGATAGGTGAATTATGGACTGATGAATGCCTGAACTCGTTTAAGCTCTTGAAAAAGGCTTTGACAGAGGCGCCGATATTGGGATGCGCGGACTTTGACAAACCATTTCGGTTAGAAATCGACGCCAGCTCTAAAGGTCTGGGAGCTGTGCTATCACAACAACAAAAGCAAGGTTTCAGGGTTATTGCGTATGCCAGTCGAGCTCTGAAGGAATCAGAGAAGAACATGACAAATTACAGCGCCATGAAACTAGAACTTTTGACATTAAAATGGGCTGTGACTGAAAAATTCAGGGACTATCTATTAGGTGCTAAATGTGTGGTATACACTGACAATAACCCCTTGAGTCACCTAAAGACAGCAAAGTTGGGATCCATCGAACAGCGATGGGCAGCAGAATTGGCACTCTTTGACCTGGAGATAAAATATCGCCCGGGGCGGTCCAATGGCAATGCGGACGCTTTATCAAGGAATCCTTACGAGAGACCGGGCGATGAGGAAGAAACACTGACAGGAATATGTGAGGTCAGAGCGTCAACAGATATCCCTCATGGGGTACAAGTGATGCAAAACGGGCAGACCGGGGTGGAGCACATATCCACAGAGCCCGGACTTATGGACAGTAGTGATTTTAACGGCCTTAATCACCAAAAGATAAGAGATGCCCAGAGAACGGATAGTGGCTTACAACCGCTATTGAAATACGTCCAGGAACAAAAATTCCCAGGAAGAAGGGAAAGAGAACAATTTGGTCGAGAAACAAAGAAAATACTGAGTCAGTGGGACCGTCTCAGTATAGAGGATGGTGTTCTCATGCGGAGAATTCATGACCAAATTGATGGGACAATACACCAGGTGGTGGTGCCTGGACAATTACGAGAAGAAGTGCTAAGGTTGGCACATGACAGGGCAGGACACCAGGGTCAGGACAGGACGCACAAAATATTACGACGGAGGTGTTACTGGCCCAATATGGAAATGGAGGTCAAACGCCATTGTGAGGCTTGTGTGAGGTGTCAGCATGCGAAAATGCCAGTTGTCAAAATGAGACAGCCATCAGGACACCTACTAGCGACAAAACCACTAGAGATTGTGGCTATGGACTTTACGTCGTTGGAGCAATCATCGGATGGGACGGAACATGTGTTGGTAATGACTGATGTATTCACCAAATGGACGGTGGCGGTGCCCACACGAGATCAGACTGCCAAAACAGTGGCAAAGGTATTAATAGAACATTGGTTCATCAAATATGGCATACCAAGACAATTACACTCTGACCAAGGAAGGGCCTTCGAGTCAGAAGTAATCAACCAACTGTGCAGCCACTACGGGATCAACAAATCTAGAACAACCACATTTAATCCGAAAGGAAACGGACAGTGTGAGCGGTTCAACCGCAGCATGCATGATTTGCTGCGTACCCTAGAACCTGAACAGAAAAAACGTTGGCCTGATTTTCTCCCAGAGTTGGTATATCTATACAACTGCACACCCCATGCCACAACGGGCTTTGCGCCACACATGTTGCTGTTCGGACGGGAGGCTCGACTCCCTCTTGATTTGTTCCTAGGAAAAAGGGAGAGTATGACTGGCTCATACACCGCACTGGAATATGTGAATGAACATATGAGAAGAATTAGAGAAATGTACAGGGTAGTACAGGAAAGACTAGAACATGAATCTCGGCGAAGGGAACCGCCGGTACAGACAAAGGACCCGCCACTCAAACTGAACGACAGGGTATTACTGCGTAGCCACCCGTTAGGCAGAAATAAGATCCACGACCTCTGGGGACAGGAGATATGGCAAGTCGTGGAGATGCCTAAAGTAGCAGGTGGCCCCTTTAAGATAAGACCCATCGATCACGCCAAACCGGATCGGTGGGCGAACATTGCTCAATTAAAGAAATATTGGAATAGGCAAGAAGAGCAGTTACACACAGAGAAACCTAAGACAATTAGGGAACCGGAAGTTACAACGGAAATTCACATACCCATCCCGGAACCATATCACCATCAACAGAACAACAGCGATACACAAGTGGAGGATAACGGCAACAAAGAGGATCCCGTTCCTCCCAGAAGCAGAGAGACAGTAGACCATCAGATAAGTGGTCCGCGGAGAAGTTTGAGGAACAGAAGGAAGACGAAATTTTTTGTCAGCAACCATCAATTCTTTCATGGTCGCGCTGGTATGAGAACAGACTGTTCAAAAAGCTATAAAAGTGAACTGGTGAAGGCACCAAATGGAAAGGGTGGATGTGAATTCTAGAACTGTTTTGTGTCTCAGGAAGATGATGTAGACACAGTTGATATGTGAAATAGGTATAACTGTCAATCGTATACGAATGGGACGACGTGGACAGTGAGTGGAACAATAAATTTTTTTACGATGGTGCGATTGACTTTGGAGGAATGCACCTGCCAAGCGTTGTTTGTGGTTGAAAACACACAAAAAAAGGCAGGGGTGGATGTAACTAGGGTAGGCCTAACTACTAGTTACAATCTGATGCAACTGATAACGAACGATAAGCCGCGACGCAGTATTACAGTCTGATGCAACTGACAGCAGGTGGCTTATTAAATCGGACTGATAACAATCTCAAAGCCAACGCGTGCTATTTTGGGAAACGGTACGAGGGGATTCAGACGGCCTGTCAACTTTGATTGATAGGATGCAGATGTTTTATTAATCGGGCTGTACGTTAGAACTGCGCAACTAGTAGTCGGAGACATCGATTACAAATATCGATTACGGATGAATACAAGTACGAATACGAGTACGAATACAAGGGATAAATAGGAGGGGACGGCGGAGCTCGCTCTCTTTCGATCGCTCGCTTTAGATCAGTCAGTCTGTGTGACAGTTGGTTATAGAACGGGTTAGCCGTCTTGGGTTAAGAAGGACGATAGATATGTGGATTCAGTTATATGAAGCCTAGTGAGGACTGTTAGGGGTCAGTTGATTCAGACTATTATTGTGAAGCATTCCTGTTGATTCATTGTGTTATTTTGAAGCATTTCTTGATTCATGTAATAAAAGGATCAATAGCGAACCTGCATCTTCGAGTATTTCTACTGTAGTCGATGTTGTGTAGAATGAGTGGTTAAACTCGTTACATTTGGCACTACAGGCAAATAATCTCGTAACATGTGGCGTTGCGAGCAGGGTAACTGTTCGCTCGTTACATATATATATATATATATATATATATATATATATATATATATATATATATATATATATATATATATATATATATATATATATATATATATATATATTAAGAAAAAAAATTAATCGACAGAGTGGCAGCTTTAACCCCTGACCCCAAAACTTACAAAATTCAAACATTCTTCATAACCGTATGTCACTCTTTCTTTTAAGATCACTGATTATACGTAATAATATTAAAACCATGAAACATTATTGTCTCTATGTTTTATAGAAAACAATGTTCAATTTTATTCGTTCACAGTGTGTCAGAAAAGCTAAAAAGTAAGCAAGTATAAAATACTTTGGATTTGTAAAAAAAAAAGAAAAACATACATACTATTATGGTTAGAGAACAACTACAATTGCCACGCAGCAGAGCGAAGCTACCAAATGATGTAGAAATATTATGGTACTGCATGTTTGACAGATGACAATTATCAGCCTATTCCATGATCTTTAACTGGCGATCAGAACTCAACGATTTTAAACTTAGGGGATGTAACTAAGAGGAGACTGCTTTCACGGGGGGGGGGGGGGGTAGTGTAGGGGTTGGTGGAAAGGAGGGTGGGGGTAGTATCGTCCTTAACGACCTACTGATAGTGTTTTAAAGCAAATATTTTCAGTGACAGCATTGGCACTGTCGAATTCACAAATTATGAATTGCTGAAAAGTACAAAATAAACAACTAAATAGCGGCGTATGATATGCCGCAGGTCGGCTCGTATATAATAAGTTACATAAAAAAAAACACTTAAAAATTGAATGAATGTTTGACAGTTCCAACAAACAAGAAGATATCAAGATAACAGGCGATTGCAAGGGATGAACACGTACACACGTTGTTTACATGTATTTTATATGTGCCAGATTGATTTGATATTGTCCTCGGATAAGGCGGAATCAAATAGAATAATATAAATAACAATGTGTTAAAAGAAGGGCATCTTCTTATTAACTTAAGGCCGGGGTAGCTCTTTTTAAAAATTCTGCCCGAAATAATGATATTCGATTTTTGTAAGCCTTCATTCAAACATGTTAAAATTATTGACCACTGTACCTCATACTGATTTCATACTATTTCATTAAAAAAATTCCACATCTGACCCTGGCTTTGTTTATAATAACTATAACTATACAACATTCACCTCCATCTGATTTCAAATTTGATTAGATTTTTTTTTTACATACAATATACATTTTAAAAAATACAACCCTAATAATGTCATAGAACAAACTTCTTAGAAACATGTAAAAAAATTACGTCATTTGTTTGTGTTTGTTCATTGTTTGATGGAGTATAATCAATTTATACACAGATAATTTGAAATACACAATGTATTAAACTATAGTGAAGTAAAAAGCTATCCAATGTAACATATTTTATGATTTTAAATGCAACCAATTGAAATCTCAGCAAGTTATCAAAAACAGTAGCACGATGTTCTTCAATCTACTTAACACCATCTGCAGCTCAAGGTGACAGTGCTATTTATCGGTTTATAGATCTAGAGGGAAGCTAAATGTGAACCTCATTTACTCATTAATTCAAACAAATACAAACAGTGTAACACACACATTTCTATCATGCCTGTGTGAATGTTATTAAACTGAATGTGAACCAACGCTAATCAATCTGCTCTTTATAGCTGCGATCTAGCTAGCTGAAACAAGCAACCTTATTTTTTAGACCTTACATTGGATTGAACACATATTATAAACACATGTTTAATGTATATTTGAATATGTAGTGTTCCGTTTATTTCTAATATATGTATGTATATATTTGGATGACCATGTCAATATGTAACAAAATAAAATAAAATAATGATTCAATAGATACAACACACTAGGTGAAATTCATTAAAAGCAAACTGAACAGACGCGAATATTTAACACAATTAAGTATAACAAAATATTCTACTCCCTTCAACATATTAAATTTGTGTATGCACAGATCGTAAAGGAAATTTTGCGGATACAACGAAATCTAAAAGGGGAATATAAACAACCCAGTGCTGGAGAAATGCACGTAGTTCACTCCCGTATGTTAGGGGAAACAACTCTTACAACATTTAGTAAAGTCAACACATTAAGGTCGCCAAGAGGTAATACACATGTGTAGGCCTATTGAAGTATAAACATAAACATGTTTAGTTTTAGTAAGCATTTTTTTTTACTGTGATGAAATATTAATACACAAAACGCCAGAGCTTTACACTAACTTTTACTTATAAGTAGTTGAACCAATCTTTAAGTTGTATTTTGTTTCAAGTATCAACGCAATCAAAATATTTTGTTTTCCTTATACATAACTAAACGCAATAATAATTCGTTTTTTTTCTTTTTTTTTTGTTTTTTTTTGTTTTTTTTTTTTTTTTTTTTTTTTGCTAAATAAAAATCCACGAACTGGTCGTAGCTCTATTATGTTTTTTAAAACGTTGGAAATTGATAGGCACATGTCTAAAAATAACTAGGTACACAGATGCTATTATTTACGCTTCGTACCGAATACTATATTATGCTTACATACAGAGGCATAGCGAAGTGGGGGGGGGGGGGGCGGGGGGATGCGGACCGTGCCGGGTGACATCATTAGGTTTGGGGGGTGACACCAAGGCAAAAAAAAATATATATAGAGAGAGAAAAATTTGAGGGGGGGGCGTAAATCGAAAGTTTGAGGGGGAGGGTGCAAATCGAACGTTTTAAAGTTTGGGGGGTGACACCATTAAGTGCCGCACCGGGTGACACCCGACCTCGCTACGTCACTGCTTACATATAATTACGCCGATAGTGAAAGGATGCTAAAAGTGGACGGTCTTTATCATGTGTTGGCAAACGAGTATGCTTTTGATTTTGTTATTACAGTCTTACCTTTTTATTTATTGTTATGCGGCGATAATATTTCCCGTCATCGTATTTTATCTCTTATTCCGTTGTACTAACTAAATACAAAACTAGAAGAACAAGACTCTGTAGACTAGTGTGGACGTCTTGAACTTTATTTGTTTAATCTTTCAATAAAATTTTGTTCAATTCAAATAAAAATAAAATGTAACAGCTGAGTAGTTTTAATATGCCCGGTGAATTCTAAACTGAACAATTGTTATATAAGCTCTTTACTTTCATTATTTGTTTTCATATTTTAGTTGGATAAATGTTAACATAATTAAGAATCAAATATGTGTAAATTAACGTATTATCTATTTATTTAATATATTACTGCTTTAATTATGTTTGAATATATATTTGTATTTTCAATGTACATTTTTCCAAAAAAAAAGGTATACACGAGGGTCAATGTAAACCAAGATTAAACTACGAGAAGCATTGACATGAGTACAGTCCTGACAATTATCAGTTAAATTGTCTATAGAACGACATATAGGAAATTTAAATCCACCCAAGAACATTTTTAATTCAACATTTAAATAAGTGCAGAATGGCGGACATCATAACAAACGACATAACATTGCCTTTAAACTACCCAATATTAAATGAATAGGGAAATAAAACAAGACAAAACATGAAGAATACTGTTGCAATTAATTGCCGTAATTATTTTCTACACACTAATTTAATAAAATAAAAATTGATCAGACATGTCTCTGTGCTAAGCTCACCGATTAAGAGAAAGACGTCTATGAGAGTACTATTTTTAGCTTCGATTAATAATGGGACTTCATTTATATTACATTATATAAGGGAAACAACTTACACAATATTTTTTTGTTCAAATTTTTAATAAGAACTACCAACAAATCATACATCAATCGAATTACCATAGTAATTTTAGAATATTTACAATAAATTGCGTATGTAATTTTAAAAAATGACATTCAGCATAAAAAAGTAACTAAATTACTTTAATAGTTAAAAATTCAAAAACTATTTAAATATGCCACTTACATTGTTACATATATTGTGACTCTAGTTAAAACACCATCGCTTCTTTTTTGCCGTCTTTGCGTTATTAATGTTTTTTAAATTTCTGTGATCCCCCAAATTTATTTTAGCTCAACTTAAATCCCCAAACATCCCTCAGCCGACCACGCTGATGGAAAAAAAAAATCCCTCGAATCATTATTTAATTGCACGTTTGCATTTTCAAGAATCATTTAAAGTTTTTTGTTTTGTTTTTTTTATATATTGTGACTTTAAAAAAATACTGTTCGATTCATGCCAATAATCACTTCCTAGATTTAATTATTTTAATGTTTAATTTTTAATATCTTACTATTTGCCCTACACATGTTATAACTATTTCAGAGACTGGCGTTTAATTAAATTGTATGGTATTTGCAATGAATGATACAGACGATGGATGTTAAATGTAAAAAGCAAAGATAGTCACCTCAGCGTAGGATCAAAATTATATTGAAGATGATTCAGACCACGATGTATATTTGTGATCTACTACTGTGGTTCAGTACACAGGAAGTAAAAATACGGAACATGTTTGTTTTTACCTCTACATATAAGATGGTTGTATGGACAGCAATGAGAGACACTATACATTTCATCGGTGTAAACTTATTAAAATATAGATGATGTCGCCTCTATTACGATCGACATTGAAAAATTAAATATAGAACTACTGCCTAGTCGTTTCAAATGTGGCAAGTTGAATAACAAACTTCAAGTTGTTATTGTCTCCCCGTTAGTAACGTCCAATGCTCAATGTTCTAGTTAACTGTTTGGGCTGTAAACACACAACACACTTTGTTGTCAGATTACCTTTATCGATGTTCAAAAGATGTTTTTTTCCCACGTTTTCTTTAACTTGCTTTCGCTTCTGTTTGTTTGTTTGTTTGTTTTTCCAATCAAATCTTGCGATCGAAATTTCTGGCACTTCCCAGTGAGCTAGCGCGTTGAAATTTTCAGGGAAGCTTTGTTTTGGATGACAATAGAATATTCAATTGTTATTATTACTAAATTGATCAATGGAAACATTTTATTGATCATTTTAGACCGTTATATAATTGTACAAAAAAACGTGGGGAAAAAGGGACATAACCCAGCAACTGTAATTTGATGAAAACAAGGTTCGGTACTCTCCCTCTTTTTGCTTACTGAGTAGTTGTCACGCGGTGTTCGAATTGACATTTGCCTAATTTTGAGAAATGCTCGAATGAACTTATACCTGATTGGGACAAACGTGAAAATTGGCATTTGCTCGAATTTGGACAAAAGCGTGTTTCTGCATGCAATGATGAAAGCCTGGCCTGCCAAGGTGAAAAAGAGAATTACTGGAGATGGCCATCACTTGTTATCTAGTGTTGTCTACACTCAAAGTGTTCATTTAAATATCTAACTTATCAAAATGCTGTCATTGGGCCGGTGAAGTGGAGTCCACTTGTTTAAGTGTTATTGTTAGGAGTATTACATTTTAACACGGTAATTTGGTAAAGACTTTAACATTATTTTATATCTTGTATATCTTATTGTTTATATTGTGAATTTTTATCTTAATAAGCGTTGGACTGAGATAGATGAGTTAAAAGTCAACTACATTGTTTAAAAAGGACTTTGGTAGATGTTATGTATATATAAGCAGGGTGCATTGGCGTAGCTAGGTGGGGTGTCACCCGGTGCGGCACTTAATGGTGTCACAATAGTATAAATCAAATATTATATTAAATTTACTTTCGCTATTAATGTGTACAATTTCAGTACAATACATACCTTAATTTATTTCAAAAAAAATTATTTAATTGATGCTATATATTTGTGATTTTGACAGTGTTCACATTATATTAACGATTTGTATCTATAGCCGGTTATAAATACACCTTGATGTAGCGTGTTTTCTATATCATTAGCAGGTTTACGTCATGGTGTCATCCCCCCCCCCCCCCCCATCATTGTCGGGATGTGTCAACTTTGCTCTTAAAAGACTATTAACTTTCGCCAATTGATCACTTAATTAAGTGGGATTATCACTTATATATATATATATATATATATATATATATATATATATATATATATATATATATATATATATATATATATATATATATATATATATATATATATATATTATTTTTTGCCTTGGTGTCACCCCGGTAAATGGTGTTACCCTGTGCGGTCCGCACCCCCCCCCCCCCCACCACCCTCTCGCTACGCCTCTGGCAGGGTGAACGATAATTTAACAGACCTCTATACATTACTTTGCATGTTTGGTTTTTGTTTCGTTATAGGGTATAACGAAAAAAGAAATATTTTGTTTGCATGTCAATGCTGGGCATTCATTAGAAACATATATTATAGGTTCTATAGGCATAGTAAATAATTGTCTGGGCCTAAATTAACTTAAAACTAATTATAATTACATAAATTCTTATTACTATGTCTCATGTAAAACTATAAATAAACATTCAATTGAAAAGTTTTATTTTAAACTGATATATCACATTCAGTTATTATAAAACAACGTTAAAATATGCTTTAACAGAATAAAGGAAATGCACTGGTTGTAAACACCATAATCGTAAAAGATCCCAGCATTGATATATGGCATAAGCAAATCACGCTGTGGGTAAGGCAGTTGATGGAACCTCCATAGTTTTATCACAGAGTTTATCTAATGAATGATATTGAGAAAGATTACCGGTACATGTTTGTCATGGCGGTGATAGATAGAACTAGATTAGCCTAGTAGAGGTTACTAAGGACGGTGTGAACTTGACGGTAGACGATTTGGTTCGAGAGTTTTGTGCGCGTGTTTAATAGTGGCGGGGGGTGGGGGGGGGGGGGGGGGGGGGAGAATAGTCATTGTAGAAGAAGGACGTGTATTGATAGTGTTTAGTATTAGCATTTGTAAATGAAGTTAACATTCTATTTCATACTCGAAGTTACTGACATCGTTGGTTATTGTCGTCGGAAAATAAGAGTGGTCCCGTCCTGCTTACATGGGTATACTTGCAGTATCTATATATATAATTCTCTTCTGGGAGCCGTTAGAAAACAAGCTGCAACGCGCGCCTTACAGTCCCCTCTCTTCCTCTCTATCGCTACCAACCCCCCATCCCCCCACCCCCACCCCCTCAAATGGTCTGGTGAGCTGTGGTTCACGCTGTTTACATTTTACAATCATTGAGACGGGTTTGGTGACGGCTATTAAGGGCAGATAATTTAGTTTGAAACGATTTTAAACTTAGAGGAGGTAAGTAAGAGGAGGCTGCTTTTACTTGGGGAGGGGGGAAGGGGGGGGTTTAGTGTTTTTAAGCAAATATTTTCAGTGGCAGCATTGTTACTGTCGAATTCACAAATTATAAATTACTGAAAAGTAGAAAAAACAACAACTAAATAGCGGCGTATGATACGCAGCGGGTCGGCTCGTTAATAATAAAAGTATTCAGAATATAGATTATACAACACGCATACACTCCCCCCTCATCACAATGTTCTTACACGAGTTTTAATATTTATTTCAATCTCCATACCTTATAGTAGGCCCGTTTCAGATCGAAGGACAGCACATAGGTGGTGACCTTTGTGTGGAAACAGCCAGTGATTTCCTTAATCAACTGAAGAGCAGAGGGAGAACGGTCTGTAGCTCTCAGGTGAGCCCAGATCCCTTGCTGTCTTGGACAGGGCGACCACCTCCACAATTTTACACCTGCTGGCAAGTTCGACACACGTCTATGATTGGTTCATTACAAGTATAAAACTATGGTAACGACCACTAAGATATTAAAAAAAATGAAGCGAAACTTCCATCCGATTGCAAACATTAGCGTTTAAACCTGTTCTCTCCTACAACAAAAAAAGTATCAATAGTCCCCACCGTTGGAGATGAGAAGTTGACCGAATCAATGATACTTATGATTATATTTTTTTAATATGCAATATACTGAAACTTGGAATCTGAATTATCTTTTCTTTGTCATGGGAAATTACTTTTGATGACATTATTTTTAACCCAAATGATACTACAAAAACTAACAAAATATATGGGTTCTGCGTGTAATAAAACAAATGTAAACTATTTTACAGTATGGTTTCTTTAAAATATATATGTTTTTATTAATTATTACATTTTAACTGGTTTATTAAGATAACTGTGAATACTTTTAATTTTTACATATCATTTTTAGTTATACAATCGTTTTAATTTTAAATTATTGCTTACTACCTAAATCTGCGTCCAACGCTAGTAACTATTTGTGTACACATAAAGACTTTTAATTTATTTTTAATTTATTTATTTATACATTTATTTTTAACATTAATAAGTGTTGAGATAAAAAGCATAATGCTAACGCTAAAAGCTATTTTTTCCACATATCCCACATCCAAATAACTGGATCTCTATATTCTCTAGGTCAATAATAGTCTCTTAGATATTGTTTTCAGACATGTTTGCTAGTTTTTGATTGGCTGTTATTTAACATGACTAAAATCATTAAAAAAGAAAAGTTTGAGTGTTTTCAAACACAACAATTTTTATTACAGTTACATTTGAAATGAGTATCCAGTATACTAATGAACACCTTAACAACATTATTTACCTCACATACATCACCTTAGTACATAAACTTCAGAACATTACAACAAGGCACGGTATGACAAATCAAGTTCGATTGTGTTATTGACACGTTTTTTTTTTCAGTTTTTAATTATTTTTTATAATAATTTTAAATAAAAAAAATGTTCAGCAACCGTCGTGTGTATTGATTACATAATTTTTACAACGTTAGTTGCGATTTATTTTTATCAAGAAGTATGCTAAGGTTTTCAGTTTATCATTTTGTTTTCATCTCATGTATTGCATGTTTGACTTAACAACCACTTTCATATTATATGGTATATATACTAGTTATGTTATCATTAGTCTCATCATAAAACAGTACATGCTTGTCTGATGATAACACTATGTTCTTATTTTTTTTTTCTATAAAAATCATGAAAAGTGGAGGAAACAAAACAAAATTAAACGATAACAGTGATCAAAAATGCAAAAAAAAAAAAAATAATAAATGAACAAATGTAAATCCACCCAAAAACATTTTAAATCAAACATTAAATAAACGAAGAACGGCGGACAACAAAACAAACGATAGAACATTACGTCTAAACTACTCCATATTAAATGAATAGGAAAATAAAACAAAGCAAATATGAATAACGAGCCGACCCGCAGCGTATCATACGCCGCTATTTAGTTGTTGATTTTTCTCGTTTCAGTAATTCATAATTTGTGAATTCGACTGTACCAATGCTGCCACTGAAAATATTCGCTTTAAAACACTAACCCCCCCCCCCCCCCCGTGAAAACAGCCTCCTCTTAGTTACCTACTCTAAGTTTAAAATCGTTTCAAACTAAATTATCTGCCCCTAATAGCAGTGGCGGAACTAGAAAAAAAGCCCCCCCCCCCACAGAATTTTTTTTGGGCCCCTATATATATATATATATATATATATATATATATATATATATATATATATATATATATATATATATAGGGTTGCTCTAAAAAAATATTTTTTTTCCATCTGGCACACGAATAAATCAGAGGTTTTCCAACACACGAGCTGGCCCCATTCAGTTTTCCAAGTGAGAAGCACGGATTCTCTAAATCTAGTCCAACACACCAAACTGACGCCGATTTTTATGAGGCTTTCATCAAAACGTTACCAACCGTGTGCCTTTTTTTCCAGAAGTTGAATTAGATCTAAATGTTAACAATGTCGGCAGTTCATTTCTTGGATCTTAGGGCGCGGGTTTGTCCACACTATCAACTAGACACGCCAAAGCATGCTGTAAGTCCATCGGCGAAAATTTTTTCAAAAGCCCCCCCCCCCCCCCCCCCCCGGAGAAAAAAGTCTGGAAAAAACACTGGATTCAAGTAGTAACCCCATCCGCTTATGTAGGATCTTGGGGCGCTAAATCACATATTTCCCTTAGGCGTCCCCACTCCAATATGAAACCAAATGTTAGGCCTATGACAGAAACCTTTGCGGGGCTGTACTCAACAGCTTCCCAAGTTTTCATGGCGATTGGGTGAATGATGCAGTAATGCATAATAGACAGAAAAATGTTTTTCACGTGTACAACTGTATGTGGCCAGCTCACGCGTCGGATAACCTGATTTTAACGACTAACAAAAAGCCAGACCCTCACACACCCCCACCTCAATGACGTCATTTATAAATAGTAATTGACTATTAATAATGTTCAATTAATTCTAAACGTTCTAATTAATTTCTAAATAATCATATAATTTAAATAATAATCTTACCTTCCCTGTTTTGTGAATTAGATACACATAATAGCCTAATACTATGCAAGTAAATTAATATCTGTTGACTAGTGCTGTCTAATGTCTGACAAAATGTACTGAAGTGGTGAATCGTACGGTTAGGAAGTAGTTCATAAACGATGCATTGATCTACTCGATACTTTCGAGGCTAAAAAAAAGGGATGGGTATGCGGTCGGCTAGGGAAAAAAAAAACTTGAAAGAGACAATAAAACGCCTTTGTACGTCAGCATCGCCCATTAGAAAACTTACTCAGAGGAGATAATTCCAAGTATATGCCTTAAAAGTTTACTATGATATTTCTTGTAAAAGCAAAAACAAGTAAACGTATATAAAACTGAAGTTTCTAGTATTATATTATTTTTTATTATCTGTAGGATACAAGATAGTACAGGATACACATTCAACCACTATCACAAACACATATTAACATTGAAAAATGTACAATGGATTTCGGGTCCCTAACCAATGCCGCAAAGAAGAACCGAGCATCATTAAGGCCCGCTTCATATGTAGCGGCTTCTCGTGATATGGACTATAATGTTTTTTTTTTAAATAATTTTTCCGGCGGCAGCGTGTGTTTGATTGTAGGGAAATAGAATATGGTTAAAAAATACAACTATAAATAACTTTTTAAAGATATAAAAAAAATTGACGACAATGTTTGAGCCATCTTTTTGGTCTCCATCCCCTGCCCCATCTGCCACAGAACACTTTGGAGGATCGGTCACACAGTTACATGTACTCTATTTAGCTATCAAAGGGGGGCAACGAGTCAAAGAAGTCATTCAAATTTGAAGAGTTGCCTATATTTTACATTATAGTTTGTGTAATGTATTTTATTTTTTGCGGAAGAGCGTGGTATAGTGACTGTAAAATAAAGATAATTGTATCGCTGCTACAGTGTTTTTCTTTTACAAACCAAATATCAAGACAAAAATGCACGAACATTAAATTCAATTTTTTTTTAAAATATTAAATATGGTCAGCTGTGGGCCCCTAAACGGCCTGGGTCCCCCCCCCCCCCCCGCATTGCGGGGTCTGGCGGCACTGTAGTTCCGCCCCTGCCTAATAGTTATAGCCGTCACCAAACCCGGCTCTGCGATTGTAAAATGTAAACATAAACATTTAGCGTAAACCACAGCTCACCAGGCCATGTGAGGGGGGTGGGGATGGTAGCGACAGAGAGGAAGAGAGGGGACTGCAAAGGCGCGCTTGCAGCTTGTTTCCTAACGGCTCCCAGAAGGGAATTATATATATAGATACTGCAAGTATACCCATGTAAGCAGGACGGGACCACTCTTATTTTCCGACGACAATAACCAACGATGTCAGTAACTTCGAGTATGAAATAGAATGTTAACTTCATTTACAAATGCTAATACTAAACACTATCAATACACGTCCTTCTTCTACAATGACTATTCTCCCCCCCCCCGGCCACTATTAAACACGCGCACAAAACTCTCGAACCAAATCGTATCATACGCCGCTATTTAGTTGTTTTATTTTCTACTTTTCAGTAATTCATAATTTGCGAATTCGACAGTACCAATGCTGCCACTGAAAATATTTGCTTTAAAACACTACCCCCCACCCCCTTTCCCCTAACCCCGACCCTACCCCCCCCCCCCCCCCCCCCGTGAAAGCAGCCTCCTCTTAGTTATTTCTTAGTTACCTCCTGTAAGTTTAAAATCGAACTAAATTATCTGCCCCTAATAGAAACCCCGCTCTACGGCTCTATGATTTGTAAACATTTAGAGTGAACACAGCTCACCAGACAATGTGGGGGTGGGGTGGGGGTGGTAGTGATAGTGATAGAGAGAAAGAGAGGGGACTGCAAGGAGGCGCTTGCAGCTTGTTTTCTAACGGCCCCCAGAAGAGAATTATATATATAGATATATACTGTTGCCATTATTTGACGTAATTATTCCATATACACTCAACACTCTTATTAAATAAAATGAAATTGTTCAGATGCATATCTCTGTGCTGCTCTCACATATTAAGAAAAATACTTATATTAGGATTATATTGTTTCGTCGTGATAAATAAAGGGGAATAAATTTACATTTTATAAGGGAAACAACTTACCAATTCTTTTGTTGATTAACGTGTACTTAAACAGTACAAATATGGTATAAATCTATTACATTATTGCCACAAGCCTTTTCCCTACCTTATATAATACACACAAAAAAAACAAGTCAAGCCTTGTTCCCGTTGTTTTTCATATTTTATTTTGGTTTTTACATGCATCGTGTCGTGTTCATTATTAGACTACGCCATCTTCTTCCGCGCCTATCTCCCCTCGTTTCTTCCTCTCGCGCATGCGCCCAGTCACCCTTTCTCCCTGATCCAATATCGCCTTTCTCAACACTCCCAACATACATTCCACTAACATTTCACTGTTATAATAATTACATTGGTTTTCTAATTGAAACTTTTAAGTTCGTATATTTCATTTAAGAGATTAGTTTCGATTTAAAAATGTAATTACATTTCTTTTGTATTTTAAAGCGTAAGAACCATTTAAAGATGGTATATAATTAGTGTTATACTTTGTGCCCGATCTTTAATTAACATTTAGCATTTAGGACTCATGTCATTAAATAATTGTATTCATAATTATGTTTAGAAATCGAAAGTTAGAAAACAGTGAGAATGTCAAGAATGGTCACAATTTCTTATAGTATACATTTTTCAATTATCCCTTGGGTTAGGGTCAAGAAATCATCATCATCACCATAATCACCATCTGCACCTACTTGGACAAATCCAACATTATCCTGCCGTGCCCACACTCACAAAACTATAGTGCCAAATCTTCATCTGGGCAGTCAACCCTCAATCTCCAATTCAGCTATTTAAGCTACCGAACAAAGACTAGATATATCAAGTCATCCTCTAGCCACACCAGACCTCCATACTTTTCTCAATGTTGGATAAATACATTTGTCAGATTGCATGCATCTTATAAGTTATATTCCGAGATAACAAAACAAATATTGAAACAAAAAAAATAGATTTATTTTTTCTTCAAATAAAATTTTAATGGAGATGATTATTCATGATTAGGTAATTATTAATAAAGAAAAGTACACATTTTTGCGCGAGCCCCCCCCCCCCCCCCTCCGTATGGTAGCGCCCTAGGCCACCACCTTGTTCGCCTTATAGTTAGCGCCGACCCTGCATACATGGCCCCCATCCCAAAACGTAACTATAACTAATTGGAAATGCCATAGGTCACTGTAAAGAAAAAAAAATGGTAGACAAAGCTTGTGTAAATAAAGTTACCTCCCATGCTGTATTGTTAATAAAAACAAGGGAATTTTTTTTAAAAGGATAGTATATTTATTAAGCAAACAAATATATAATGAAAATGTCATTCCAATATGTATGCTTAGTAGTTAAAAAACTTAATAAAAATATAGTATTATTTTTATAATCTTAAAACAATCGTTTAAAATTACTTAACCTTTAGAAATTTTGTTTAAAACGGAAATGATAAACGATAGTAAAATAACAAAGGATAATTTTTATATAGTGAGATGAAAAATTTAACAATACTACATTCTCCACCAATATTTCGACCTTAGATATTTCTTGTTAAAAAAAAATGTGAAAAAATGATTAGGCCTAGCGAAACAAAACCTTGTCATTGTAACTCCCTATCACTCTCATATAAATTATAAATAAATTAATAGGGTACAAAAATAACGTTTGAATTAATAAGTAAAAAAAAGACAACTATATTAACGTATATCAACGGAAATAGTTTTATCTTAACGAGTAGGCCTACAAGATGCTCAGTTTAAAAAAGTAGTAAATATCATCCTAGGCCTACACGATGCTCAGTTAAAATGTTCTTAATTAATTTTTTGTGACCGAACCAAAGGATATTTTTGAAAACTTTCTTCGGCAATATTGGTTTAAATTATGACAGGAATCGATTGGTAAATGTTTCAAGTCGTTAAGTTGTCTGGTTGCCGAGATATGGGCCAAAAACTGCATTTGTTCGAGGTTTTTTGGCTTTTCCGGGAAATCCAGCAAGGAATTCCGGGAATTTTTTTGGCCCACAATCATCCGTGGAACTTGCTTAACATATTTGCTTTGGAACTAGTCCTCGATATTGCTTCGTTGAGGAGAAGATACGACTTAAAGGCTGCGGACACACATCCATACATCCAGAAATGACGAGTTAATAATCGCAATTGTCCGTATGGAAATTGCGCTAAAAATAAAACAGTAACGGTATTAATTTACGAGTAAAGATAGTTTTATCATAACGCACTTTATGTACGCTCAGTTATTAAATGCACAAACATTCGGCAATAATAATAGTTTTAATAAATTAATTTCAAAATATTTTTTTTTCTGCAAGTAGATGTATACTTTGATTGTGCATCTGGGATAACACTTGACAGTATTGGGTGAAATAACAGAAGAGGAGCAGATAGTTGATTTAATACTGGAGGCTAATTATGGGATCAAGGAAGTCTAAAAGTAAAGACAATATCCTGGTATTTTGTCCTCTAATGTTTGAAAAGTGAGCAGAGGTAGCTTTAGCAACAAGAGCCGCCTATACATCAATAAGTTCAAGTTAAGACCGAAAAGCTCGTAACTATGTCAGCAACAATCAGAAGAGATGGAAAAATGTTACATCTAACCCAGACCATAGCTGTTGTTGTAACGACATAAACCATGTAGAGTGGATTCAACAGAAGGAGAAAAAAAAAGAGCTATCAAATGAAAATAACGAAAAATAATTAATAAACTGAGTTGTAGATAATATTAATGAAAACCATTGTGAGAATTCGCTTTTAATAAACATACATTTCTAAAATATATGAGAGTTTTAACCTTTTCCTCATCATACATTTTCAGGTACATAATTTGCAAAATTATACAATTATTGTCATTTTTACTTTCTCGTATACGAAGTATAGAGGAAGCATTGCAGTCGTGTAAAAATCTAAATCGAGATATTCACCAATCTCGAAGTTCTACACCCCCAGTGAGTCGGATTTTTATTTTCAGAATGTCTCTCTCTCTTTCTCTGTGTGTGTATGTGTGTGTGCCTGTGTGTGACTTTGAACACGATATCTTGAGTACCGTTATAACTAGGTTGATGCCATTCCATATGCCTTTTATATTAAGAGAGAGACAGAGAGAGAGAGAGGAGACTGGAGACGGAATAAAATAGAACTACATGTCAATCGTGCCAAACATAAGAACATCACAGACCTATTTTCTAGCCGTAAAATGTGCATGTCCATCATACACACTATCTGCTATATCTTTCATGATAAACTGGGCACAACTTTATAAACACAAGTCAGCACTGGTTATTATTAACACGGTTTGTTAATAAATTATTAATTATTAATTTATTATATTATTACTTTTATAGTGTTTCAAATATTAACGATTACCTATGTATTTCTGAAGGTGTGATAGTTTTAGATGTATTAAAGTTCGATGGCTGATATTCCTGCTAGTGTTTTTAAATATAAACTCGCTAATATGTGTGTTTGTTGAAGTTGCTGGGAATTTAGACACATACAATTGTAATACTGCAATTTTCGCCAGGGCAGAATACCCAAAACTATATTTAGATTAACGAACAACACAATGCCTAACAACTTCATTTTTTTTTCATTAAGTTACGCCCAAGTGTCTTCGTCTTCTTTTTTTCGGACTGTCTGTATCAGGTCACCACACAATAGAACACTACAGACCTTTTCTTGATCTGTCAAATGCGCATGTCAATCATACCAAACAATAGAACATTACAGACCTTTTCTTGACCTGTCAAATGTGCATGTCAATCATACCAAACAATATAGAACATTACAGACCTTTTCTCTAGCTGTAAAACGTGCACGTCCATCATACACACTATCTGCTACATCTGCAATGATAAACTGGGCTCGGCGTTGTCCCATTGTGTAGATAAAAAAACTCTTTAAAAATGTCCAGTTTATAAACACAAGTCAGCACTGACTATTATCAATACAGTTTGTTTATTATATATGTTCGCCGTCAACTTTAACGGTTAGCCGTTCTTATCGGTCGGCGTGGTCAAAAAAGAAGCCGTTCATGTAGTACAAAAGAATATCACATTTAAAAAAAAAATACACGTCTTTCACACGATTTGTATTTACAAGTTCTAGCTATATTGTTCTATCCCCACCAACTTTAGAACTGAATTAATCATTACGCGCTTTTAGAAAGCATGTATTTCAGATAAAAAGATTTTAACATAAATCAAATATACATAGAATTTAGCGTGTATTAGAAATAAAGATAAGTATAACATATTTGAAAAAAAATACTTCTAAGATATTTAGCTGCTAAGAAACTGTACAATATTTAAATATATATAATTGATTTAAAACAATATTGTGTAGCTCTACGTTAGTGTAATAACACCGATGAATGATAGCTTTAATATAAAGTAAAAAAAACCATTATATTTCCATTCATGCTTTGCCATAGATCGCAGTATAGAAAATCATTGACAAACTATTGTTTAAGTAAAGTTAACTCTTATGTTTTTTTAAGCAGGGGAAACAATCAAATATTAGTACAATATTTTAAGAAACACACACAAACAAAATAATAGAAATATAATAAAATATACTATTTTTTAATGCAAAATAGAAAATAAAAATAGAAACAAAAATATTTTTCAATCTATAATGTAGAATGAAACTATCTATAAACATGCCCTTTAATACTAGATCTAACTCTAAATGTGAAACTTAAGTCAGATTAAAATACTTAATACTAAATATATAGTGATTTTATTATTGACCATGTTGCGTTCCTACTTCTCTTTTCCAATGTAAAATATTAATGGTTTTTAATTTAAAACATAATAAATTACAAAGTAAACATTAAAAAATTCTCGAACTTCAATAAAGGAAATTTTATTGGGAAATAATAATTTTAATTAATTTTAGAGACTTAAGCATTAACTTAAATTATTAACGGTTATTATGAATGTATTTTATTTCTGTTATTATATCCATTCAACTTATAGTATCGACTACACATGCATTATTTCAAGTGTGTTACCTGGAACATAGACTAGACAAGCAAAAACAATTAATTGGCTATCACTGTCAATCGTTAACTACCGGCTCTTTAACGTGGCCATGTCATTCGTACACGGGCATTGACCAGCCTTTCTATATAGCTGCTACGAAAGTGTAAAATATGTAAATGGCTTATATTGATTTACAATAAACTTGTGTAAGTCTACGATAGTGTAATAACACCGATGAATGATAGCTTACTTATAAAGTAAAAAAAAAAACTATTTCCATTGAACATTAAAAAATTGACAAAATATAGGGCCCATATCCCAAACCGCAAATATAATTATAAACATTAGGCCTTGCTATGTTATTTACATTTCAAACTTTAGGTAATAATTACCCTAAGTTTATAGACTGTTCTTAAAACCCAAAGTTAAAAGGCATCCTGTATAAAGAGGCATGGCTGATTTAAGTCTGTCTACTCAAGCAAAGATTATGATTTAAGATCGATCTTTAGGTGGTTGACGGTCTATATCCAGCAGGAATAACATAAACGACAGATGTTCAGACGCTAAAGTGGACAGACCTTACGACACAAAAGTGCCTTGCACATGCCCGGCGCTGAGCTAGACGCCGCTAAATAAGCCAAGAAGTAGCCTATATATCTACTTGTGATGAGTTATTACACATGTGATATTTAGTGTAATATTAAATTCATAGTTTCAGTAATGTGTTTGCTGCCTTTGTTTGTGTGTGTGTTTTAAATGTTATTTGATTATCGTCTGAAAAAGGCGCCACTATCCTTAAAATAGTCATAAGGGGAGGGGTTTCCTCCCACCACTCATCCCCCCCCCTCCTGCGTACGCGACTATTTATTCATAAAGCGCAAAAGAATATCGAATCTGAATACAAATGAGATACATACCCAACTATTCGCACGATGTGTATATACATGTTCTAGCTATCCTCGTCTACCCCACCCACTGACTTAATCATTAATCATTTAAACACATGAGGGCGGCCTTGGGGATACGGCAAAGGGGTCATCCATAAATGACGTCACACTCGTAGGGGGGAGGGGGGGGTCCGTAATGTTGTGACGATGTGTGATGAGGGGGAGGGGGGAGGGGTCAGATGTTGCGACGTCACATTTTTGCATTATAAATAAGCAATGTTAGAAAACGAATTTTAGACGTTATTTCGCGTTTTAGATAACTGTTTTAATAAATTGTAATAGTTTAGACAAGATTTTGGAAAAATATCAATGTTTTAAAGAAATTCAACTGCAATTTTGAGGGGGGTTGTAGGTTGAGGTGTGACGTCATTTTAGGGGGGGGGGTCTGGCTTTTTGTGACGAAGTGTGACGGAGGGGAGGGGGGGGGGAGGTAAAAATCGTCAAAAAAGCGTGACGTCATTTATGGATGACCCCAAAAGGCAATAAATGTTTTTCTAAAACAAAACAACAAACATTCTGACAAAAAGATGACAGGCAAATAAAAATTGTAATAATAATGAAATATTCATATTTATATTTTAGATAATATATCTATAAAATATACAATTTAGAAAATAGAGTACATGGCATAACGAAAACGTGAAAGTAAAATACGCATTCATTCTCTTATTCATATTTCGTAAGCTAAGTATAACATATTTAAAAATATTGCAGATATGATTCATAGCTGCTAACAAAGTAAAAAAGATTTAAATTGCATACATACATTTAAAAAAAAACGTATTTAGACCTACCATAGTGTAATAATACCGAAATGTGATTGATTACTTATTACATGAAATAAATAAATTAATTAAAACATAAAAACACATTATTTCCATACAAAATCGACCAAACAGCGCCCCATCACCAACATTATATATTTATATATATATATATTTTTTGTATATGACATATCTTAAATACAAACATCTTCTTAGCTATTGTGACCAAAGATAGCTCTTACCGTAACCTGCTCTTAGTTTTATAAAAAAAAAAGATAATGGCTTGTAACTTTATCTGCTAGTAAGTTTTATTAAAAGAAAAATAAGCTTACTTATAAAGTAAAAAAAAAACATTATATTTCCATTCATGCTTTGCCATTGATCACAGTATAGAAAATCATTGACAAACTATTGTTTAGGTAAATATAACTCTTATGTTTTTACGGCAGGGGAAACAATCAAATAGTAGTACATTATTTTGAGAAACACAAAAAACAAAAGAATAGAAATATAATAAAATATACTTTTTTTTTTTGCAAAATAGAAAATAAAAATAGAAATTTTTTTTTCAAACAATGATGTAAAATGAAACTATCTATAAAAATATTCTTTAATACTAGATCTAACTCTAAATGTAAAACTTAAGTCAGATTACAATCATTAATACTAAATATATAGTGATTTTATACTTTACCACAGTATGATCTACGTTATTTTTTCCCTTATAAAATATTATTGGTTATTAATAATAAAAAAAAATAAAAAAAAAAAAAAATTGGTTATTAATAACTAAATCCAAAAAAATCGAGAAACTAATCCACGATCACCTAACATGCAGCTTCTGCCCCAGCTCGTACCAAACAGTTAAGGAAGTACTAAATCACGAAAGAACAGAACACACTTATCTCAAACAATGCAACTTCTGTAATGATGCAAAAATTCACAATGACTTACATCGACACTACACGGAAAAACACAACAGCGAAACCAACTTCAGTTGCTGCTTTTGTGATAAAAACCTCCCAGAAAAAAAGCATTCATCATCACGTACTAGCTCACCATTCAAATCTCTTGTCTCAGAAAGAAAGGGCGAGAGAAAGCCATAAGGTAAAAGAGTACACTTTCACAGTTCAGAAGGGAAAGAAGTAGTGAATTAAAAATGTAAACGTTTTGTTATAATGGGAAAAAGAAAAAAGAAAACAAAAAAGTTATTAATTTACATGGCCTTCTACCATTCCAGTAATAATAATTTTGACTCCCTTAAAATAAAAAAATGGTTATTAATTTAAATAAAAACCTTAAGTGATACTCTTTCAAAATTTTACCCTAATTACAAAGTCAAAATCGCCCAGAAAACAGAAGGGATTCAGCAATTTCTAATCGCAGAGAAAAGTAACAGTGAGGCACAGATTCAGGTAAAAACAACTAAAAAGATCAAAGAATTGGATGTCATGCTGAAACAAAACCGTGCTAAAGCTATGAACGCTATTCAACAAAGTCTCTTTAGGATAGAAGTGCAACTTCATGAGAATGTTAAGCTGTAAATTTAGTCTTCTGTACCTTCCTACCCCCACCCCACCCACTCAACAGCGACACAATCATAAAGGCCCTGAGAAATCTTAGCAAACTAGAACCCACTGTCAAATCAATGGCCTACACCAACAACCGCAGCTTCATAATTTTTCGGAC
This sequence comes from Physella acuta, assembly GCF_028476545.2. Lineage (NCBI taxonomy): Eukaryota > Metazoa > Mollusca > Gastropoda > Physidae > Physella > Physella acuta. The sequence continues at coordinate 701,313 of NW_026731661.1, forward strand.
AATTCATCAACCTTTACACACTACATACAAATCACTTATAAAGAACATCAATAAACATTGTATTTGCTATTCCTGTAAGACGACACATATGTGGAAGTTGTGGGTCAAACAAACATTAGACTACCCACTGTCACTTAACTAATCAAGACATACTACAACAAGAAACAGCGGTGACAGCTAGTATGAACATTTTACAATTAAAATTATCCTTTAATATACTATTTTAAAATAAAAATAAAATTGATCGGCAACCATTGTGTGTATTTATCCCATACTTTTTACTACGTTAGTAGCGATTTATTTTCATGAAGTAGTATGCTAAGTTTTTTTTTATAATTATCATTTTGTTTTCATTCAATGTAATGAATATTTGACTTAACAAGCACGTTCACCCACCTAATTGATTTTTTTCCGCATTCAAATGTTCCATACAATATAAGCTCGTCCACTTTGAGGGGGGGGGGATGCAAATCGATAAACGCCTCATGGGGGGGGGGGGGGTTGTGACACCATTAAGTGCCGCACCGGGTGACACCCGACCTCGCTACTTCACTGGATCTAGCTAACTGAAACTATGTTTCAGGAGCTGCCAATACATCAATACTTGCAAGTGTACAACTAACCAGTGCTTTATATAGCTGTAAAAATATATCAGCAGCAATCAGAAGAGATGGAGAAAATGTTACATCTAACCCAGACCATAGTAGCTGTTTTTGTAACGTCAAAAAAAATCACAAAAAAAGTAAAGGAACAAGAAAATAAATAAATAAATACAAAAAAATAAATAAAAATAAATGATAATAGTGATCGAAAATGCAATAAATGAACACATTTAAATCCACCAAAAAATTTTTTTTTTAATCAAACATTAAATACACGAAGAACGTCGGACAACAAAACAAACGATAGAACATTACGTCTAAACTACTCCATAATAAATGAATTGGAACATAAAACAAAGCAAACATAAATAATACTGTGGCAATTATTTGACGTAATTATTCCATATACACTCTACACTCTTATTAAATAGAATGAAATTGTTCAGACTCATATCTATGTGCTACTCTCACAAATTAAGAGAAAGGCATATTAGAATTATATTGTTTTGGTGTGATAAATGATCGGGACTTAATTTACATTTTATAAGGGAAATAACTTACCAATTATTTTGTTGATTAACGTGTACATAAACAGTTCAAATATAGTATACATCTATTACATAATTATATACATTTTTTAATACAATCCTTTTTTGTCGTTTATATCATTTAAGAGTTAAGTTTCGACATAAAAATGTAATTAAATTGCTTTTGTATTTAAAAACGTTAGAACCATTTAAAGATGGTATATAATTTGTCATATAGTTTGTGCCTGATATTTTACCTTTGTTTTACACTTTCTCTGGTTTTCCGTTTAAATTATTTTATCTAAAATTTTAGGAAAACAATAAATAAAGTATTAATTTTAATTTAGACAGTCTCAAGCTAAACATCACTTAAATGAGGCGCATTCAGAGTTAAACATGATTATTTTAATTCATTGCACAATTTGGATTATAAAATAGAAAAGTATACAGATACAAGGCAAATATAGCCGATACTGTTGGCGCTAAAACAAGCGAACACATTTTTAGACCTTTTATATAATAGAACACATACTATAAACATATGTTTAATATGCACTTTTTTGTTTATTTATAGCAGAGTTATTGATGTATATGGAAGACCACACGTAACAAAATAAAATAAAGATTCAATCGTTAAATTACACACATGTTGAAATTTTTTAAAAGCCAACCGAAAAAAAACGCAAATATTTAATACGGTTAAGTATAAATAAATATTCTACTCTTTTCAACATATTAAATCTGTGTTTGTACAAGATTGCTCTGGAAATTTTGCGGATCATTCGAAAGCGAATACAAGGATATAAATAACAATGTTCTAAAAAATGTCACCAGTTTATTTCCATTGTTTTAGGGGAAGTATAACTAAGATATTAAATTATATCAATAATTGAAAGACACTATGTGAAAATACATAAAAAAATTGGTTGATTCTTAGCTGAAATCTGCTTCAATTTTTTTTTTTTTAATTTATGTTGTAAATTGATATTATAATAAAAAAATTCGTTACATAAAAAATGTATAAATTATCCAAGAACACGTAGCTGAATTACGTTTGGAAAAGGTAGGAAATTAGTAGACACGTGTCTAAAAAATATTTAAGCAAACAGTCGCTATCATTTACACAAGCGGGCATTGACCAGCCTTTCCAAGAGCTTGCTGATGTTAGAGCAGAGGGAGAACGGTCTGTAGCTCCCAGGTGAGCCCAGATCAAGATTCGTGGCAATTTTCTAGAACAATTCATGGTATTTCAAGTTTATTTTTGAACATTTCAAGGAATTGTAACTAAAATGATGTAGATCTCGTCATTTTTTTCTAAGTAAAAAACTCAAAATAACCACGTTACAGTTAGATATGTAAATAATAGATAGTGCATCATTATAATGTGCTCACTTGGTCAGGTGTGTAGGGCTAACGGTCAGCCCGACCACAAAACCATATAGAGGCGGTTTGTTATAGAAACACATGCAGCGAAAAGTTGAGTAAATGTAATGTAATGACGTCACGTTGGTTAGTCGAATTTATAATCGTTGATCGCTAGACAGCTACACATGACAGTAAAAAAGTTCGGTCTACAGCATCTTCAATTAAAAAAAGAATAATTACTGCCCGCGATCTCTGAATCTTTTTGAAAAACGGAGGTTTAAAAAAGTCTTTAAAATTGAGGGACAAGGTACACAGCGTCACAGTTTGATCACTCTTTCAATAAAAAAAACATTTTAGATAGTCTTAGCTAACCGATTAAGAGAATCCTATGCCATTAACTTAATTTACATTTTATAAGGGAAACAACTACACTTTCTTTTGTTGATTGATGTTTACCTAAACAGTACAAAAATAGTAAACAGCTATTGCGTTATTATATTCTTTTTCTAATATTATTTTATACGTTCGTATATATTGTTTAAGAGATCTGTTTTGATTTAAAAATGTAACTAAATTGCTTTTTTATTCAAAATCGTAAGAACCGTTCAAATATGTGACATAATTTTTTACATACTTTGAACTTTATCGTATATTAATGTTAGAATTTCACTTCCAATTTACCTAAATTTATTTTGTTTTGATGACGAATCTGAAGTATCATCTAATAAAATCAACTAATAATAAGTCACAAAAAGCTGATAGATCTACATCAGAGGTCGGCAACCATTTGAGACGGAAGAGCCAAATGATCAATTAACAATATCTCTAGTTCTTAAAGAGACACCAACATTTTTTTTCAATTTAATGGTAGTTGATTAGGATTAGATAAATGGATTTAAAATAAATGGGTTTAAGTATGAAATTATATTTATTCATATAAAAACATAAGCATGTTTTTACAACACATAATAATGTATTTAACTAGCTCTGCTAGGATAACAAAATCAAATTATATATAACTATAACACTATTCCTACCTAATTTAGAAGCTAATAAGTAAAAAAAAAATATGTCACCAAAGTCCACCCATTACACATGACACATAAGACAATGCCTTCTGAAGAAAAGAAAAGAAATAAAATTGAAAATATTCGAAAAAATAAGCACTTCGGTAGTAGAAAGCATGGAACTACTGCCACGGGGCTGGCCACATCACAGTTGTAACTAAGCAGCTGTCAGCTGTCTGTATACACTCTACCCCACCAATTCTTAGTGTTTTTATTTTGTCTAAAATTGTTTTTTACAGTATAATATTTTTACGAATTATGACAATAAAATAATATCATTATTATGGAACTGGCGAGCCGCATCCTTACATCAAAAGAGCCGCATGCGGCTCGCGAGCCGCAGGTTTCCGACCCCTGCTCTACATTGAATGTAAATAATTCATACAGTAGCGCAGACTCGACATCTCTCAACAAAAGTAAAAGAAATTCTTAAATGTGTTAGATAGTAAAGAGTTCAATTGGGATCAGCTCGAAAAACGCCTAGACAATGTCAATGCAGATAAAAAATAACGGATTTCAAGAAGAATGTTGTTCTACCACCTTCATCTTATGAACCATTTACATATTCAGGCAGTGTTTATTCCAGACTTTTTTTCCGGGGGGGGGGGGGGGGGGCACTTGAATTTTTTTTTGGGGGGGGGCGGTAAACTTTCTTCGGGGGGTGGGGTGCTGACACTGTTAAAAGTATATATTTTCTATATAAATTATATACATTTCGTGTCGTTCAGGGGGGGGGGGGGGGGGCGGTAAAAAATTTTCGAGGGGGGGGAGGGAAATAAAGTAAGGAAACGCAAAAGCTTGTAAGGGGCATAAACAAAATGAACAAGATTCAAGTTAACATTGACATTGTAAACTATATATATATATATATATATATATATATATATATATATATATATATATATATATATATATATATATATATATATATATATATATATATATATATATATATATATATATATATATATATATATATATATATAGACAAAGATCAGAAGACGAAAACAGACTAGTAGCAACGGCTATTTATAAATCAACTATATGGAAATATATGAATAAAATCATAATTTATTTTAAAAAATACACTGACATCGAGTTGAAAAATATATTTCAAGAAAAGCTCAACATAGCTAAGACATTGTAGTTAATAATCATGTAAATGTACAATTTTCACTTTTGTTTTGCTTTTTTTAATATATTATTGCTTGAATATTCTTTCAAACATTAACGAATACCTATTTATTTCTGTAGGTGTTTATTTGTCTTGTGTTACTTTCATTTCGTCTTTTTCTGACAGACTGTCTGTATAAGGTCACCAAACAATAGTGCATTACATAGGCACACGTCAATCATACCAAACAATACAACATTACATACCTATTCTCTATCTGTCAAAACCGATGTCATTAATACCAAACAATAAAACATTACAAGACTTATTCTCTAGCTCTCAGATGCACATGCCGATCATACTATCTGATGCATCGATAGTAAAAACTAATACTGAACGAACATAGCAAGGCATTTGACACTGTAAATTACATATGTGACGAAAAAAATGTGTTTATACATTACTATTGTAAATCTGTATCAGTCCTCACAAGTCGATGAGGAAAACTGTAATACTGAATCGAACATGGCATGGTAAACTGACGCTGTAAATTATATGTCTGAGGCCGAAAAAAAGCTTAAATTGTATCACAATAAAGGAAAGATATTTTAGTAGCCACCTATGGTTTTAACTAATAAAACCAAGTGTTTTGTTTTCTATTTTTTGAGCAAAACGTATCACTATATGTTTGTATACATATCTTGTCTAACTTTTAGTGACCTTAACTTTTAAAATTTCAAATAGTTGACCTAAATTGATTTGTTTTAGAATTTACAAAACAAGTAGTAAAAGAAGTTCGACACACGTCTATGATTGGTTGATTAAGGCGAGAACGTAGTTAATGACGAATAAAATAATTTAAACACAAATCCATCTGCTACAACAAAACAATTATAAATAGTCCTCACCGCTAGAGGTGAGAAGTTATTCGAATAGAAAATAGACATGTGATGGAATGTTTTGATTAGCAATGCACTGAACTTAAGGATCTTTATTATCTCCCATTTTTCAAGGTAAATACATTTAGTAACATTATTTAATGAACAACATATTATAAACAGTAAAAAAAGTATATTGCTACTGCATCCTAGATTTAAGAAAATAACAGACAAATATAATTCTTATCTAGAAAAAAATATAGATAGTTGGGAAGAGGGACGAATGGACGTACAGCAGCTGACCGGTCACGTGGGACGGTCAGCTGACCACTGAGGCGTGGGTCGGTGGGCAGATCAGCGGCGGACTTGGTGTTAGGTGTAAGAGACGGTCGAGATGTGTAGGGCGAGGTAGCAGTTGATAGGTAGCTAGCGAAGAGAGATAATGTGTTAGGTAACGGTTAGAGACGGTCGAGGTGTGTAGGGCTAGGTAGCAGTTGATAGGTAGCCAGTGAAGAGAGAGAATGTGTTAGGTAAGGTTAGAGACGGTCGAGATGTGTAGGGCTAGGTAGCAGTTGATAGGTAGCTAGCGAAGAGAGATAATGTGTTAGGTAACGGTTAGAGACGGTCGAGGTGTGTAGGGCTAGGTAGCAGTTGATAGGTAGCCAGTGAAGAGAGAGAATGTGTTAGGTAAGGTTAGAGACGGTCGAGGTGTGTAGGGCTAGGTAGCAGTTGATAGGTAGCTAGCGAAGAGAGAATGTGTTAGGTAACGGTTAGAGACGGTCGAGGTGTGTAGGGCTAGGTAGCAGTTGATAGGTAGCTAGCGAAGAGAGAGAATGTGTTAGGTAACGGTTAGAGACGGTCGAGGTGTGTAGGGCTAGGTAGCAGTTGATAGGTAGCCAGTGAAGAGAGAGAATGTGTTAGGTAACGGTTAGAGACGGTCGAGGTGTGTAGGGCTAGGTAGCAGTTGATAGGTAGCCAGTGAAGAGAGAGAATGTGTTAAGTAACGGTTAGAGACGGTCGTAATTATGTAGAGATAGGGAACAGTTAGATAGTGTTAGGATTGGTCATGGATGTGCGTGGATAGTAGTAGGGGTAGATAGTATAGTGTAGGCTAGTTAGGTAGGGAATTAATGTGTTTAATAAAGGACATTTTTCTTTTGGATAGGACTTGTGTGTGTCAATTTCAAACTATCACCAGGCTGGTATTATCTTTATCGCCCCCACTCACACATCTGAGTGGTTGTTGTTTATTTCCTCCTCACAACTGGTGTCAGAAGATCTAATCATCCAACTCACTCGAAACCTCACAAACTGCTACCTAGTCTTTTCAAAGGAGACAAGTTGAATAACAAACTTCAAGTTGTTATTGTCTCCCCGTTAGTAACGTCCAATGCTCAATGTTCTAGTTAACTGTTTGGGCTGTAAACACACAACACACTTTGTTGTCAGATTACCTTTATCGATGTTCTTAAGATGTTTTTTTTCCCCACTGATGTCAAGAATGTGCAGCATATCTATCTGTCAGTAACACACATTTTATTTCTTGGTTTTAAAATGTGTAGAGTATACAAATGTTAAACAATAAAAAACAGTAATATTTCCAAGTTATTGACTTTTCATCTTATTCTCGAAATGTCATTTTTTCTTTAAAGAACCAACGTTACAATTGTGAAGATTTAACAATAATCAATGTTAGCAATTCATATAAACATTATCTAATAAACACAAGTTGATAACTAAATACTCGTCAATACAGGCCAGGTTAGATTGTAACTTCACTCTCTGCTGAGCGATAGTTTCGTTTGTCCCCTGGACCCACGTCATGAGACGCTAATTACACCTTCCCAACATCCATCTCCGTATCGAGATCGTTGATACAGCATAGAAAGAGCGTGCAACACAGAGCTGATCCCTGTGGCAGACCATACTCGATCGTTATCAGATAAGATAGGTCAGTTCCTACCCTGGTCCTGATAATACAAGCGTCCAGAAAGTATGTTGGTCACCGGTACATATTCTTACACACGCCCATTTGACGGAGTTTTAATATCAATTTGGATATCCATACCTTATAGTAGGCCTGTTTCAGATCGAAGGACAGCACATAGGTGGTGACCTTTGTGTGGAAACAGCCAGTGATTTCCTTAATCAACTGAAGAACAGAGTCCACTGGCTGCCGTCCCCATCAAAAGCCCGCTTGACACGAGTCTATCAGTCTGTTATTTGACAAAAAACAAAACAAGCGGACATTGACCAGCCTTTCCAAGAGCTTGCTGATGTTAGAGCAGAGGGAGAACGGTCTGTAGCTCTCAGGTGAGCCCAGATCAAGATCCGTGGCAATTTTCTAAAAACATTTATGGTATCTCAAGTTTATTTTTAAACATTTCAAGAATTGTAACTAAAATGATGTAGATCTAGTCCGTTTTTCAAAGTAAAAAACTCAAAATAACAACGTTACAATTATATATTCAAATAACAGAGTGTGCATCACTGACTCTGTATCAAAAATGGAGGTCAAAAAGCCTTTAAAACTGAGGGGCAAGGTACACTGCGTCACCGCACGATCACTCTTTCAATAAAGAACCACTTTAGATAGTCTTAGCTAACCGATTTAAGAGAATATGTTAAAGATCTATTGTTTTGATGTGATATATGAAAGGGACTTAACTTAATTTACATTTTGCAAGGGAAACAACTACACATTCTTTTGCTGATTAACGTTTACCTAAACAGTACAAAAATAGTAAACAGCTATTACAATATTATATTAATTCTTTAATATTCACTCACACGTTCCTATTTATAGTTTAAAAGATCAGTTTTGATATAAAAAATGTAACTAAATTGCTTTTGTATTCAAAGTCGTAAGAACCATTTAAAGATGTGACATGATTTCTTACATATTTTGAGCTTGATCAACCTCTACCTGTTATGCAACACTCCTGTGTATGTGCATGCATCTAGATATCACTTAAGACAAGCGTTGGATTAGTGATGGTATAACTCAGGGGTCGGCAACCTGCGGCTCGCGAGCCGCATGCGGCTCTTTTGATGTCAAGCTGCGGCTCTTCAGCTCGATGCACAAATAAAAATTATTTTATTTTTTATTTTTAAAACTCAGAAAAGTATTAGTCTACAAAACGATATAATAATAAATATAAACAGTAAACACTCGCTCTTCTGTTAGAATTTGTGACTCAATATTTCAATGTAGACCTACTTCCTTGTTTCCTAAAACTGAGTTATTTAAATATAAAGAATGCCTGTATTTGGTTCATATTTATCGGGGCACTAGCGCCCACCACCATGGCGTGCTGTGTGAAACCCTTGAGTGTAAGTCAATCTCTCACTGTAATATCACCGTTAATCACTCACCGACGGTAAGTGGCGCTCTCGTGAATCCGATAACACTACCATCGGGGCGTCACGTAGCCCCAAGCTCGGTTTAATTATCGAATGTCGTATTGTAGGGTGCTCCTTAAAACTAAGGTAGGCGCATAGTGCTCACGGGATAGCCCTGGGCTCCAAATCGCACGCTGCAGTGACGCCGGAGAACGCGCCTAATTCAATTTATAACAACCTATTGTATCCATAGCCTATCGCGCTGTTTAAAATGAACGTATTGTTGCCTATCGTGTCTATAGTGTACAGCCTTTAAAAAAAAAAACAATGTAGGCGCTGTATTGCTCGCAGGGTCGCCCAATGGACGAGGCGCCGGCGGTTGCGTCTGTTGCAGTTTTGCCGCGGAATGTAGTAGTACCCCTTACCAACTATGCAGAAAGCCCGATTAATGGATGCCAAGTACTAACATAGCCGCTCTGGAATTCTGGGCGCTAATCGTGTATTGACAAAAAATACACCACCCGGGCGCCGCCCACAAGAAATTTTTTTTTTTTTCGCACCAATTTTCATCTACACTCCAAAGTTTCATGGCACTCGGATAAACTGTGTCGAACCCCATGTATTTTTTTATCGTATTTAGAGAAAAATAGCACCTCTACCCCCCTGGGGCGCCGCCCTTGCGAAATTGAATTTTTTTTTTGCACAAACCTCCCTAGGAGTATCCTCAACAATTTTCCCAAGTTTCATGGCGATCGGATGAAAGGTGTAGTAATGCATACAAGAAAAACAGACACACACACACACATACATTGTTGTGTGTGTATATATATATATATATATATATATATATATATATATACCAAATCCTAATTAAAGATCAAAATCTTAATAATAATAATAGTATAAAATGTTGTCGGCTCTTTAAAAACTTGGAAATTTTGTAAATTGTAACTTTTGGCTCTTCTGTCTCAAAAGGTTGCCGACCCCTGTCTTAATCGGTTAACTAAGACTATCAAAATGGTTGTTTATTGAAAGAATGATCGCGCCGTGACGCTGTGTACCTTGCTCCTCAATTTTAAATGCTTTTTTGACCCGCCATTTTTCATAAAGAGTCAGAGATCGAATAGACCGAAATTTTTACTGTCATTTGTAGCTGTCTAGCGATAAACGATTATAAATTCGGTTAATCAACGTGACGTCATTATATTACATTTACTCAACTTTTCACTGCATGTGTTTCTTCAACAAACCACCTCTCTCTCTTTTTATGGTCGGGCTGACCGTTAGCCCTACACACCTGACCAAGCGAGCACATTATAACGATGCACATTCTGTTATTTAAATATCTAATTGAAACATGGTTATTTTGAGTTTTTTACTTTGAAAAAAAATGACTAGATTTACATTATTTTAGTAACAATTCTTTGAAATTTTAAAAAATAAACTTGAAATACCACAAATTGTTCTGGAAAATTGCCACGGATCTTGATCTGGGTTCACCTGAGAGCTGCAGACCGTTCTCCCTCTGCTCTAACATCAGCAAGCTCTTGGAAAGGCTGGTCAATGCCCGCTTGTTTTGGTTTTTGTCAATTAACAGACTGATAGACTCGTGTCACTATTGCTCAGCAGAGAGTGAAGTATCAATCTAACCTGGCCTGTATTGCCGAGTACTGACGTAACTGGCTGTTGGAGATCAACCTGGAGAAGACCGTGTACTCGCTGTTCACGAATGACATGGCCACAGAGGCGTAGCGACCCTTCCCGGCGCCCGGGGACATACTTTCAATTTGGCGCCCCTTTGGGAGCAAATTTTCGATTTGCACCCCCCCTCGAACTTTTCATTTGCACCCCCCCCCCCTCAAACTTTCGATTTGCACCCCCCCCTCGAACTTTTCATTTGCACCCCCGCCCCCCCAAACTTTCAATTTGGCGCCCCCCTAAGGTCGGCGCCCGGGGACATATGTCCCCCCCCCCGCCCCCCCCCCCTCGCTACGCTACTGCATGGCCACGTTAAAGAGCCGGTCAAGTTTACGATTGACAGTGAAAGCCAGTGAACCTTTGGACCAGATAGTGACGCTACCTAGCTTGTGTGAGATCTATGCAACAATGAGTCAAAACGATTCAATCACTATCAATGTATGTATGTACTCTATGTGCACAAACGATATTTAAAGAAAACAAAAACAAAAATACATTATTTCCAGCTGTATAGTTAATGTAAACGCCTTAGTCGCTTTATTAAAACTATTATTATTGCCAAATGTGTGTGCATTTAATAACTGAGCATGCATAAAATGCGTTATGATAAAACTATCTTTAAATGTAAATTAATTACTATTACTTTTTTATTTAAAAAAAAAAAATCTTAGATCGAAATTAATGCAAACCTTCAAACGTTTATTATAATTTCATCTCAGTATATGAAAAATTATTGTTTGTTATTAGACTAACGTTTATCATTTTGAGTTTTAAACAAAATTTATAAAGGTGAAGTCATTTTATACAAATTTTTCATGATTAAAAAATTGAATTTAAACTTTTATTAAATATTTTATTTCTAAACTTACATTTTGACATGTTATTTCTATTTTATATTTGTTTGCTTAATCGATTTATAATCCTTCAAAAAATGCCCCTGTTGTCATGAAACATTTTATCATGGGAGGTAACTTTATCTAGACAGGCTTTGTCTATTTTTTTTTTTTTAATGTTCCTTACAGCAGGGGTCGGCAACCTGTGGCTCTTTTGTCGTCTAGATGCGGCTCTCCAGCTCCTTGCACAAATATTAATAGTTATATAATTTCATTTTTACTGGACGGTGGGGTACGACTTTACCCTGCGTTCAGTGGGATGGAAGATAAGCCTGGTGAGAACCAAAGGATAGAAGCGAACGATGCAAGTTATTCAAACCAATATCCAAGCCCGTTAGAAGGCGTTTGCCGTGTTGAGGCCTAACTGACTAATGGGAGACACCTTCTGAGCCGGTGATAACCGTAAAGAAAAAATAAAATAAAATTAACAGCTTCTAAAGTAAATTGAGATAGTCCTGGAATAATATTATTTGATTACTAATGTTAGTATTCTGGCGAAACATGTCTATGTTTTTATATGAATAAATATTATTTCGTATTTAAAGCTATTTATTTTAAATAACAAATCAACTTTATTTACCTAATCCTAATCAAATACCGATTATTGATCTAAAAATGTTGTGGCTCTTTAAAAACTGGGAAAATTTGTAAATTGTAACTTTTGGCTCGTGCGTATCAAAAGGTTGCCGACCCCTGGTATAACTCAATATCTTGGCAAATGTTAATGATTTATGAGGTGTATGTTTCACCACATTTTATCTAATATGTTTTGGACAGTGTGGTGAGAATAATTATGTTAATTACCAGATGTGTTGTTTGATGTTGTAATACAATCTACTTGAATATTTTCTTTTAGTTTTTACTCATGGGAAATAACTTTTGATGAAATTATTTTATCGAACAATATATTATAAAAACTAATAAAATACATGTATGTTACATTCTAATATAAAAAAAAATATAAAGTGTCTAACGTTGTTTACAAAAAAATAATTGCTTGTGTTTAGTATTGATTATTACAATTTAACTTGTTAATTTAGTTAAAAATATAGACTTTTTATTTATATTATCTCTATTTATTTATATATTGATTTTTAGCTATTATGAATACTTTTTGCAGCATACAAGTGTTGACGCTAATAACTATTTTTTTCTCAACATATGCAACATCCAAAGATCTCGATCAGGGGTCGGCAACATGCGGCTCTCGAGCCGAATGCGGCTCTTTTGATATCAAGATGCGGCTCTCCAGCTCCTTGCACAAATACTAATAATCTTAATAAAAAAAAATATTTGAAATAAAAAACATGTTTGTGGCTCTTTACAACCAGGGAAATTTTGAAAATTGTAACTTTTGGCTCTTCCGCTTCAAAAGGTTGCCGACCCCTGATCTAGATCAGGGATCGGCAACCTTTTGAGCCAGAAGAGCCAAAAGTTACAAGAGCCACACACATATGTAATTTCAATATTTTGGAATTTGATTAGGATTAGAAATATATACATTTGTTGTTTTTTTTTTTTTAAATTTGAAATAAATAGCTTTAAATATGAAATAATATTTATAGGGCCTACACTATACCTATAAAACATTGGACTTGTGTTGAAATAAATCATAAACATGTTAAGTTGTCGTATGCAAATTGGAATTTAATTGTTTATTACTGTGATGAAATATATTCTAAATTTCAAATAATCATACATACAAACTCCAGAGCTTTACACTAAACATTTGATTATAAGTAATTGTACTAATTATATGTATTGATTTCCTTTTAACAATAACTTATTTAAAATAGTGTTGTCTTCTTTATATAAATAACAAAAATAAAATGCAATCAATAATAATTAATGTTTGCTAAATAAGAATCCACGAACGTGTTGAAGCTGTATTGTTTTTTTAATAGGTTTTAAGTTTATGGGCACATTTCTAAAAATAACTAGGTATACAAAAATCATTTACGCTTCGCACCAAATATATAAGTATGCTTACATATAAATACGCCGATACTCAAAGAATGCTTGTGTCTACACTTTAATAAACAATTCTACGACTAGTTAGTTCAATCACATTATACTAGGTTAAAATGTAGATTATTGATATTATACATATATATATATATTATATATATATATATATATATATATATATATATATATATATATATATAATATATATATATATATAATATATATATATATATATATATATATATATATATATATATATATATATATATATATATATATATATATATATCTTGATATGTACTTTGTGACTGATCTTCCATCAATGCTGGACTGTTACTGCTTTAAATTCCAAATTATTCTTGTTTTGATTAAAGTAAAAAAAAAATTAAAGTTTTGATCAAAGTACACTATTTGTGTGTGTAAACTACCTCTGTATGATATTGTGCACATGCGCTTAATTTTTTTTTAAAACATTTTTTCGTTTCAAATAAATACATTTAAAATAATACATATTTACTGCTGGTTGATGTATGCTGTGATTGCGCATATGGAGTAACAGTGGACATTATTGGGTCAAACAAGGGAAAAGGAACAAATAGATTTAATGTTGGAGGTTAGTCGTGAAATCAGGGGAGTCTAAAAGAAATGATCAGATCCTGTTATTTGTTTTATAATGGTAGAAAAGTTAGCAGAGGTAGCTTTAGCTACAGAAGCCTACTATATATCAATAAGTTTAAATATATGACTAAAAAGTTCGTTATTGGCTGTAAACATATATCAGAAACAATCAGAAAAGATAGAGAAAATGGTACATCTAACCCAAACATCAGCTGTGGTTGCGCGTTGATAAATGAAGGGTACTAAATGTATTTTGTATTCTATAACGGAAATAACCCACTTATTCTTTTGTTAATAAAGTGAACCTAAGCAGTTCACACAATATATAGCTATTAAATTATTATATCAATTGTCTGATAATATCATATAAGGTTGCAAATATCATTTAAAGGATACTTTTAGATATACAATCTAACTAAATTGCTTTTATATTTAAAACCGTATGAGCCTATTAAATATGTTATATAATTTGTCATATACTTTGTGACGGAACTTCATTTGACGATGAGATCGATGCATTAGTTAACTTCTAATTATTGTAATTCTGGGTTTTAATTATAATTAATGTATACTAGTTGTGTAAATTACTAGCATATGGTATTGTGCTTATGAACATAATTTTCTTTGACATGTTTGGGCTTTAAATAAAAAAAAAAAAAAAAAACTAAAATCAAAGAACTTCAACAATTAAATGTATGCTTTATTTTCCCTCGATAGTAGAATTTACAGTATTGGGTAGTACAACTGATGAGGATCAGATTGTAGATTTAATACTGGAGGATAGTCATGAGATCAAGGAAGTCTAAACAATAGACACGATCTTGTTATTTTGTTTTCTAGTGTTAGAAAAGTTTAAAAAAGTCACCATAAATGATAAATTTATCTTTAGCTGGAACAGCTGACTATACATCAATATGCGCGAGTGTAAAAGTAACCAGTGCTTTATTTGGATGTAAAAATACATCAGCAACAATAAGAAGAGAAGATGTCACATCTCACCAGGTTCAGAGCTGTTCGTGTAACCGAAAAATTATGAAAAGTTGGTGCAACTGAGAAAAAGATATGAGGATTATGCAATGATAATGATGAAGAATGTTTATGCTGATTTTTTTTTTAACCGCACTAAGTGCTAATGAAAAAAGTTATATTAGTTTTTGTTAACTAATACACAGAAAAGCTGAGCTTGAATTAGAAACATGTGGTACATGAATTGTAGCAACAGCATATACTTTTGTTGGCACAAGTTGAAAAAAATGTAATTACTGTGTCTGATGTCAAACTATAAATAAAGCTTCTATGTTTTCTCCAATGGAGGTGGGGGGGGTTGACAATTTCAATAGCAGATATATATATATATATATATATATATATATATATATACACATATATATATATATATATATATATATATATATATATATATATATATATATATATATATATATATATATATAAATTATATTTCTTTTATAAGGTGTGTGTGTGTGGGGGGGGGGGGGGGGTAGACAAGCCTTCAATCCCCCACACCGGAGGTGGTTTCTAAAATAAACATTAATCTGTTAGATTAACTGAATACAAAAGCAGAAGAACAAGAATATGTACACTTGTGAGAACATCTTGAAATGTATCTACCTAGTATTTCAGTACATATAAATACAATTCAATTTTTTTTATGCAAAAGGCGATTAACTGTTTACTGCTTAGTAAATATAGAAGCTTCTAAACTCAAACGAATGTCATTTTTTAAGCTTTCTAATTTCATTATTTGTCTCGTATTTAAGTTGAAACATTTTACACATATATATTCTGCTTTTTTATTGTTTGATTATATATTTATATTATGAATGTTCACATTCCCAAAAATATATGTATACACCAGGGTCAATGTAAACCAAGATTAAACTACACATAGGTCGAGCAGCACAGACATGAGTACACCCTACAGTCCTGACAATCATCTAATACATTTCTATACAAAAGTTGTCATGTTTGTCTATACAACGATACATAGGAAATTTAAAGCCACACAAGAACATTTTAAATCAAACATGTAAATACGTGAAGAATGGCGGACAGCAAAACATAACATTTCTTCTAAACTACTCAATATTAAATGAATAAGGAAATAAAACAAGACAAGCAATAAGAAAACTGTTGCAATTATATGCCGTAAATATTTTCTACACACTAATTTAATAAAATAAAAATTGATCAGACATGTCTCTGTGCTAAGCCCACCGATTAAGAAAAAGTCGTCTATGAGAATACTATTGTTAGCTTCGATTAATAATGGGTACTTTATGTATATTTCATTTTAAGGTGAAATAAGAAGTACAAAAAAGTATACATCAATCAATTTACCATAGCAATTTTCGTATAGTAACAAATAATTGCGTATGTAATATTTAAAAATAAACCGGGAGTGATCTCCCCTAAACTTTCTCGAATATTTTTAATAAAATAACAGGGGATGGGAACTCGGGCTATATACATGATTTTTAATCCATTTTAAATACTTAAAGTTTTAAAAATAGAATAAAATCTCGTAGACAAATTAATTGCACACCAAGTGAATCGAAATAAAAAAGCGCATAATAGTGCGCAATATTATTAGTACTTTTAAAATTTACATTAGTTTTTTGAGAAATCGGAAGTAGCTTAAATTACTACTTCCGGTCAACGGAAATTACTCAAAATTTAACAGAAGGTAGGGCATTAGATCTTTTACTTACATGTGAAATTTCATTTATCTATCTGAAATAGTACTCAAGTTATAGGCTTTTGAAAAATTCAAAGTAGAAAAAGTACCACTTCCGGTTATCGGAAATCGCTCAAAAGTTGGTACGGATCTACGATTTTGATAAAATACTTATATATGAAATTTCATCAACCTAGCAGTAACGGTACTCAAGTTATCGTGTTTACACACGGACACACAGACACACAGACACACAGACACACACACAGACATACGGACAAGATTGCAAAATTATGTTTTTCCGTATCAGTGAGGTGTAAAACGTCGAGATTTGTAAAAATCTCGATTTTTTTTTTGCACGATTACAATACTTTCTCTATACTACGTATATACGAGAAATTAAAAATGACATAAAGCATAAAAAAAGCATTTAAAAACTACAAAAGCTATTTAATTTGTTACTTATTTTGTTATATCTTTTGTGACTGCTAAATAAACATTTTCTTCTGATTTCAACAAGTTCCAAATATTAAATGTTGACTATCGTTTTGATTTTCTGTAATCCCAAATTTAATTTAGCTCTAATTAAGTGCCCAAACACCCATTAACCCACCACGCCGATGGAAAAAAAATCCCTTTAATTATTATTTAATTACTTATTTGCATTTTCATGAACCTTTGAAAGTTGTTTTTGTTTTCTTTCTATATAAAGTGACTTTTTAAAAATACTGTTTCATACATGCCAATAATCACTTTCTAGATTTAATTATTTTAATGTTTACGTTTTAATACCTTTCTTTTTTGCCCTACAACACATGTTATGACTATTTCAGAGCCTGGCATCTAATTACCCTTGTATGGTATTTGCAATGAATGACAAGGACGATGGATATTAAATGTAAAAAGCAAAGATAGTCACCTCAGTGTAGGATCAAAATTCTATTCAAGACGATCCGGACCACTATGTAGATGTGAAGTAAAAATATGAAACTTTTTTAGACAGACATTTTATGTTTCTTTAACCTCTACATATAAGATGGTTGTATGGTCGTACTGTAGGACAATATTCACGGCATACATAAGATCGGTGTACTATTTTTAAAATATAGTTGATTTCCGCACCGTTACGATCTATTTAATATAGTACTACTACCTAGTCTTTTCAAATGTGGCAAGTCGAATAACAAACTTCAAGTTGTTATTGTCTCCCCGTTAGTAACGTCCAATGCTCAATGTTCTAGTTAACTGTTTGGGCTGTAAACACACAACACACTTTGTTGTCAGATTACCTTTATCGATGTTCTAAAGATGTTTTTGTTTTCCCATGAAGTCAAGAATGTGCTCTATCAAGATGTTAGGGACACACATTTTATTTTTGTAGTTATTAGCTTCATGCATCAACACATCAAACTATTTTAGTTTTCTTTGTTCATAAATAAATGCAACTATTATCAATAATAATTAATTTTTGCTAAATAAAAATCCACGAAAAGGTTGTAGCTGCACTGTTATTTTTTAAATGATTGAAGTTGATTGGCACATGTCTAAAAGTAACTAGGTATTAAAATGCTAGAAAACAAGTTTTAGCCGTTATTGCGCGTTTTAGAAAACTGTTTTAATAAACTGCAATATGAATTGATTAAAATACTCCATGTTGACAGAGTTCAGATAAGATTTTGGAAAACAATATCGATGTTTTAAGAAAAATTCAATTGCGATTTTGATGGGGGTTTAGGAGGTGGGGTCTGGCTTTTTGTGACGATGTGTCATGGAGAAGAACACTTAGAATTGTATCTAAGGAAACCCACGATCAAATAAACGACATACAAACACCATTTGGAACATTACAAGTACATAAAACAAAGGAGCCCTAGTTAGAAATAGATTAGACATGACTGGCATTGAGGAACCCTCGCATTACAGCAACACCCTAGAGCAAATACAAGGACAATATTTTACAACTCAACTACTCAAAAGTTTGACCTAAAAACCACATTCATCCACCAAATGGATGTTTTATTTCGCCTGCAATGTTTTAATACACTATAAGCTCTTCCAGTTTATTTAATGGATGATCTTTTCATAAACATTAAGTTTAATGTTGGGTTAAAAAAATACATATTAATATGGTATATATAATATGATTGTTATCATTAGTTTCATCATAAAATGGTATGGTTTCTCTGATATTAACACTTTTTTCTGATATTTTTACTATTCAAATGCAATATAGTATGTTCATTGCACAGTTGAGATTATAAATATGAAACGTCTACATATACAAGGCACATTTAGGCGATAATCTTTATTTAGGCAATAAGTTAGTCTGTGAAAGAGATAAACCTAGCAAAAGAATATTTAAAGAGAAAATATTAAATATAAAAAGGCTACTATCTTGCTCTTGTGTTTAAAATAACGAAAACCATTTAAAGAGGTTGTATATTTTGCTATATACAATATGTATACAGGTACATGGAAAATAAAGGCGACCCTTTTGCAATAAATTATTCTGTGACAGAGATAAACCTAGGAAAACAATGTTTAAAGATTGTGTCCCATTTAGCATTATGTAAGCTTGGATACCCATTGGTGCTGAAACAAGCAAATACATTTTTAGATGTTGTATCTAATATATAAAGCTCAGTTCTGTATGTAATGCATTTGTATATCGTTGGAATTCTACGAATTTAAGTGTTAGAAAATTATCGTGCGCATTTGTCTAAATTTATGAGCTAAAAAATTACTATTGAAAGTGTTGGGAAATAATTTTCATTTTTCAAATTACAGTAATAATTGTCGGCATGTTCATTAAACACAAGTTTTAAAAAAAATATCATCTTTTACAAAAATTCTAATTATGTCTTTATTTAGTCCTATAGCACTTACTTCCCTTTGATAAATTAGGAAAAACACAATTACTTCCCTTTATAAACCCATTGCATTCCGTGAAAATAATTTACTTTTTAATTACTTTGTTTTGGTGTTGGGAAAAAAAATAATTACATAATTAGCGGGGATTGATCAAGTGCAAATGTTGTAGGTATTTTACGGATAAGCTTGGAGTATTAAAATTGTTCATCAAATTGAAACAGGCGCGTTCGTTTAAGTGAGTGCAAAAGACTATGAATAAGTTGGGGTACTATAGTCGTTCATTAAGCTAAAACAGGTGATTCCGCCCCGGGCGTTTATGTTCGCGTTAGTGTTTTCTTTGTGTTTAGGTGGGTTTGCGTTAGTGGTTGCGTTTTGATTTGGTTCGTTTTTGTTCTTTCTTTTTTCGTTTTTGTTTGTGTTTTTTTTTTTTTGGGTTTGTATTTGTGTTTTTGGTTGGTTTTGCGTTTGAATTTGGTTTGTTTTCGTTTGCTTTTTCGTTGTTTTTTTTTTTTTTTTTGTTGGTATTGGTGTTTGTGGTTGGGTTTGTTGTTAGGTTTTTGTTTTCGTTTGCTTTTTTGTTTGTTTTTTCTTTGTGTTTGTATTGGTGTTTGTGGTTGTGGTTGGGTTTGTTGTTAGGTTTTTGTTTTCGTTTGTATTTGTAATTGTGTTAGCGTTATGTTTGCGTTTTGTTGTTTTGGTTTTGGTTGGTTGTGGTTTGGGTGGGCAATGCCGGGTTTATGATGATTACTAAACACACAGGTAATGGTCTTTAACAGGAAGGTTTTTCACAGAAGCCAGAGCAGGGCCTGGCCGGGACGGCTAGTATAAACATATGTTTAATAAGCACTGTATTATATTTTTATAGCAGATGTATGGATGCATATAGAAGACCATATGTAACAAGAGATTCAATCTATAAATTACACACTTGGTGAAATTCATTCAAAGCAAAATGAAAAAAAAAATCGCAAATATTTAATAAGGTTAAATATAAATTAATATTCTACTCACTTCAACATATTAATTTGTGTATGTGCAAGATTGATCTGAAAATTTGGCGGATAAGACGAAATTGAATAAAATAATATAAACGTCACTGCTCTAAAAGACGTCACTTTTTTTATTTCCCTTGTTATAAGAGAGGTAACTCTAAGATATTTCACCAAGTCAATAAATGAACAACGTTAATTAAAAATACACCTACTAATTGAAAAATTTCATAATGATAAAAATAAAAGTGTACAAATATTGGAATTTAAAAAAAATATTTGTTAAATGAATTTTAAATTTAAAATATTCTTTAAATTATACACCGGAGCTTTATATTTAAATAAAATAATTATAGGTTACCATACTTAATGAGTATTACTTAGAGAATTCTTTTCAGCGTTTGTTTCCAATAATTTTTATTCTTTTCAAGGAATTCATAAATAAACGTTTTAATAACAAGATTTTATGTAATAATGCAGTAGAAAGTAGAAAATAAATTATGCACTACAATAAAAATTAACTATGAAGAAAAGCGTCGATCTCTTCCTAAATATTATCCACTACTATTTAAATTACTATAAAGAAAAGCGTGGGTGTTTCCTAAATATTAGTAAAGGTATCCAATAGATACTAAAGTGACCCACGCTTTTCTTTATGGTAATTTAAATAGTAGTGGCTAATATTTAGGAAGAGACCCACGCTTTTCTTTATAGTTATTTAAATAGTTGTGTATAATTTATTTTCTACTTTTTAATGCATTATTACATAAAAGCTTGTTATTAAAACGTTTTTTTAATGATTTTTTTTTCTGTACTTTACATTTTATTTACAACTAGCCGTCCCGGCCAGGCCCTGCTCTGGCTTCTGTGAAAAACCTTTCTGTTAAAGACCATTACCTATGTGTTTAGTAATCATCATAAACCCGGCATTGCCCACCCAAACCACAACCAACCAAAACCAAAACAACAAAACGCAAACATAACGCTAACACAATTACAAATACAAACGAAAACAAAAACTTAACAACAAACACAACCACACCCACAAACACCAATACAAACACAAAGAAAAAACAAACAAAAAAGCAAACGAAAACAAAAACCTAACAACAAACCCAACCACAAACACCAATACCAACAAAAAAAAAAATCAACGAAAAAAGCAAACGAAAACAAACCAAATCCAAACGCAAAACCAACCAAAAACACAAATACAAACCCAAACAAAAAAAACACAAACAAAAACGAAAAAAGAAAGAACAAAAACGAACCAAATTAAAACGCAACCACTAACGCAAACCCACCTAAACACAAAGAAAACACTAACGCGAACATAAACGCCCGGGGCGGAATCACCTGTTTTAGCTTAATGAACGACTATAGTACCCCAACTTATTCACAGTCTTTTGCACTCACTTAAACGAACGCGCCTGTTTCAATTTAATAAACAATTTTAATACTCCAAGCTTATCCGTAAAATACCTACAACATTTGCACTTGATCAATCCCCGCTAATTATGTAATTATTTTTTTTCCCAACACCAAAACAAAGTAATTAAAAAGTAAATTATTTTCACGGAATGCAATGGTTTTATAAAGGGAAGTAATTGTGTTTTTCCTAATTTATCAAAGGGAAGTAAGTGCTATAGGACTAAATAAAGACATAATTAGAATTTTTGTAAAAGATGATATTTTTTTTAAAACTTGTGTTGAATGAACATGCCGACAATTATTACTATAATTTGAAAAATGAAAATTATTTCCCAACACTTTCAATGGTAATTTTTTAGCTCATAAATTTAGACAAATGCGCACGCTAATTTTCTAACACTTAAATTCGTGCAATTCCAACGACATACAAATGCATTACATACAGAACTGAGCTTTATATATTAGATAGTAACATGTTTAAAAACCATCGTCAAGTTTATAGCTAAAATTTCAGTAAAATATTATGGGATGGCGTAGTCTAGTGGTAAAGAACTAGACTGCTGACCCGTCTAAAAACCATCGCGTGTCTATTGAACGTGATGACGCGCTTTTGTCGTAGAGCCCACCCGGCCGTGATGACGCGTGTGGATAGAGCTGCCTACTAATTCGGTCCAAATTTTAATTAATTCATAAAAATTTAATTAGGCGACGAATAAGTCAAATTGAAGGTCTCGATGTATTTTCTTCATGTCTTGACCCACGTACCAACTACGAACCGTATCTGTCAGTTAGATGTGCCTGCAATTTCACACGGGCGTTTCGATCTAGACAGACAGACCGAAGAGGAAGTGAGTGTAATAAAAGCTTGTAAAAACAAACTGCTAATTGACATGAACATATTTAGATTTCGTTACATAAAAATCCAAAAACACGTAGGTTGATTACGTTTTTTGAAAAAAATTAGGAAGTTGTTAGGCACATGTCTAAAAAATAATTATGAACAATATCTCTATCATTTAAGCAAGCTTGCTTTGACCAGCCTTTCGAATAGCTTTCTGATGTTAGAGCAGAGGGAGAACGGTCTGTAGCTCTCAGGTGAGCCCAGATCCCTTGCTGTCTTGGACAGGGCGACCACCTCCACAATTTTACACCTGCTGGGAAGTTCGACACAATTCTATGATTGGTGCATTACAAGTATAAAACTAAGGTAACGACCACTAATATATTAAAAAGATAAAGCGAAGCTTCCATCCGATTGCAAACATTATCGTTTAAACATGTTCTCTCCTACAACGACAAAAAATATCAATAGTCCCCACCGTTGGAGATGAGGAGTTGACCGAATCAATGATACTTATGATTATATATATTTTATATGCAATCTACTGAATCTTGGAATCTAAATTATCTTTTCTTTGTCATGGGAAATAACTTTTGATAAAATTAGTTTTCCTAAAATCTATAAAAAAAAAAAAAAAAAATATGTATGCGTTCTTCATATAATTCAAAACAATATTTTCAAATAACATTTTTTTTTTATTATTAATTTTTTTTTCATTTTACCTGGATAATTTAGCTAAATTCAAAGACTTTTAATCTATTACATATCTTTTTTATGTAGGCCTATAGATCGATTTTAAACTTTTATTTGCGATTGTGACGAGACAAAGTTTCTGTCAATTGAAACCATTTATTTTCATGATAACCCCACATTCCCTATAACTGTTTCAACGACCCCACCACCCACCCCAACATCAATTTCGAAAATCTATTCATTTACTTATTTAAAGTTCTAAATCTTATTTCTTTCCCCTCATCTTTCACACAGCAACCTTTTGAAAACTCAATGCAACCAGTACATCTATAAACACTCTTCCAACTAGTCAACTTAATTTGTTTCCCTACATAGAAAATGCTTCACTGTCTCATTGAGCCTCTCTGAAAAATTTCCTGTCCTCTCCCCACTCATACTTCTGACACTTTCAATTGGCCTTCACCCATTTTACTGTCACCCTTTGCAATTTTTTCTATAATCATGTACTTGACATCATGTAAATATTCATTATGTACATTTACAAAACCTTTCGTTTTCATTTGATGTTCGAAATTATGTTTAAAAAAAATGGATGTTTATGTACTTGTTTTCATTGCAAATAAAAGTATTAATAATAATAAAAAAAAAAAATAAAAAATAAAAAAAAAAAAAACATTTATTTTCACATAAACACCTCTTATTAATTATTTAGCAATTTATTTATATATTGATTTTTAATTTTAATAAGCGTGAGGTAAAAATCATAATGTTAACGCTAAAAATAATTGTTGTCTCTTCATATTTTATACCCAAATATCTAGATCACTATATTCTCATTGTCATTAATAGTCTCTCACATATTGATTTCAGACAAGATTGCCTGTTTTGGATTGGTTGTTATTCATATTTAAAATGACTAAATCCATTTAAAAAAAATGAAAAGTGTTAGCGTTTACAAACACCAGCATTTTGATTACAATTACAATTAAACTGAGTCTCCAGTATACTAATGAACACGTCAACCACATTATTTACTTAAATACATCACCATGGTACATACACTTCAGAACATTACAACAAGGCACGATTTGACTACTCCAGTTCGATCGTGCTATAGACAAGTTTTTTTTCAGTTTCACCGTGTGACACCCGACCTCGCTACGCCACTGTATCTAGCTAACTGAAACTATGCTTCATGAGCTGCCTATACATCAATTCTTGCAAGTTTACAACTAACCAGTGCTTTATTTAGCTGTAAAAATATATCGGCAACAATCAGAAGAGATGGAGAAAATGTTACATCTAACCCTCACCATAGCTGTTTATGTAACGACAAAAACAAAATCATAGAAAAGTAAAGCAAAAAGAAAAAAAAAATGATAATGGTGATCAAAAATGCAATAAATGAAGAAATGTAAATCCACCCAAAAACATTTAAAATCAGACATTAAATAAACAAAGAACGGCGGACAACAAAAGAAACGATAGAACATTACGTCTAAACTACTCCATATTAAATGAAACGGAAAATCAAACAAAGCAAACATAAATAATAATGTGGCAATTATTTGACGTAATTATTCCATCTACACTCTACACTCTTATTAAATAAAATGAAATTGTTCAGACTCTTATCTCTGTGCTGCTCTCACAAATTAAGAGAAAGACATATTAAAATTATATTGTTTCGGTGTGAAAATGATCGGGACTTAAATTACATTTTATAAGGGAAACAACCTACCAATTATTTTGTTGATTAACGTATTCCTAAACAGTTCAAATATAGTATACATCTATTACATTTTTAAATTAATTTTTCTAATAAACATGTTTACGGTTGTATAAATCATTTAAGAGGTAAGTTTCTGTATTAAATACTAATTAAATTGTTTTTGTAATTAAAAACGCTAGAACCATTTAAATACCTTATATCATTTGTCATATACTTTGTGCCTGTTCTTTAATTTACATTTCGGGTCAAGCACATATTCCGTTAAAATTATTTAATTTATAATTTTAGGAAAACAACAAATAAAGTATTAATTTTAATTTAGACAGTTTCAAGCCAAACATCACTCGGTCAGCCCTCAAGTGACGTTATCGTTTTACATGTTTCCAAGTCATTTGTCTTATTCTATCTGCCGTCCGTCGAAATGGTGTGTACTGACTAAGTCTTAATCTAAGTAGTGGTCTATATATTTTATTGATCGCATCGCCTTGTATATTTTAATCCCTCAAATATGTGCTTATTTTGGTCCCTACATGTCTCTTTACGTTACATATATCGCTACGTTGTCTTAATTTAAATCGTACGCCCTTAAACAAATCATATTTTAAGTTTGTTGTACCTAAGTACATAAATAATGTATGACTTAATAACTGTCGTATTTCGTTATTTTTATTGTGTGTACAAGAAAATGTCTAAGCAAATTAGATGTAGGTGGAGGTTTGTTAATTAAAGTTATCAGAGACGGGGTTAGATATATTGAAACTTTATCTCTGAAATAGTATAAACTGAGTAAGAGGTAGCCTACATATAACATTTTGCGAATAAGCCTAAATTGAATAGAAACGTATTTTTTAAAATGTGCTCACAGAATTGTCAGTTATCTCATTTGTGTTAGAGGAAATAACTCTAAATATATTTATTTAAGTCAATAATAAAATGACATCAAGCAATAACAAATATTTGTGATGATACGTGTATTAAGCAAAATAAGTTCAATATGGATTTTGGAAAGTTGAGTTTTCTTATTAAAGAAATGCATTTTAATATAAACCAATGAAGAGATTAGTTACACTATGGACATAAATTTAATTGCTTTTGTATTTTTAATCGTAAGAATCGATTAAAGATGTTATACAAATGGTCATATACTTTGTGACTTACCTGCTGTCAATTTTAAATTCCATTTTCCTGTTATTTCGTATTATTCTAATTTTGTTTAAAGTATACTATTTGTGTAACCTAGTTGTGTTTTATATTGTGATTAGGCAACATAATAGTTCGGTGTTAACTTTGTTTGGCCTAAAATACATAAATACATAATTTTAAATAATCAGTAATTACTGCAAGTTGATGTATGCTGTGATTGTGCACCTAGAGTAACAGTCGATATTATTGGGTCATACAAGAGAAAAGAAAGAGATAGGAGATTTAATACTGGAGGTTAGTCATGAGATCAAGGAAGTCTAAAACAAATGACCAGATCATGCTTTCTGTGTTGTAGTGCTAGAAAAGTTAGCAGAGGTAGCTTTAGCTTTATGAGCTGACTGTACATCAATATGTTTAAATATATAAGACTAAAAAGTTCGTTATTGGCTGTAAAATATATCAGCACCAATCAGAAGAAATGGAGAAAATGTTAAAACTGACCCAGACCATAGCTATTGTTTTAACGACAAAAAAACAACGTAGAGAAAACGGAACATCAAAGAAAATCCAGAAACTTCGATAGGCCTACTCTAATGACCCAGTAAGTTTCTTCTAGTGTATATAATACATAATACATTTTAAAATATGATACTATGAAATGTGGCTTGCTTTTGAATTTGTTTTTTTTTTTAATAAAATTCTCTATTATACAATTATCTTTATTTTTACTTTCTCGTATACGAAGTATAGAGGAAGTATTGTAATCGTGCACAAATCTAAATCGAGATATTCAAAAACCTCGACGTTTTATACCTCCGTGAGTAGGAAACTTTTTTTTCGAATGTCTTTGTGTGTGTGTGTTTTGTGTCTGTGTGTGACTCCCAACACAATAACTGGAGTAGAGTTATAACTAGGCTGATGCCAATTCATATGAGTATTATATCAAGAGATAGAGAGACAGAGTGGAGACGAAATGAAATCTGACCTGCAAAACCTTCTATTAGATGTAGATTTCTGTATTTGACAAAAGAAAAAAAAAACGATCGTCAGTTCTCGATAAGCTTATAATTGTCATTATTTGTCACGTATTCAAGTACTAAATATTAGCTTGATAAATAATCAAATATTTGTAAATTAGCATAAATTATATTTTTGAAGTACATTACTGCTTTTCTATTGTTTGAATATCTGTTTATAATATCAATGTTAATATTTCCAAAAATCTTTGTCTACACCAGGAAGTAAACCAAGATTAAACTACACATAGGTCGAGCAGCATAGACATGAGTACACCCTACAGCCCTGACAATCACCTGATACATTTCTATACAATAGTTGTCGGGTATGTCTATATAATAATATAAAAGAAATTTAAATCCACCCAAAAATATTTTAAATCCAAAATTAAATAAGTGAATAATTGCTGACAGCAAAACAAACGATATAACATTACCCCTAAAGTTTAGGACCTAAAATATACCTTATTACATGAATAGGAAAATAAAACAATACAAACGAATAATGATGTTGCAATAGTTTGCCGTAATTATTCTATACACAATAATTACATAAAATAAAATTGATAAGACACA
Organism: Physella acuta; assembly: GCF_028476545.2. Classification (NCBI taxonomy): domain Eukaryota; kingdom Metazoa; phylum Mollusca; class Gastropoda; family Physidae; genus Physella; species Physella acuta. Next base: position 729,375 of record NW_026731661.1, read on the forward strand.
CTGTCATGTCACTGTGCTAATCTCACTGATTAAGTTAAGACGTAAATAAAAATATTGTTGCTGCGATGTAATAAATATAAATCTATAAGGGAAACAACTTATACATTCTTTTGTTGATTAACCTGTGCATTAGTAGTACAACAACTAATACATCTATTGAACTATTATATATTCATTTTCGTATATTAACTAAACCGTTCGTATATAACATTTAATAGATTTGTTTTGATATCAAAATATAACAAAATTTATTTTGTATTTACAATTGTGAAAACCATTTAAAGATGTTTTATATCTTGTTATATACCTTGTGACTGATCATCGATTTATGCTTGTTGATTCCGGAAAATGAACTAAATTATTCTTATTTTGATATAAGTATAGATCTACTATTTGTGTAAACTATTTGTGTACGATATTGTCCTTATGCGAACATTTTTGTCTTAACTTTTCTCGCTTAAAATAAATAAATAAATAATTTCAAAATAATAAAAAATACTGCGAGCTGATGTATGCTGTGATTGTACATCTGGAGTAACAGTCGACAGTGTTATACAAGTAAAGAGGAACAGATAGTAGATTTAATACTGGAGGTTAGTCATGAGATCATGTTAGTCTAAAAGAAATGAACCAATCCTGCTATTTTTTTTTCTAGTGCTAGAAAAGTTAGCAGAGGTAGCTTTAGCTCCAGGACCTTACTTTACAGCAATATGTTTAAATATAAGACGTTAATAAAAATATATCAGCAACAATCAGAAGAGATGGAGAAAATGTTACATCTAACCCACACCATAGCTGTTATTGTAACGAAAAAAAAAAAGACGTCAGTAGTCTAATGACCCAGTAAGTGTCTTCTAGTGAATATATGTGATTGCAAAATACGATATTTTGAAATATGGCTTGTTTCTTGTTTTTGGTTTTGTCTTTTTTAAAGTGCTCTTTTATACAATTATCGTCATTTTTTACTCTATCGTATACGAAGTATAGATACATTATTGTAATCGTGAAAACATTGAAGTTTACATGTTAACATATCTTAAATGTGTATCCCCGTGAGTCGAAAAAACATGTTTTTTTCCGAATGTGTGTGTGCATGTGTGTGTGTATGTGTGTGTGTCTGTTTGTGACTGTGAACACGATAACTTGAGTACTGTTATAACTAGGTTGATGCCATTTCATATGCCTATTATATCAAGAGAGAGAGAGAGAGAGAGAGAGAGAGAGAGAGAGAAAGAGAGAGAGAGAGGAGACGGAATGAAATCTGACATCTAAGTGTGTACAGCATAACCTTCTATTAGATGCAGATTTCTGTATTTGACAAAAGATAAAAACCGGTCGTGAGTACCCGATAAAGACCAATAGAAAAAAAAACTTACCTCGAAATTCCCAGCCCTATTCCTGTAACAACTCTCTGTCATTGGTAGTAAATATTATGGTGTCAAAGTTCAGTGGGGACGTCGTTAAAAGTTTGCTGATGACGACAGTAACAGTTCGGTAGTGGCGATGATACAAATTCAGATGTGACGACGATAACAACCATCTGATGACGACGATGAAGTCTCAGGCAATAAACACTTTATATGGTAAACATTTACCCTTAAACAATACCAGCGACTGTGACAAGGCTTATGCAATAAAAAACTTATATGGTAAACATTTACCCTTAAAAAATACCAGCGACTGTGACAAGTCTCAGGCAACAAACACCTTATATGGTAAACATTTACCCTTAAACAACACCAGCGACTGTGACAAGTCCCGGTAAATTGCGATCGCTTCAGGGGTTGATGTTTTTGTACGGCCGGTCTATTTCTAAGTTCTTCTTGTTTTTACTGGCCACCAGCTGTTAAGGTCGACTTTAAGAAGTACAAACAACAAACTACACAAAGTTTGGACCACAGTATTAGTGCGGGCCTACACCCGTAATATATTCGCCTAGCCCTCTGTCCAAATCAACCCATCAACTCTCGTTCACACACCTAGTAAACTGAATACCAACATTTGGTCTAAGGGGAATAACACAACAACGTGGGACTGAACACAACTCACATACTCACCATAAACAATGACTCACCAAGTCTTAACTCGACGCGTAACAATAACAGTATTCACGTCCACCCCTGAAATAACAATACACGTGAAGAAAACACGTCCACTCTCCCCCCTACCCAGCAACAGAAAAAACAAATAGAACTACATGTCAAACATACCAAACATAAGAACATTACAGACCTATTCTCTAGCTGTAAAATGTGTATGTCCATCATACACACTATCTGCTACATCTGCCATGATAAACTGGGCACAACTTTATAAACACAAGTCAGCACTGACTATTATCAATACAGTTTTTATTATGTATGTTTGTCTTCAAATTTAACTGTTAGCCGTTCATATAGTACAAAAGGTCTATCCCCACCTACTTCAGAACTGAATTAATCATTACGCGCTTTTAGAAAGCATGTACAGGTGATACAAAGATTTTAACAATAATAAAATATACATAAAATTTAGCGTATATGAGACAACGCATTATTTTTAAGAAAGAAAGCTAAGTATAACATATTTTTAAAAATACTTCTAAGATTATAAAGATGCTAAGAAAGTGTACAATATTTAAATAGATTTAACTGATGTAAAACAACAATCTCTGTAGGTCTACGTTAGTGTAATTACACCGATGAATGATAGCTTACATATAAAGTAAAAAAACAACATTTTATTTCCATTTAAAATTTCACAAAATATAGGGCCCACATCCCAAACCGCAAATATAATTATAAACATCATGCTTTGCCATAGATCGCAGTAATACAAAATTATTGATAAAGTATTGTTTAGGTAAAGGTAACTCTTATGTTTTTTTATGCAGGGGAAACAATCCAATACCAGTGCATTAATTTAAAAAACACAACAAAAAAAAAAGAATAGTAATAAAATAAGTTATAATATTTAAATAACAAAAGATAAAAAAAAAATTAAAAAAAAAATTATTTGAAACAATAATGTAAAATGACATAATTTATAAACACGCCTTTTAATATTTGATCTAACTCTAAATCTGAAACTTTTATTAGATTACAGTACTTAATGTTTAATATATAGTGATTTTAAATGTGATCTCATTCCCAGCAATTCTTCAATTTTTTTCGATATAAAAATATTACCCCATAGCTCTTAGTCATTTGGTTGGCCAGCCCTTTTGAGGCCTGGTTGCCGGGGTCGAGAGGCGGCCAATCTACTACTCAACTCCTCAAGCAATCATTTGCAAATCTCGCCAACGACCGCTGTGGGGATGCGCCCACACATCCCTTGAAGTGCACATGCCCTCGATAGAGTCACCCAGTACTTGTATTGGGTGGTTTCAAATGTACGAGTGGCTAACTTTCAATCTTCTAATTTTCTGCCTGACGACACCCACCTAGGAGAAATCGTAGGTGGGAGGTCCGTCACAATTGCCAGCAAATCAAACTCATCTCTCAAAGATCAACTACGCCAAACACAACTACCTCGCTATTCGCTATCAACAAACTCACTACCACTCTGACGACACCCACCTAGGAGAAATCTTAGGTGGGAGGTTCCGTCAAATACCAGCAAATGAACTAACCATCTCTCAAAACCAACTCAACTTACCCAAAATAAACACTCGTCAACAACTTCACTCTACCCCAGGGGTCGGCAACCTTTAGGGACTGAAGAGCCAAAAGTTACAATTTACCAAATATCCCAGTGTTTAAAGAGCCACTACCATTTTAATTTCAATATTATGATATTTATTGATTATGATTGTATATATATATATATATATATATATATATATATATATATATATATATATATATATGAAATAATATTTATTCAAATAAGAACATACACATGTTTCGCAGAAAAAGTATTAAAGTATTTTATCTAGCTATGCTAGAATAATTAAATCAGTAATCAAAGTATATAACTTTAATTATTGAATATTGCATACTATTTACAACAGTTTCGCCTTGCATGCCTTTTGAAAGATTGTTTAAACCTGGCTCATAACTTTTTTTCAATTTCAAGCACGCCTCTAGATTGTTATTTTTTAGTTGGCTCTTATGCTTTGTATCATATTCATGCAAGAACACACTTGCTCGCATTTTGACCCGAAGATTGTCAGCACTCCAAATGCCAACTTATTCGCCTCACTGTGGCATCCTGCAAGACTATTCCATGCGTCACATAGTAGGGCCTTAACTCGCGGCATTTCTTTTAGAGCTGTCCAGTTGTGCAGTGAAACGTGCACGTTTTACTGGACCTCCAAATCATCTAACTTGCTCTTGAGATCTGTGAACTAACCGCTCCACAAATGTTTGGTTTATAGCAATGCTCAAGTTATTCATGTTAACAGTAGCGTTGGTTTAATCATGATAATTTTTTTTAGGTTTTTCGAAATAAAGTAATTTACCGCTCTCCGTGTCTTCAACAAAATGAAATAATTTGTTTTCGAAACAATCATCTTCTTCAAGCAAGTCATAGGCTGGGTTTTCCTTTTCATGCAGTTTTACATTTTGCTCGTTTATTGTATTTGTGATATCCACAACAAAGTTGAGTGATTTAATTTGGGATAAAAGCGTTAATAGGAAATACATTGAAATATGGCCATACTAAATATTCTAATATAATAGCGAGTGTTTATCGTTTATATTTATTATTATATCGTTCATTACCGACTGTTGAAGAACAATATTTTTATTAATTTTAAAAATAACATAAAATAAGTATTAATATTTGTGCATGGAGCTGAAGAGCCGCATCTCGACATCAAAAGAGCCACATGCGGCTCGCGAGCCGCAGGTTGCCAACAAGAAATCAAAAGAAACACGGAATAAATCAAAACAAGAAAAAGAAACAAGAAATCAAAGAAACATGGAAAATGGAACAAAGAAAAACAGAAGGAAAATCAAAAGTCAAGAAAATGACATTGTACATTTTTCTCTGTATGCAATGCTATGTATTGTATCTATTCTATCATGTTCATGCAACCTATCCACACAGCTAGCTCCAGGCTCGACTGGAGTGAACTGTGTGGAAGAAGATCTATTAAACTTGTAAAAAAAAAAAAAATATTACTGGTTTTTAATTTAAACCAAAAATAAATAACAAATTAAACAAATGTATAACGAAAAAAAACAACACTTTTGGATGGACAGACTGGCGGCTTTAACCCCCGACCCCAACCCAGTGGCGGAACTAGAAAAAAAGGGCCACCCCGCAAAAAAAAATTTGGGCCCCCCTTACCATGATTATATATATATGTATCTATATATATATATATATATATATATATATATATATATATATATATATATATATACATATATACAAACCAAAAACATGAACATAGGATACTCATTTCTGGTTTGATCGTGTCTTGAATAAAAAAAAGTCTTTTTTTTTTCAATTAATATAAATTACAACGTCTCATGGGTGTGAGTGTAGGCTCCCTATACAAGTTTTTTTTTTTTTGAAAATCTGTTTTATTAAAAGTTGGACGTAATTTTATTTAACATAAAGTCAGTCAAAAGAATATGAAATATCAAAGCTTTTTTGATGTAATGGTTTCTCGTGTTATGTTTATTTTTATGTATTTTTGTATTTATATTATTATTTTTAAATACATTTCCTTTTTTTAGTTAAGAGAAGTAATTGCTTTTTTTAATCGTTTAGTACAAATCTGTGAAAATGTGCTTATGAGCACCCCTATTTGACTATTTAATAAAGGGAAATAAGTCATGAAGGTGGTTTAAACGTTTGCCTATCTTTCACAATGGTTTAAAAAAAAATGGAAAAAATTTACAAGAGCGTGGGATGGTGTCTATAGAATAAAGATAATCCAACCGCAGCTACAACCATCAAGTCAAAAATGAAAGAAAAATAAGTTTTTTAAGTAAAAAAAAATGATTATGGTCGGCCGAGGGCCCTTAAACGGCGTAGCCCCCCCCCCCCCCCCGCATTGCGGGGTCTTGCGGCATTGTAGTTCCGCCCCTGCCCCAACCCCCACAAATTAAAAAAAAAAACTTCTTCATAACCGTATGTCACTGTTTCTTTTCAGAACACTGATTATGCCAGCTTACTACTTTATAACCCCCACCCCTACCACTAAGCGTTTATATGTATTATATGTATATTTAAGAATGAAAAAGATGAAGATAACGGAGGTTTGTAAATCTACTACGGTCCTCGTATGTCACGTGATGAAATACAAGTAATTAGACAGTGGTCACCTTCGGGACAAAGCTCAGGCGAGCTGAAAAGTTTTACATTATGTGAGACTTAAAAAAAAAACAATTTATTTATTTGTTGGTTTGTCCTTTATTTTATAAACATGTATTTTTAAAGGTTTTAAAATATATCAATTAAGTGTTTAAATATCTCCTTTTTTCATCCACATATCTAAATTATAAATATCTACATTTAACTTTTTCAAAATGTTAGTATGTTTTACCTACATACATCTTTTTAAATAATGTTGGGGCTTAAAGACAAGTTATTGCGGTAACTCTAGCGTCGTATTTTAAGTTATCCTAAATAGGCTTACAGTTTAGTATGAATTTAATCTCGTATTAAGTGTTGCCGTAGGACGTGATTATATGTAAATATGCATATCTTATGTAAGAAGGAAAACATAAATAAACGAGTACTTAATAGTATTTTACAATGACACATCATTGTCGAAAGATTTATAAAAATACAATTTTTAACCGCAATATGAAAAAAAAACCTACCAAAAAGCAAGTGTAAAAACGTTAAAAAAATACTTGTGTATTAACTTTAGAAATGTGAACAAAATAACCTTGCATAATAGAATAGTTAGATAACAATTACAATTACCGCGCAGTAGAGAGAAAATACCAATTGATGTACAGGCACCATGTATTTTTAATGAGACTGTGTAAGAATTTGTTATTAAAATCATATCAGTCACGTCATTGCCGTTGACCTAGTCATTATCATTATTGTTATCATCATCGTCGACCTTGTCGCGTGGGGTATCACTGTGCTACATGTGTACCCGGATTGGCTACGCCCAGCTGCACACAATGCAGTGTGCTTCACTCACGTTACACCCACACGTGTGTTGTGTTGTTTTTCTCTCAGGATCTGACCCTACCCACTCTTAACCCCAGTGGGTGTCGACCACTAACATCCCGACTAGGCAGTGTTACTGTTATATCATATATCTTGATTACGTGTGTTAGATGAACAAGTTTGCGATTTTTTTGTAAGGGAGACAACTTATAAACAATACGTTTGTGAAAACAAATATAATATATAAATATATTTAATTTACCAACATTGTAAAATACTAATTAATTAGACATATTGTAATTGTTGTTGATTACATTCCTATAATACATAACGATTTTGTGAAAAAATATATATGAATGAATACATTTAAAGTTTTTGAACTTTATAACTGCCTCTGTTCAATCAACAAATACTTTATTTTACCTTAAATTAGTGAAGAATAAATGAAAAATATTTTAAAGAAAAATGACTCTACCGTTGCAGAGGTTACATATGCCTTCATTAACTGTTTCTTTGTTAACAACCTGCAACACTCAAATTTTTGTTCGCTATTTTGGATTGACTTCCAACAAACCGGATCAAAAAATTGAAGTTACAAAACAGGGCAAAGAAATAGTGATTGAAGGAAAGCCAATGAAAGAGGAAAAAAAAGTAAACTGTACGGGAAAATAATTCACCTACTGGATGCCCGCTTTGTAATTTTCAGGACCAGCTAACTTATAGGGATGTACTGATACTGCAACAGTTTCTGTCTCCTGATGGACATATATTGCCCAGACATATCACATGGGTTTGTTTTACAATGCAGTGGAAGTTAGAAACTATTTTATATCAGTCATATTCTGCTGGTCTCCTGCCCAAGTACAAGCCTGTTTTACCTGCGAATGAAGATCCAGAAACCTATGTCAAAAAACTATAAATGGAGGAAAAACAATGTTTGTTATAAAGATTTTAGTATTGAAACTCCTATGTAGTCAAGAAACTTGAAAAAAAAAATATATATATATTTAAAATGTTTAAACAATATTTAATGAACACCAATGCATTTACTTAAAAAAAAAACGAAGTGATTTATTTTGGTGAATAAATCAAGGGCATTGTACGCTCATCGCCAGGTGTCAATTTTGTGTCATGGAAAATTTTGGAATAATAGATCATTTTGAGTATTACAAAGACCTTTCTCTCAAGCGGACATTGACCAGCCTTTCCATGATGTTAGAGCAGAGGGAGAATGGTCTGTAGCTCTCAGGTGAGCCCAGACAATTTTCTAAAACAATTCATGGTATTTCAAGTTTATTTTTAAACATTTCAAATAATTTTAACTAAAATAATGTAGACATCTTTTTATAAAGTAAAAAACTCAACCACGCTACAATTAAATATTTAAATAATAGAGTGTGCATCATTATAATGTGCTCGCTTGGTCAGGTGTGCAGGACTAACGGTCAGCCCGACCACAAAAAGAGAGAGAGGCGGTTTGTTATAGAAACACATGCAGCGAAAAGCTGAGTTAATGTACTATAATGACGTCAGGTTGATTAACCGTAATTTATTATTTTCTCGATAGCTACAAATGACAGTAAAAAGTTACGTCTACAGCATCTTCAATTTAAAAAAATAAAAAAAAATTACTGCCCGCGATCTCTGACTCTTTATGAAAAACTGGTGGCACGATCACTCTTTCAATAAAGAATCATTTTAGATAGCCTTAGCTAACCGATTAAGAGAATGATGTTAAAATTCTATTGTTTAGATGTGATAAATGAAAGGGACTTAACTTAATTTACATTTTATAAGGGAAATAACTACACATTCTTTTGTTAATTAACGTTTACCTAAACAGTATAAAAATAGTAAACAGCTATTTACATTATTATATTAATTTTCTAATATCAACTTATACCTACGTATGTATCGTTTAAGAGATCAATTTTTATATAAAAATGTAACAAAATCGCTTTTGTATTCAAAATCTTAAGAACTATTTAAACAAGTTAAATAATTTCTTACATACTTTGAGCTTGATCTTCTACTATATTATGTCCAATTTGATAATTTACATCAAATTATTTTATTCTTGATGACGAATCTAAAGTAGAATCTTTAAAATCAATTATTAAGTCACAAATAGCTGATAGATCTACATCAGAGGTCAGCAACTATTTGAGACGGAAGAGCCAAAAGATCAATTTTACAATATCTCCTAGTTCTTAAAGAGCAACTAACATTTTTTTTCAATATTACGATATTTAATTAGAATTAGGTAAATGGATTTAAAATAAATGAGTTTAAGTATGAAATAATATTTATACATATAAAAACATAACATTGTTTTCGCAACCCATAATAAAGTATTTAACTAGATCTGTAGGATGCTAGGATAACAAAATCAAATTATATATAACTATAACACTATTCCTACCTAATTTAGAAGAAAATAACTAAAAAAAAACATGTCACAAAAGTCAACCCAATGCACACTGACACATAAGACAATGCCTTCTGAAAAAAAGAAAATAAATAAAATTGAAAATATTCGAAAAAATAAGCACTTCGGTAGCAGAAAGCATGGAACTACTGCCGCAGGGCTGGCCACATAACAGTTGTGGAGGTGGGCCTAGTAACCAAGCAGCTGTCAGCTGTCTGTATTCACTCTACTCCACCTATTCTTAATGTTTTTTATCTTGTCTAAAGCTCTTTTTTTTCAGTATAATATTTTTATGAATTATGAAATTTTTAAGAAAATCACTATTATGGAACTTGCGAGCCGCATCCTTAAATCAAAAGAGCCGCAGGTTGCCGTCCCTTGCTCTACATTGAATGTAAATAATTCAAACAGTAGCGCAGACTCGACATCTCTCAACAAAAGTAAAAGAAATTCTTAAAGTGGATATGAATCTGCTAACATCGATTTGAAATCTGAAGTAAAAAAGGATACTAACGTGACGAAAACTACACTTCCTTCTGCTCATGATTGCCTTGAATAAGAAAATACACCTGGTTTCTTAAATGTGTTAGATAGTAAAGAGTTCAATTGGGATCAGCTCAAAAAACGCCTAGACAATGTCAATGCAGATCAACAATAACATATTTCAATAAGAATGTTGTTCTACCACCCAGTGGCGTAGCGAGGTCGGGTGTCACCCGGTGCGGCACTTAATGGTGTCACCCCCCAGAGGCGTAGCGACCCTTCCCGGCGACAAACTTTCAAGTTTTCGATTTGCACCAGGCGACCACCTAGTTCGCGTTATAGTTAGCGCCGGCCCTGCATACATGGCCCATCCTAAAACGTAATCATAACTATTTGGAAATGCCATAGATCACTGTAAAGAAAATAAAAAATTGTAGACAAATCCTGTCTAGATAAAGTTATCTCCCATGATGTTAATTTCATTACAACAGGGGACATTTTTAAAGGATAGTAAATCAATTAAGCAAACAAACATAAAATAAAAATACAATTCTAAAATGTATGATTAGAAATAAAAAAAATTAAAAAAAAAATTATAACCAATTTTTTTTTTGGTAATCTTGAAAAAGTCGTATAAAATGAATCAACCTTTAGAAATTTTGTTTAAAACTCAAATTGATAAACGATAGTCAAATAACAAAGGATCGTTTTTCATATAATGAGATGTTAATTTAATTAACGTTCGAATGTACTCATAAGCGTCAATCTTTGATCTAATATTTTTTTTAAAACATAAAACATTTACGGTATTTAAGTTACATTTAAAGATAGTTTTATCATAACGCAGTTTATGTACGCTCAGTTTTTAAAAGTTTTTCAATGTAAAAAAAAATTGGCAATGATAATATTTTTAATATAGCGACTAAAGCGTTTACATTAACTATATAGCAGGAATTAATGTATGCTTGTTTTTTTTTTTTTAAATATCGTTTGTGCACATAGAGTTCACATAAATTGATAGTGATTGAGCCGTTTTGACACATTGTTACATAGATCTCACACACGCTAGCTAGCGTCAATACCTGGTCCAAAGGTTCACTGGCTTTCACTGTCAATCGTAAACTTGACCAGCTCAATAACGTGGCCATGTCATTCGTGAACAGCGAGTACACGGTCTTCTCCAGGTTGATCTCCAACAGCCAGTTACGTCAGTACTCGGCAATACAGGCCAGGTTAGATTGTAACTTCACTCTCTGCTGAGCGATAGTGACACTAGTCTATCAGTCTGTTATTTGACAAAAACCAAAACAAGCGGGCATTGACCAGCCTTTCCAAGAGCTTGCTGATGTTAGAGCAGAGGGAGAACGGTCTGTAGCTCTCAGGTGAGTCAAGATCAAAATCCGTGGCAATTTTCTAAAACAATTCACAATATGTAGGGCTAACGGTCAGCCCGACCACAAAAAGAGAGAGAGGCGGTTTGTTATAGAAACACATGCAGCGAAAAGTTGAGTAAATGTAATATAATGACGTCACGTTGATTAACCGAATTTATAATCGTTGATCACTAGACAGGTACAAATGACAGTAAAAAGTTCGGTCTACAGTATCTTCAATTAAAAAAAATTACTGCCCGCGATCTCTGACTATTTTTGAAAAATGTCGGGTAAAAAAAAGCGATCACTCTTTCAATAAATAACCCTTTTAGATAGTCTTAGCTAACTGATTAAGATAATGCTATTATTATGTTAACATTCTATTGTTTCCATGTGATAAATGGACGGGATTTAACTTAATTTATATTTTATAGGGGAAACAACTACACATTCTTTTGTTGATTAACGTTTACCTAAAGATTACAAAAATAATAAACAGCTTTTCCTTTATTATATTAATTTTCTAATAAAAACCTAGATGTTTGTATGTTTTGCTTAAGAAATCAGTTAAGATGTAAAAATGTAACTAAATTTCTGTTGTATTCAAAATCGTAAGAACCATTAAAAAATGTGACAGAATTTATTACATAATTTAAACTTGATTTTCGAACATCTTTTATTATCTACTAACGGGTGCCTCGATTTCTTTTATTTTTGATGACGAATCTAAATTAGAAATTTGAATATAAAATCATCTCATAATAAGTCACAAAAAACTACTTTATACGTCGGCAACCATTTGAGACTGAAAAGCCAAATGATCGATTAACACTATCTCTAGTTCTTAATGAGACACCAACATTTTTGTTTTCAAATTAATAGTATTTGATTAGGATTAGGTAAATGGATTTAAAATAAATGGGTTTAAGTATGAAATGATATTTATTCATATAAAAACATAAGCATGTTTTCACAACACATAATAAAGTAAATAACTAGCTCTGCTAGGATAACAAAATCAGATTATATATAACTATAACACTATCCCTACCTAATTTAGAAACTAATAAGTAAAATAAAAACATGTCACCAAAGTCCACCCATTACACATGACACATAAGACAATGCCTTCTGAAGAAAATAAAATAAATAAAATTGAAAATATTCGAAACAAGTTAATAAAATGTCTAGTGACAATTTAAGCGCAATTTCCTTATGTTATCCATAGCAATTTTAAATCGAGATAAATGATATATTCAGCAAATAAATAATGCAACACAAGTAGTTTTAATAAATCAAAACAAAATAGAAAAAATCCTTTCGAACCTCCGCTCATTCATTATGGTAAAATCATTTCGAACCTCAGCGCTTTGCGCTAAATCATCCTAGGCCTACACGATGCTCAGTTTAACAATTCTTAATTAATTTTTTGTGACCGCACGAAAGAATATTTTTGAAAACTTTCTTCGGCAATATTGTTTTAAATTATGGCAGAAATCGATTGGTAAATGTTTCAAGTCGCTAAGTGGTCTGGTTGCCGAGATATGGGCCAAAAACTGCATTTTTTCGAGGTTTTTTGGCTTTCCCAGGAAATCCAGGAAGGAATTCCGGGAATTTTTTTGGCCTATGTTCATCATCGGAACTTGCTTAACATATTTGTTTTAGAACTAGTCCTCGATATTGCTTCGTTGAGGAGGAGATACGACTTAAAGACGACTTAAAGCTGCGGACACACATCCATCCAACAATTCCCAGAAATGACGAGTTAATAAACGCAATTCTCCACCTATTCTTAGTGTTCTTATCTTGTCTAACGTTCTTTTTTTACAGTATAATATATTTATGAGTTATGAAATTAAATTAATATCATTATTATCGAACTGGCGAGCCGCATCCTTACATCAAAAGAGCCGCATGCGGCTCGCGAGCCGCAGGTTGCCGACCCCTGCTCTACATTGAATCTAAATAATTCAAACAGTAGCGCACACTCGACATCTCACAACACAAGTAAAAGAAATTCTTGAAGTGGAAATAAATCTGCTAACATCGATTTGAAATCTAAAGAAAAAAAAATGATACTAACGTGACGAAAACTACACTTCCTTTGGTTCATGATTGCCTTGAATAAGAAAATACACATGGTTTCTTAAATGTGTTAGATAGTAAAGAATTCAATTGGGATCAGCTCGAAAAACGCCTAGACAATGTAGATCAACAATAACGGATTTCAAGACAGTTATTTGCCGATTCAATGATCTGTAACTGGCGATCATAACTCTAAACGACAGTTATCTGCCTCTTCTTAAGGTCATTGGTCAGCTGTTAGACGTGAACAGTGTTCTGAGGGACAATTTATATTTTTTTTGGGGGGGGGGGGGGGAATGGTGGGAGGAGACACTGGTAAAAGTATATATTTTCTATATAAATATCCATTGTGTTTGGGGTGAGGAGATGAGGTCGGTAGACTTTCTTCGGTTGGGGAGTGTGTGGGAGGGGGGGGGGGGAGCTTCGCATGTCGAGGCACCAAACTAAAAAAAAAAGAAACTATACACGATGGACTTTTATACTGACACTACACGGGATAAAAATATAAAGTAAAGCGGATTTTTTTTTCTTTTTCAGTTAAATAGCAATTACTACGAGATTACTCAAACGTAGACATATTCTTAATAACTTAATAGTTTTATACATTTAACAGCCTCGAATATACAGATAACACATATATAACATGTTACATAACAAAAACTTTAAAAATGGAATGGATGTTTGACAGTTCCAACAAACAAGAAGATATCAAGATAACAAGCGATTGCAAGGGATGAACACATACACACGTTCTTTACATGTATTTTACATGTGTCAGGCTGATTTCATGTTTACACATTTAGACAGCGTTTTCATTTGCAAACACATGACGATATACAAAGTTACGCTAATTTGTTTGTTGGATGAATTTGTTGAAAATTGTGCGTTATGTGTATCTAAATATATTTTCGGAATAATATGTATTGATTTACAAATGCTGCCCTGATAAAAATAATAGCAAAACCGTTGTCGTACGTGTCAGTTTCATCATAATGTCTTTGTCTTTTTTCTGTCAGTCTGTATCAGGTCACCAAACAATAGAACATTACTAGACCTATTCTCAAACAGTCAAATGTGTATTCCAATCATACCAAACAATAGAACATTACTAGACCTATTCTCAAACAGTCATATGTGTATTCCAATCATACCAAACAATAGAACATTACATTCCCTGTTCTAGAGCTAACAGATGCGGATGTTTACCATACACATTAGCTGTTACCTATATAATGATAAACTGTGTGGATAAAAAACTCTTTAAAAATATGCAGCTTATAAACACACGTGAGTGCGGACTTTCATTAATACCGTTTTTCATTTATGTGCATTTATATAGTGCAAAAGAGTATCAGAACTGAATAGATACACGATTTGTATATACATGTTCTAGCTGTCCTCGTCTACCCCCACCTGGGGGGGCGTCTTTAAAATAATAAAAAAAAATAAAAGCATGTAGGTCTGATAAAAAAAAGATTTTGACAATCTACTAAAATATGGCTTAATAACGATATTTATATACGATTTTACGAAATTAGCGTATATGACAAAATGAAAAGAAGAAAATAAATAAGACCAACAACATATTTCTTTAGCTATGAATCACATAATAAAAATATTACTTAGATAAATAGCTGCTAAAAAAGTATAAATTTTGTAAATGTCTTAGATTGATTTTCAATGAACTTTTGCAGGCTTACGATAGTGAAATAATACCGAAGTGTAATAAAGAACATAAAACGAAAATGGTTACCCTTAATGACTCTTATCTCAAATTTTGCTCGTATGTCAAAACACATTTTAGCTTTCTCAACATCTCGTACCCCAACATTTTGTTATATTGAGGCACTCGTATGTCGAGGTACAACTATAAGTAAAAAAAAAAGGCCACCTTTTAGTAAAAAAACAAATGCCTTATTAATAATTATTTAGTAGGTTGCGATATAGATGGTTAAACAGCTGAAATCATAGAAGGTAATATATGTTACTGTTTTGGATTAGAATGAAGAAAAATGGGTATCATAAAAATGTGTTCACTTTAAAGAGGAGATTGCACATATACACTGTTTTTGATCATACAACAGATTTTGTCCGAAAGTAATTTATTAAGACCTTAGGTAGTACGGGATTTAAAAACATAAAGTAAAGAAGGCATTTTGAAAAGTGCGTGTGCATTCCAACGCTGAGCATTAATTAGAAACACATGGTTTATGATCTGTAGGAATAGCAAATACGTTATTGGACCTAAATTTATTTAAACATTTAAATCACTGTGCCTGAAGTGAAACTTTAATACAAAGTTCTATTTTTAACTGGAATATTACACTCAGCTATTATGGAAAAAAAAAGTTGACTGATGCATTTTATCCAAATAAGAAACGTAACGACTGTTAACACTTAAATCGTGAAAATAGCTGAGGTAACAGACATAATATTCAAATTACGCGGTGGGTGTGGCAGTTGATGGAACCTCCACAGTTTTATCACAGAGTTTATCTAATAAATGATATTGAGAAAGATTACTACGAGTTGATGTATGCTTTGTTTGTCCTTGTAGAGTACCAGATGAGTCATACAAGTGAAGTGGAACAGATAGTAGATTTAATACTGGAAGTTAGCAATGAGATCAGGGAAGTCTAAAAAAAAGACGCGATCTTGTTACTTTGTTTTCAAGTATCAGAAAAGTTAACATATGTCACTATATAGGTTGCTTATAGTTCAAAAGCTGCCTATACATCAATCAATTGAAGAATAAGACTAAAACATTATTTATTGTCAGAAAAAAAATATACCAGCTCAGTGGCGGAACTAGAAAAAAAGGGCCACCCCGCAAAAATTTTTTTGGGACCCCTATAAATATATATATATATATATATATATATATATATATATATATATATATATATATATATATATATATATATATATATGGTTTTATTTTTAATTAAAACATATTACAAAACTCATCATTTGTGTGAGTGTTATTTTTTTTTTTTTTTTTTGTGAGTGTTATTAGTCTGGTTTCAAATTCTCTGTTTTAATGTCTGAGTGTTTTCTAATTAATTAAGCGGTCAAAAGAATATGAAGCATGAAAGCTTTGTATGTGTAATGGTTTCTCGCCTTATGTTTATTTTTAAGAATGTTTGTATTTATATTATTAGTTTTTGATACATTTCCTTTTATACTATGTTATTCTTTATTATGTATTTTTTAAAAAAATAAATAAGAGAAGTAGTTGCTTTTTAATTTGTTTATTGCAAAAAAAAGGTTTTTAATTAAGAGCACACATATTTGACTATTTAAAAAAGGGAACTAAGTCATGGAAGTGGTTTGAACGTTTGCCTATCTTTCCCACTACAACTCATGTAGCCATATATGTTTTTCCTTTATGAAACAGCGTGTTATCTACTGCATCACTACTGTAGTAGATCTGTTTTTTGTTTTTTTCTTGCAAAAAATATATTTTTTAACTATAAAAAAGTTGATTCTCGTCGGCTTTGGGCCCCTAAATGGCCTGCCCCCCCCCCCCCCCCCCCCGCATTGCGGGGTCTGGCGGCACTGTAGTTCCGCCCCTGTACCAGCTACAACCAGAACAGTTGGAGAATGTGTTACATCTAACCCATACCATAGCTGTTTTTGTAAGGAAAAAAAAAAAGCAACACTGAAAAGAAACGAGAAGTATTAAATAAAAATAGTGACAAAAATGTGACATAATGAGTAAATTTAAATCCATCCAAAACCATTTTAAATCCAACTTTAAATAAGAGAAGAATGGCGGACAATAAAACAAACAATACAACATTAACTCTTAATACTCGATATTAAACGGATAGGAAACAAAACAAACATGAATAATACTGTTGCAATTGTTTGCCGTAATTATTCTCTACACTTAAACCACGTATTAAATAACATACAATTGACTAGACTGATATCTATGTGCTACGCTCACCAATCGAGAGAAAGACTTATATTAGAATTATATTTTTTGGATGTGATAAATGAAGGGGACTTAACTTAAATTACATTTTATAAGGGAAACAACTAACACCTTCTTTTGTGGATTAACGTATAACTAAACAGTACAAAAAAAGTAAACATCTATTACATTATAATATTATTTTTGTTAGTAACAACATTTACGTTCGTATATATCATTTAAGAGATACGTTTTGATTTGAAAATGTAACTAAATTGCTTTTGTATTTAAAATTGTAAGAACTATTTAAAGATGTTACATACTTTCTTACGTATCTTGAGCTTGAACTGTAACTATCAGTAGAACAGATCAATTATCCATGATATGTTAATGTTCTCACCATTAGGTCAGGGGTCGGCAACCTTTTGAAGCGGAAGAGCCAAAAGTTACAATTTTCAAAATTTCCTTGATTTTAAAGAGCCACTAACATTTTTTTTTAATTCAAATATTTTATTGTTTTATTAAGATTATTAGTATTTGTTTCAGGAGCTGGAGAGCCGCATCTTGATATCAAAAGAGCCGCATGCGGCTCGCGAGCCGCAGGTTGCCGACCCCTGCATTAGGTTCTCACCAGGCCTATCTTCCAACCCACCGATGCAGGGCAAACCCTTGCCCCACCGTCCAGTACTTGACTAAACAGTAGGAAGCCAATAACTATAGGCGTAGCGAGGTGGGGGGGGGGGGGGGGGGGACAAATTGAGAGTTTAAGGAGGGGGGGGTGCAAATTGAAATTTTTAGGGGGGGGGGGGGGGCGAAATTGAAAGTTTGTCCCCGGGTGCCGGGAAGGGTAACTACACCTCTGCTAATAACTAAAAAAAAACTACGTCACTCACATTAAATTGATGATTACAAACATATAGGGAGATGCATTCTGAATATAATAACATTCCCATTTTACGATATTCGAAAAAGTCGGCACCTCGGCAGTGGCAATAATGGAACCATCGCCACGGGTCTGGCCACATATTCTCACTGTTCTCTGATGAGATTTTTCTTCTCTTAAACTTGTGTTTCTTTACAGTATCATTTTTGTTATGAGTTTTGAAAATTAAATAATTAATTTATCAAAAATTGTGCAAGGAGCTGGAGAACACATCTTGATATCAAAAGAGCCGCATGCGGCTGCCGAGCCGAAGGTTGCCGACACCTGTGCTAATGGATGATAATATGGTTGGCGTTGAAATATCACGTTCTGTTCATATTGCTAAGTTTAAGTGTTAGACTGAAACGTTCGTTATTGGCTGCATCTATCAGAACAGACAGATACAATGTTACATCTAACCTACACCATAGCTGTTGTTGTAACGACAAATATGATAAAGAGTGGATGCGGCAAAAATACAAAGAAAATGAAAATAAAACAACATAAGCTCGTCCACTTTACATATTGGATTATCTTTTAGCGGTCGGCGTGGTCGAGTCGGTAAAGCTTATGGTTGCTAAACCGAAAAGTCTCGAGTTCGAACCCTGGGGCAGATGAGGCTCGTTAGCTGGGGACAGCCACTCTTCTAGGAGAGACAATTCCAAAATTAAACAACTGCTGCATTGTAGTTTGTTCTTGGTTGGACAAAGGCCCTGGAAGCAAATCCAAAAAGAAAAGCAGGCTGAAATCGGAGTCAATGGCCTCAAAGGCGCATAACCAGTTGACACGTACCGCTTAATTGTGTTGGAGGCGTGGTCGAGTCGGCAAAAAGCTCATGGTTGGTAAATTTGAACAAAGTCTCGAGTTCAAATCCGCTGGCATATAAATCTCGATCCCCCTCAACTCTAACAATTAAGAACGAAGAAGAAAAGAAAGAAGAGGATGATCTTTTGATAAACATTAAGATTAACGTTAGATTTTTAAAAAATGCATATCATATGTATATATAACAGTTAATGTTAATAACATTGTTATCATTAGTTTCATCATAAAATAGTACATGCTTGTCTGATGATAACACTATGTTCTCATCTTTTTTCTACTCGAATGCCATAAAATAGTACTTATTTAAATGTGGCACTTTCAAGGTTAAACATGATTATTTTGTGTATTGTATAGTACAATTTAAAATTTTCAATATTTAATTGTAGTGTAAAATAAGAATCTGTTTTTGGAAAGATAAAATGCTAAATAGAACATGTTACATATCACCCCTAATAGGTTAAAGACATCGAATTAATAAAAATAAAAGCACTATATATTAAGGCTCTAGATCAGAGTCAAAGCATACTAATATAACATATATATATATAAGTGTAAAAACAGTTACATGTTATTTACTTTAATTTTAATGACAACGCCCGCATTTCAAGGTGACAGTGCTATCTACTGCTATATAGAACTGATGGGAAACTAAAATACATTTTGCCAAATGTCAACCAAAGTCATCACATTATTTGACTTTGATTTTAAAACAAATACAAACGTTATTATAAACACATAACAAATATAACATATATATAAGTGTAAAAACAGTTACATGTTATTTGCTTTAATTTAAATGACAACACCCGCAGCTCAAAGTAACAGGACTTATCTTAATTTACATTTGATAAGGGAAGCAACTTACCAATTCTTTTGTTGATTAACGTGTACCTAAAAAGTTTCAATACGGTATACATATATTAAATTAATATATTACTATTCTAATAACAACTTTTAGTTTTGCATAAATAATTTAAGAGATAAGTTTTAGTATAAAACTTCATTAATTTTTTTTTGTATTTAAAAGCATAAGAACCATTTAAAGATGGTATATGATTTGTTATATACCTTGTGTCTGATCATTAAATATTATTCCGTTCAATTTTTGTTTCTTGCAGCTAAATTATTTTACTTATAATTATGATTAAAACGAAAGCAAAATTAGGAATCTAAAGTTAGAAACCAGCACGAATGGCAAGATTAGTTACAACTTCTATAGTATACATTTTTCAATTATCCCTTGGGTTAGGGTCAAGAAATCATCATCATCACCATAATCACCATCTACACCTACTTGGACAAATCCAACATTATCCTGCCGTGCCCACACTCACAAAACTATAGTGCCAAATCTTCATCTGGGCAGTCAACCCTCAGTCTCCAATTCAGCTATTTAAGCTAACGAACAAAGACTAGATATATCAAGTCATCCTCTAGCCACACCAGACCTCCATACTTTTCTCAATGTTGGATAAATACATCTGTCTGATTGCATGCATCTTATAAGTTATATTCCAAGATAAAACAGTTAAAAGTACATGTCAAACATGTAAAGAGAATACATAAGAAACTGTGATACACATTTATTTAGATTGTACTTAAGTACACAAAGCAAATCAAACACTTGCGAAAATATTAAAAATCACCACCTCAGCCACAACAAATAATTCAATGACACTTAACTAACACGACTAGACAAAGAACAGAAGACGAAAAAAGACGAGTACCAACGGCTATTTATAGATTTATATGGAAATACAGGAATACAATAAGATTTTATTTTAAAAAATACTCTTGACATCGAGTTCAAAGAAATATTTCAAGAAAAGCTAAGACATACCTAAGGCATTGTCGTTACAAAAACATAGAAATGTCTGAAATATATGAGTATTGTTAAATCTTTTCCTTACTATAATTTTTCTGTTACGAAAGTTGCACAATTACAATTTTTTGTTTTGCTTTTAATTAATAAATTATTGCTTTTTAAAATTCTTTCAAACATTACCTAATACTTATTTATTTCTAAGGGTTTTTTGTCCTGCGTTGATTTGATTTTGCCTTTTTCTGTCAGACTGTCTGTATAAGGTCACCAAACAATAGTATATTACATAGGCACACATCAATCATACCAAACAATACAACATTATATACCTCTTCTCTAGCCGTCAAATACTGATGTCATTTATACCAACCAATACAACATAACAAGACCTTTTCTATAGCAATTAAATGCGGATGTCGATCATAATATCTGATTTATCGATAATGAAAACTAATACTTAACCGAACATAGCAAGGCATTTTACATTGTAACCCTTAACTTTTAAAGTTTCAAATAGTAGGCCTAAATTGATTTTTTTTAGAATTCACAAAACAAGTAGTACTTTGATTTTTGTTTTAACCTGGACAGTAACTGGCCTAGAGAATAATAATGACATTTAGCACTTAATCCATCTTCCCTTTATCTATTTAATGCAGTTATCTTTTAATCACTTTTAATGATTATTGATTATCTAATTAGAGAACAAAAAAATTAGGAATCTACAAATAATTGCCGGAAAGACACTTTCTTCCTAAATGTCTGTAATATTCGATTGGCATTTCCCTCATTGTGAGAAATGCTCTAAGAAACTAACCTGATTGGGACAAACGTGAAAATTGACGTTTGCTCTAATTTGGACAAAAGCGTGTTGCCGCATGCAATGATGAAAGCCTAGCCTGCCAAGGTGAAAAAGAGAATTACTGGAGATGGCCATCACTTGTTTTCTAGTGTTGTCTACACTCAAAGTGTTCATTTAAATATCAAACATATCAAAATGCTGTCATTGGGCCGGTAAAGTGGAGTCGACTTGTTTAAGTGTTATTGTTAGGAGTATTACAATTTAACACAGTAATTTGGTTAAACGTAAAGACTTTAAAATTATTTTATATCTTTCATTTTATATTGTGAATTTTTAACATAATAAGCGTTGGACTTTGATAGATGAATTAAAAGTCAATTACATTGTTTAAAAAGGAATTTGGATGATGTTATGTATATATGAGCAGGGTGAATTGGCGTAGCTAGGTCGGGTGTCACCCGGTGCGGCACTTAATGGTGTCACAAAAGTATAAATCAAATATTATATTAAATTTACTTTCGCTATTAATTTGTACAATTTCAATACAATACATACCTTAATTTATTTCAAAAATATTTATTTAATTGATGCTATATATTTGTGATTTTGAGAGTGTTCACATAATACTAACGATTTTTATTTATTGCCGGTTATAAATACACATTGATGTGAGCCCAGATCCATATTTAGGCGAGAACTTTGTTAATGACCCATAAAATAATTACAAGAGATAGCAGACAAAATATTTAAATCACGCTGTGGGTGTGGCAGTTGATAGAGCCTCCACAGTTTTATCACAGAGTTTATCTTATACATGATATTGTGTCATACAACGGAAGAGGAACAGATATGATATTTTATACTGCAGGTTAGTCATGAGATCAAGGAGGTCTAAAAGAAAATACAAGATATTGCTAGTCTGTTTTCAAGTGTCAGAAAAGTTGGCACATGTCACCATATAAGAGATGCTTATACTACAATCAATTAAAAGTATAAAACTAAAAAGTGCGTTATTGGCAGTAAAATAAATCAGCTACAATCAGAAGAGATGGAGAAAATGTTACACCGAACCCAGATCATAGATGTTTTTGTAACACAAAAAAAAAAAAAAAAAAAAAATCACGAAGAGCAACAAAGAAAAGAAACGAGAGGTATCGAATAATAATAGTGACAAAAAATGTGACATAGTATGCACATTTAAATCCATCCAAAACATTTTAAATCCAACTTTAAATAAGAGAAGAATGGCGGACAATAAAACAAACAATATAACATTAGCTCTCAACTACTCGATATTAAACGAATCTATATATATATAAAGCAAAGTGGTCGGGTGCCCGATAGGGCACTTCCCGGCGCCGCAGGCGCGTCAAATTTGGCACGAAGGTGCCTTATGGCGATAGAACACGAGGGCCGGTGACGGTTTGGCAAAAAGTCTACGGAGAGGGGGTCAAAACTGACCTCGACTGACCGGCGCCTTATATGGGCTATATTACGAAAAAAAAATTCCTCCGACGACCCCCCTTGAAATTTTGTGAGGTGGTAGGAGAACACCTTGGGGTGTCACAAAAACTCTGCATATCTGGGAAAACTTCGTAAAGGGGTCAAAACTGACCAGTTGTATTTCCCTATATAATCTTTGTATTTTATGGGAAAAACAGAGGGTCATTTCAACGCAGACTTTAGGATACTTAAGCTCAGTATATCTGGCTAATTTTTTGCATGCTCCTAGGTCAATGGCTTGACCTGTAGGGAAAACTGTCGGTTACACTCAAAGCCCTCGACGAGGGCTAAAAAGTGACCGCGAGTGAAATTCTCTTTATATGAGCTCTATTACGAAAAAAAAATTCCTCCGACGACCCCCCTTGATATTTTGTAAGGTGGTAGGAGAACGCCTTGGGGTGTCACAAAAAACTCGCCATGTCCGGGAAAAATCGGGAAATGGGTCAAAACTGACCAGTCGTATTTCCCTATATAATCTTTGTATTTTATGGGGAAAACAGAGGGTCATTTCAAAACGGATTTTATGGCACTTACCCTCTTTACATCTGGCTCAGTTTTGGCTTGCTTATAGGTAAATGGCTTGACCTTTAGGGAAAACTGTCGGTTACACTCAAAGCCCTCGACGAGGGCTAAAAAGTGACCGCGAGTGAAATTCTCTTTATATGAGCTCTATTACGAAAAAAAAATTCCTCCGACGACCCCCCTTGAAATTTTGTGAGGTGGTCGGAGAACGCCTTGGGGTGTCACAAAAAACTCGCCATGTCCGGGAAAAATCGGGAAATGGGTGAAAACTGACCAGTCGTATTTCCCTATATAATCTTTGTATTTTATGGGGAAAACAGAGGGTCATTTCAAAACGGATTTTATGGCACTTACCCTCTTTACATCTGGCTCAGTTTTGGCATGCTTATAGGTAAATGGCTTGACCTTTAGGGAAAACTGTCGGTTACACTCAAAGCCCTCGACGAGGGCTAAAAAGTGACCGCGAGTGAAATTCTCTTGATATGAGCTCTATTACGAAAAAAAAATTCCTCCGACGACCCCCCTTGATATTTTGTAAGGTGGTAGGAGAACACCTTGGGGTGTCACAAAAAACTCGCCATGTCCGGGAAAAATCGGGAAATGGGTCAAAACTGACCAGTCGTATTTCCCTATATAATCTTTGTATTTTATGGGGAAAACAGAGGGTCATTTCAAAACGGATTTTATGGCACTTACCCTCTTTACATCTGGCTCAGTTTTTGCATGCTTATAGGTAAATGGCTTGACCTTTAGGGAAAACTGTCGGTTACACTCAAAGCCCTCGACGAGGGCTAAAAAGTGACCGCGAGTGAAATTCTCTTTATATGAGCTCTATTACGAAAAAAAAATTCCTCCGACGACCCCCCTTGAAATTTTGTGAGGTGGTAGGAGAACACCTTGGGGTGTCAGAAAAAAACTCTGCATATCTGGGAAAACTTCGTAAAGGGGTCAAAACTGACCAGTTGTATTTCCCTATATAATCTTTGTATTTTATGGGAAAAACAGAGGGTCATTTCAACGCAGACTTTAGGATACTTAAGCTCAGTATATCTGGCTAATTTTTTGCATGCTCCTAGGTCAATGGCTTGACCTGTAGGGAAAACTGTCGGTTACACTCAAAGCCCTCGACGAGGGCTAAAAAGTGACCGCGAGTGAAATTCTCTTTATATGAGCTCTATTACGAAAAAAAAATTCCTCCGACGACCCCCCTTGATATTTTGTAAGGTGGTAGGAGAACGCCTTGGGGTGTCACAAAAAACTCGCCATGTCCGGGAAAAATCGGGAAATGGGTCAAAACTGACCAGTCGTATTTCCCTATATAATCTTTGTATTTTATGGGGAAAACAGAGGGTCATTTCAAAACGGATTTTATTGCACTTACCCTCTTTACATCTGGCTCAGTTTTGGCATGCTTATAGGTAAATGGCTTGACCTTTAGGGAAAACTGTCGGTTACACTCAAACCCCTCGACGAGGGCTAAAAAGTGACCGCGAGTGAAATTCTCTTTATATGAGCTCTATTACGAAAAAAAAATTCCTCCGACGACCCCCCTTGATATTTTGTAAGGTGGTAGGAGAACGCCTTGGGGTGTCACAAAAAACTCGCCATGTCCGGGAAAAATCGGGAAATGGGTCAAAACTGACCAGTCGTATTTCCCTATATAATCTTTGTATTTTATGGGGAAAACAGAGGGTCATTTCAAAACGGATTTTATGGCACTTACCCTCTTTACATCTGGCTCAGTTTTTGCATGCTTATAGGTAAATGGCTTGACCTTTAGGGAAAACTGTCGGTTACACTAAAAGCCCTCGACGAGGGCTAAAAAGTGACCGCGAGTGAAATTCTCTTTATATGAGCTCTATTACGAAAAACAAATTCCTCCGACGACCCCCCCTTGAAATTTTGTGAGGTGGTCGGAGAACGCCTTGGGGTGTCACAAAAAACTCGCCATGTCCGGGAAAAATCGGGAAATGGGTCAAAACTGACCAGTCGTATTTCCCTATATAATCTTTGTATTTTATGGGGAAAACAGAGGGTCATTTCAAAACGGATTTTATGGCACTTACCCTCTTTACATCTGGCTCAGTTTTGGCATGCTTATAGGTAAATGGCTTGACCTTTAGGGAAAACTGTCGGTTACACTCAAAGCCCTCGACGAGGGCTAAAAAGTGACCGCGAGTGAAATTCTCTTTACATGAGCTCTATTACGAAAAAAAAATTCCTCCGACGACCCCCCTTGATATTTTGTAAGGTGGTAGGAGAACACCTTGGGGTGTCACAAAAAACTCGCCATGTCCGGGAAAAATCGGGAAATGGGTCAAAACTGACCAGTCGTATTTCCCTATATAATCTTTGTATTTTATGGGGAAAACAGAGGGTCATTTCAAAACGGATTTTATGGCACTTACCCTCTTTACATCTGGCTCAGTTTTTGCATGCTTATAGGTAAATGGCTTGACCTTTAGGGAAAACTGTCGGTTACACTCAAAGCCCTCGACGTGGGCTAAAAAGTGACCGCGAGTGAAATTCTCTTTATATGAGCTCTATTACGAAAAAAAAATTCCTCCGACGACCCCCCTTGAAATTTTGTGAGGTGGTAGGAGAACACCTTGGGGTGTCACAAAAAACTCGGCATATCTGGGAAAACTTCGTAAAGGGGTCAAAACTGACCAGTTGTATTTCCCTATATAATCTTTGTATTTTATGGGAAAAACAGAGGGTCATTTCAACGCAGACTTTAGGGTACTTAAGCTCAGTATATCTGACTAATTTTTTGCATGCTCCTAGGTCAATGGATTGACCTTTAGGGAAAACTGTCGGTTACACTCAAAGCCCTCGACGAGGGCTAAAAAGTGACCGCGAGTGAAATTCTCTTTATATGAGCTCTATTACGAAAAAAAAAAATTCCTCCGACGACCCCCCTTGATATTTTGTGAGGTGGTAGAAGAACACCTAGGGGTGTCACAAAAAACTCGGCATATCTGGGAAAACTTCGTAAAGCGGTCAAAACTGACCAGTCGTATTTCCCTATATAATCTTTGTATTTTATGGGAAAAACATGGTAATTTCAACACAATTTTTACGTTACTTAACCTCTGTACATCATGCTAATATTTTGCAAACACTTCTATAGATGACTAGGCGGTATGGAAAAACTGTTGGACAGACTCAAAGCCCTCGACCAGTGCTGAAAGATGACCGCGAGTGAAATTCTCCTTATATGAGATATATATAAATAAATTGATCCCCTTAATATTATTTGAGGTCGTAGACCGACCCTGGAGGGTAACAAAAAAACTTTATTCCCGTCGGAAAAAGCCATTGTAGACGTTAAATATGTTTATATATCGTATTTTCTTATATAAGCATAGTAACTGTTTAAAAAAAAAGTAAACACAGACATACGTCATTCGGTTAATTTTCAAGGGAGGTAACCTTTTTAAATAATTATTTTTCAAATAATTGTATACTTTTTTAAACAGAAACAGAAAACGACAAAGTATAGCATTTGTTTTAGAATAAAATACGTTGCTAATTAAGCTACGTATCATAATTAAATAAAACATTAATTTTAAAAGTCAATGTAATATAAATTGTGAGATATACTGTTCATGGAACCTCTGTAGTTCTATTTCCATTTTAATTATAAATTGCGTACTTTCGAATGCTTTCTGTGAAAGCGAATATTGCACAACATACAACAACATCTTCTCTAAAATTAGCATTGCTGTTTAGATTTAAGAACTCCACGCCTCATCCATCACCAAACAATTAGTATTCAAATTCTCAAATGTTTTTGAAAACCTAAGCGAAGCTAGGCAGAATGCCTAGTAGGAACATAAAACAAAATAAATATAAATAATACGGTTGCAATGGTCACACTTATTAAAGAAAATAAAATTGATCGGACTAATGTCTCTGTGCTAAGCTCACCGAATAAGAGAAAGACTCATATTAGAATTATATTGTATTGATTCGTTTTTATAAAAGAAGGGGACTAAATTTAATGTACAATTTTAAAGGGAAATAATATAAACATTTTTTAGCTTATTAAAATGTACCTAAACCGTTCCAAAATAGCATACGACTGTTACAATATTGTATTAATTTTCTAATAAGAACTTATAATTTCAAATATATATCGTTTAAGATAAACGTTTCGATTTGAAGATAAGCTAAATTGCTTATGTGTTTTAATTCGTAAGAACCATTACAAAATGATGTATAGTCTCAAATATATTTTTTGCCCAAACTTCCATCAACGCTCTCAGGTTTTCTATCATTTAGTTTGTATTTTTTTAAATTTTAAAAAAATAACTCAATTCATAATATTAGAACAGGGGTCGGCAACCTGAGGCTCGCGATCCGCATGCGGCTCTTTTTGGATATCAAGGTGCGACTCTCCAGCTCCTTGCACAAATACTAATAATCTTAATCAAAAAATTAAATATTTGAAAAAAAAAATGTTAGTGGCTCTTTAAAACCAGGGAAATTTTAAAAATTGTAACTTTTGGCTCTTCCGCTTCAAAAGGTTGCCGACCCCTGTATTAGAACCACATGTCAAACATCTTAACAAAATATACCAGAAACTAGGACACACATGTATTACGATTGTACGTTAGTACGGAAAGAAAAGCAAACGATTGCGAATATATTAAAAACCACCAATCAAACAGCCACAACAAATAAAGCAATTATTATTACACTTAATTAACACGAACAGACAAAGAACAGAATACGAAAGCAGACTTGCAGCAACGGCTATTTATATATCCACCACATGGAAATACAGGAATACAATCAGATTTTATTCTAAAAAATACTCTGACATCAAGTTAAAAGAAATATTTCAAGAAAAGCTAAGACAAAGCTAAGGCATTGTAATTAATAAAAATACACATATCTAAATTATATGATTGCTACTTAACCTATTCTTTACTATAATTTGGCAGGTACGTAAGTTGCACAATTTTAACTTTTGCTTTGCTTTTTAAAAATATATTATTGCTTAATATGTTTAAAGTTTAATGCATATATGCATTTGCACTGTTTTGTTTATTTATATCAGATTTATGTTTGTATATGGACGACTATATGTGTCAAAATAAAAATACAAATTAATCGATACACCACACACTTAGTGAAATTCATTAAAAGAAAACAGACGCTAATATTAACACGATTGTACATTGATAAATATTCTACTCCCTTCAAGATATTAAATGTATGAAAAAATAAACCTGGAGTGATCTCCCCTAAACTTTCTCGAATATTCTAA
Source organism: Physella acuta (assembly GCF_028476545.2). Taxonomy (NCBI): domain Eukaryota; kingdom Metazoa; phylum Mollusca; class Gastropoda; family Physidae; genus Physella; species Physella acuta. The sequence goes on from NW_026731661.1 coordinate 758,399, forward strand.
TATAACACTACGTGGGATGTCAACTCGGAATATAGACATGATTTTTGTTTACTTAAACTTTTAAAAATATAATAAAATCTAGTAGAAAAAAAAAATTGCGCACCAAGCGAGCACCAAAACCAGATGTGCGTAATAGTGCGCAATATTCTTAATACTTTATAAATTTACATTAGTTTTTGAGAAATCGGAAGTAGCGTAAATTACTACTTCCATTCAACGGAAATTACTCAACATTTAACCGAAGGTAGAGAATTAGATCTTTTACTTACATGTGAAATTTCATTTATCTATCTTAATTAGTACTCAAGTTATAGGCTTTTGAAAAATTCAAAGTAGATAAAGTACCACTTCCGGTTATCGGAAATCGCTCAAAAGTTGATACGGATCTACGATTTTGATATAATACTTATATATGAAATTTCATCAACCTAGCTGTAACGGTACTCAAGTTATCGTGTTTACACACGGACACACACACGGACAGAATTGGATAATCCAGTTTTTCCAACTCCATTACGCATAAAACGCCAACATTTTTTATATATCTGAGTTTATAATTTTTGCCCGATTAAAATAAGTCTTCTATATCCCGGATGTGATGAAGGACTGAGGAGTAAAACGGTGAAAACTGTCCAAATTTAATGTGATTTTTGTGCACGATTACAAGACTTTCTCTATACTTCGTATATACGAGAAAGTAAAAATGCACAGTTTCCTAGTTATATCCCCTATGTTAGGGAAATTAACTCTAACAAAATTTGTTAAAGTCAACTAATGAAGGTTGCCAAGTGGTAATATACATTTGTGTTGAAAAAATGGGTAAACATATTAAGTTGTAGTATTCACTTTGGAATGCAACATTTTTTTTGTGTGTGATGGAGTAAATTTTAAAATTTAAATAATCATAAAGCAAACGCCAGAGATTTGCAACAGCGTTTTGTTTATAAGTAACTGTACACATCTTTAATTAGTAACGGTGATCTTTCGGTATTGAAATCAAAATAATATTTTAATCTGTACATTAATAAATGCAAATGTAATCAATAATATTTCGTTTTTGCTATATAAAAATCCACGAACGGGTTGCTGCTGTATTGATTTTTTAAAAAGGTTGGAAGTTGATTGGAGCATGTCTAAAAAAACCAGGTACCCATATGCTATCATTTACGCTTCGTACAGAATAATATAATACACTTACATGTTAATACCTCGGTACACAAATAATGCTAAAAGTGGACGGTCTTATCATATGTTTGCAAATAAAAACGCTGTCTAGATTTTTACTTTCTCGTATATACGTAGTATAGAGAAAGTATTGTAATCGTGCAAAAAAAAAAATCGAGATTTTTACAAATCTCGACGTTTTACACCTCACTGATACGGAAAAACATAATTTTGCAATCTTGTCCGTATGTCTGTGTGTGTGTGTGTCTGTGTGTCTGTCCGTGTGTAAACACGATAACATGAGTACCGTTAGAGCTAGAATGATGAAATTTCATATTTAAGTATTTTATCAAAATCGTAGATCCGTATCAACTTTTGAGCGATTTCCGATAACCGGAAGTGGTACTTTTCCTACTTTGAATTTTCCAAAAGCCTATAACTTGAGTACTATTTCAGATAGATAAATGAAATTTCACATGTAAGTAAAAGATCTAATTCTCTACCTTCTGTTAAATTTTGAATAATTTCCGTTGACTGGAAGTTGTAATTTACGCTACTTCCGATTTCTCAAAAAACTAATGTAAATTTATTAAGTACTAATACTATTGCGCACTATTATACACACCTTTATTAGGCGTTCGCTTGGTGCGCAATTGTTTTTTACTGAGATTCTATTCTATTTTTAAAAGTTTAAGTATTTAAAATGGATTAAAAATCATAACTATATCCCCAGTTACCATCCACTGTTGTTTTATATAAGAATATTCGAGAAAGTTTAGGGGAGATCACTACCGGTTTATTATTAGAGTATTACGCTTTAATTTATTGAAATACAAAGTTGCATTAATATAATAATATAGGAAAATAATTTTAAAGAATACTGTTTTGCGGTGTTTCTTTTCCACGAACATCTACACTCGCTAATCCGGTTACTCGTATCTCAAAGTTTGCTTGTATGTCAAAGCACATTTTAGCTTGCTCAACAGCTCTTACCCCAACACTCTCTTGTATTGGGGCACTCGTATGTCGAGTTACCACTGTATGTAAAAAGGTCTACCTTTTAATAAAAAAAAAAAGACTTAATAATATAGTGGTTGGATGTGTAGATAGTTAAACAACTGAAATCATAAAAGGTAAAATATGTTACATTTTTGGTTTAGAATGAAGAAAACTGGTATCATAAAAATGTGTTCACATTGATTTCGATCATACAACAGGTTTTGTCTGAAAGTAATTATTAAGTAGTACGGGATTTTAAAACATAACATGAAGAAGGCCTCTTGAAATGTAAGCCTGTAGTTCAATGCTGAGCTTTAATTAGAAACATATGGTTTATGATCTGTAGGTATAACAAATTATGTATTGGACCTACATTGATTTAAACGTATTTTAATTACGGTGTCGAAAGTCAAACTATAAATAAAACTTCCTTTGAAACGTTTTATTTTTAACTGGGATATTGCACTCAGCGTTTATAGAAAAAAAACATGTTAAAACTATACAATAACTGATGCACTTGATCCATACAAGAAACGCAATGATTGTAAACACTATAGATCCCAGAGATGACAGACAACATATTCAAATCACGCTGTGGGTGTGGCAGTTGATGGAACCTCCACAGTTTTATCACATAGCTTATATAATGAATGAAATTGAGAAAGATTACTACGAGTTGATGTATGCTTTGATTGTCCTTTTAGAAAGCAACAATCAGAAGGGATGGAAACAAAAATTACATCTAACCCAAACCATAGCTGATTTTTTAACGACCAAAAAAAAAATGATGAAGAGGAAAAAACAAACAAAAGAAAACAAAAAACAACAACCGAGGACTATCAAATAATGATAGTGACAAAAAATTGTGACATAATGATAGTTAAATTTAAATCCACCCAAACACATTTCAAATCCAACAACACTGGATAACATTATATCTCTACTATTCATTATTAACCGAATAGGAAAATAAAACAGACCAAATATAAATAGTACTGGAGCGATTGTGTACCGTAATTATTGTATGGATACTCATGAAATAACATAATAATTGATGTGACTCATGTCTCTGTGCTAAGCTAACCGATTAAGAGAAAGACGTAATTTGGATTTTTATTGTTTTCATGTGATAAATGAAGGGGACTTAATTTAATTTACATTTTATAAGGGAAACAACTTACCCATTATCGTGTTGATTAACGTGTACCTAAGTAGTACAAAAATAATATAAATCTATTAAATTATTATATTAAGTTTCTAATAGCAACTTATAAATTCGATTATATCATTAAAGATATATGTTTCTATATAAAAATGTAACTAAAGTGCTTGTGTATTTAAATGTTTGAGAATCATATAAAGATGTAATATACTTTGTCATATAAGTTTTGCCTTGTCATATATAAACGTTGGTTTAAAAGTAAAATGCTCCAATTTTTTTAATTATTTTTTTTTTTGGAAAACATCTATTCCTTATGAAGCCGAAGTTAAATCTTTACAGCTAAATCCTGTTTTCATCCTTCTCATTACTGACATTAAATCATCTCAAATTGTTTTGTGTCGAACAGGATACATCTGCCACAATTTCTTGAATAATCTCTCACTAATATCAGTTTCATGATTTGGATTTAGTAGATGCCAGTTCTCCAACCAGAAGAGCAGTTCAACCCACATTAATTCTGTGCTAAAGTTTAGTCATAATCCTGCCCTGTCAAAGATCCCCTTGCAGGAAAGCAATGTCTATATTACAGATTATTCTGTTAAAAAAAAAGTATGTTCAGCCTCTAAAGCAAGCTCTACAGATTTTACCCTCTGAGGGTGTAGCCCAAACAGCTGTAGCAGTGGATTATGACAAGGAGTACAGATGTCCGTCTAGACTGTTGGGACATTTAACCCAGCTAGTGATCCTTGACAAAATCTCTGCTGTCAAATATTTCTATGATTGCCCGGTGGCAAATAACATTATAGATGCTGTTGAAGTTCAAACTATTAAATATCTGACCCGATAGAAAAACAGGTAGAAGTTATCCAGCTAAAGAAGCAAAAATATCACTAGGATTCGCCATAAAAAGATGAAGAAGCGCAAATTTAAAAAAAAAGACATAGGATGTACTTCGTGTGGTCAAGATAGGGGCGAGCCAAGAACGCTAAAAAGATGAAGACATACCGCAAGGAACTTGAAGAAATCAAGACGTCTACTGAAACCTTTGATGTAAAAGATGAAGACATACCGCAAGGAACTTGAAGAAATCAAGACGTCTACTGAAACCTTTGATGTAAAAGATGAAGACATACCGCAAGGAACTTGAAGAAATCAAGACGTCTACTGAAACCTTTGATGTAAAAGATGAAGACATACCGCAAGGAACTTGAAGAAATCAAGACGTCTACTGAAACCTTTGATGTAAAAGATGAAGACATACCGCAAGGAACTTGAAGAAATCAAGACGTCTACTGAAACCTTTGATGTAAAAGATGAAGACATACCGCAAGGAACTTGAAGAAATCAAGACGTCTACTGAAACCTTTGATGTAACAGATGAAGACATACCGCAAGGAACTTGAAGAAATCATGAAGACATACCGCAAGGAACTTGAAGAAATCAAGACGTCTACTGAAACCTTTGATGTAAAAGATGAAGACATACCGCAAGGAACTTGAAGAAATCAAGACGTCTACTGAAACCTTTGATGTAAAAGATGAAGACATACCGCAAGGAACTTGAAGAAATCAAGACGTCTACTGAAACCTTTGATGTAAAAGATGAAGACATACCGCAAGGAACTTGAAGAAATCAAGACGTCTACTGAAACCTTTGATTTCATACAAGAACAGTTGACAAAAGCTAGAAAAGTCGGATACTCTACCAATGTGTTTGAATCTAAACAACAAAATTACTTTATACAAGAGCAGTTGTCAAAAGAAAAGTCGGATACTCTATCAATGTGTTTGAATCTAAACAACAAAAATACTTTATATCTGTCATACAAGTCAGGATAAGTAACGCAAAATGTTTTTAAAAAAAAGACATCACTTAAAACGAATAGGATTTTTATGTTGATGTAAGTAAACTATGTGTGTAAATCATTTGCATATGCTATTGTGCTTATGAACATATTTTTGTTTGATTTATTTTGTTTGGCTTTAAATTACAAAAAAAAAATAAATAAAATAAAGTGAAACATTACTGCGAGTAGATGTTTCCTTTGATTGTCCCTCTAGAGTTTACTGTATTAGGTCATACAGCTGAAGTGGAACAGATAGTAGATGTAATACTGGAGGTTAGTTATGAGATCAAGGAATTCTAAAATAATGACACGATCTTGCTATTCTGTTTTTTAGTGTTCGAAAAGTTACTAGAGGTAGCTTTAGCTTCAGGAGCTGACTATACATCAATAAGTTAGAAAAGTTATCAGATTTATATCATAAATGTAAAAAAGAAATTAATAAAAATAAAAGCGCTATATATTGGGGCTCTCGATCAGAATCAAATCATACTAATATAACATATAATATATATAAGTGTAAAAACATTTACATGTTATTTACTTTAATTTAAACGACAACACCCGCAGCTCAAGGTGACAGTGCTATCCACCGCTATATAGAACTGAGGGGAAACTAAAATACATTTTGCCAAATGTCAACCAAAGTCATCATTTTTTTTTTATTTTGACCGTAAAACAAATACAAACGATATTATAAACACATAACTAACATGGCTGTGTAATTGCTATTAAACGTATTGTCATCATCTCTTTAAAGCTGCTTATTTTGATTTGACTTACTTTGGCTTAGTCCTCTTTGCTCCTTATCAATACTTGCAAGTGTACAACTAACCAGTGCTTTATTTAGCTGTAAAAATATTTCAGCAACAATCAGAAAATATTACATCTTACCCACACCATTGCTGTTTTTGTAAAATCATGAAAAGTGGAGGAAACAAAAAAAATCAACAAAAAAGTATTAAATGATAATAGTGATCAAAAATGCAAAAAAAATGAACAAATGTAAATCCACCCAAAAATATTTTAAATAAAAATTAAATAAATGAAGAACGGCGGACAACAAAACAACCAATATAACATTATGTCTAAACTACTACATATCAAATGAATGGAAAAATAAAAAACACACATTAATAATACTGTTGCCATTATTTGATATAATTATTCCACTCTACACTCTTTTTTAAATAAAATGAAATTGTTCAGACTCGTATCTCTGTGCTACTCTCACAAATTAAGAGAAAAACTTTTATTAGAATCATATTGTTTCGATGTGATAAATGAACGGGACTTAACTTAGTTTACATGTTCTAAGGGAAACGACTTACCAATTATTTTGGTAATCTCATTATAGTAACATAACTTTTCCGATTGTTTAAATTGTGTATAATTTCATTTCTCTGTAATCCCAAATTTATTTCAGCGCTACTTAAGAACCCAAATTCCACCTTCTCCCCCCTTCCCCCCCCCCCCCCCCGTCCCCTCAGCCCATTACGCCGAGGAAAAAAATCCCTTGAATCAACATTTAATTACACACATTTGCATTTTCAGTTTCAGGTTGGTTTTTTATATATTTTATATTTTTTTTTTATATTTAGACGTTTTGTGTTAGATCTATTGTATAAGTAAACCATCTTAAATGAATGAAAGTAGGCTACAAGTAAGAAAGAATTATTAATATTGTAAATCTGTATCAGTACTCACAAGCCGGTGATGAAAATTGTAATACTAAAGCAAACATAAATCATTTTCTGAATTTTCAACAACGCGATATATAGGTCTAATTTGGGGAGGGGCGCAAAGTCGATAGTTCACCCTTGGCACCAAAATAGATAGCTACAACTTTTTGTTACCTTTCGATAGTTTATTTAATATAATCAAAGTTATTAATTATTAGGTACTTATTAATAAATAAAATTATACATTTGTGTGACCCCCCCCCCCCCCAGTATGGATAACGCCCTAGGCGACCGCTTAGTTCGCCTTATAGGTAGCGTCAGCTCTTCATACAGGGTCCCCATCCCAAAACGTAATTAGAACTATTTGGAAAAGCCATAGATAGATCATTACAAAGAAAAAAAAAATATAGCTGACGAAGTCTATCTAGATAAAGTTACCTCCCATGATATATTTTTGACACAGCGGGGGAAATTTTTAAACGATAGTAAATTTATTGAGAAAACAAATATAATTTTTTTTTTTAAAATTCAAATTGCATGATTAGAAATAAACTTTTAAATACTATTTAAAAATTATCATTTATTGATGATATAATCGTATAAGATTATTTACCTTTAGAAATATTTTTTAAAACTAAAACAAATAAACAATAGTCAAATTACAAAGAATCAGTTTTCATATAGTGTGATTTTTATTTTTTTAAATGTTGTGTGGAGCATATAAATTTAAATCACTGTTCTTATTTACATAAATAATACTAAAAGTAATGGTATGTTATTTACATTTAAAGATAGTTTGAACATAACGCAGTTTATGTGCGCTCAGTTCTTAAAAGTTATTACATGCAAAAACAATTGGCAATAATAATAGTTTTAATTTAGCGACTTAAGCGTTTACATTAACTATATAGCTGGAAATAACGTATGTTTCTTTTTTTTTTAAAAATATCGTTTGTGCACATAGAGTTCACATATATTGATAGTGAATGAACTGTTTTGACTCATTGTTACATAGATCTCACACACGCTAGTTAGCGTCAATATCTGGTCCAAAGGTTCACTGGCTTTCACTGTCAATCGTAAACTTGACCGGCTCTTTAACGTGGCCATGTCATTCGTGAACAGCGAGTACACGGTCTTCTCCAGGTTGATCTCCAACCGCCAGTTACGTCAGTACTCGGCAATACAGGCCAGGTTAGATTGTAACTTCACTCTCTGCTGAGCGATAGTTTTGTTTGTCCCCTGGACCCACGTCATGAGACCATCCGCTAATTACACCTTCCCAACATCCATCTCCGTATCGAGATCGTTGATACAGCATAGAAAGAGCGTGCAACACAGAGCTGATCCCTGTGGCAGACCATACTCGATCGTTATCAGATCAGATAGGTCAGTTCCTACCCTGGTCCTGATAATACAAGCGTCCAGAAAGTCTGTTGGTCACCGGTACATGTTCTTACACACGCCCATTTGACGGAGTTTTAATATCAATTGGGATCTCCATATCTTATAGTAGGCCTGTTTCAGATCGAAGGACCGCACATAGGTGGTGACCTTTGTGTGGAAACAGCCAGTGATTTCCTTAATCAACTGAAGAACGGAGTCCACTGGCTGCCGTCCCCACCAAAAGCCCGCTTGACACGAGTCTATCAGTCTGTTATTTGACAAAAACCAAAACAAGCGGGCATTGACCAGCCTTTCCAAGAGCTTGTTGATGTTAGAGCAGAGGGAGAACGGTCTGTAGCTCTCAGGTGAGCCCAGATCCCTTGCTGTCTTGGACAGGGCGACCACCTCCACAATTTTACACCTGCTGGAAAGTTCGACACACGTATATGATTGTTTTGTTAATGACCAATAAAATAATTTAAAAACAAACCAATCCGATTGCAAACATTATCGTTTAAACATGTTCTCTCCTACAACGATACAAATATAAATAATCCCCACCTCTGTAGTTGAGAAGTTGATCGAATAAAAAATAGACATGTGATGTAATGTTACGATTAGCAATTTATTGAATCCTAGGAACGTTATTATCTCCCATTTGTCAAGGGAAAAAAATTTAGATACATTATTTTAATGAACAACATAATAATATTACAAACACGTTTAAAAAATATTACTACTGCATTATGTTTAATAAAACTAACAGTACTTTTACGTTTTTGATCTAGAAAAAATAGTTGAATTGTTTATTTAAGGAAAATAACATTTTATCTCCCTTAATGTAATTAAATGTAAAGACTTTAAAATTATTTCATATTATATATTGAAATATATGGATTTTTGTTTACATAAACTGGTCGTTATCGCAAGCAAAATTTGAAATATTACTTTATTGATGTTTTTAATTTTTAATTCAAATCTAGTTTCACGAAATACAAAGTCAAACCATAATGTTAAAATAACATGTCAAACGTGTAATCAAATATAAAAGAAATAAGGAAACACATGTATTTAGATTGTATATAAATACAGAAAGCAAAGCAAATACTTGCGAAAATATTAAAAACAACCAATCAAACAGCCACAAAAAATAAAGCAATCACGTTTAATTTAATTAACACGACTAGACAAAGAACAGAAGACGAAAACAGACTAGTAGCAACGGCTATTTATAGATCGACTCTATGGGAAAATAGGAATAAATTTAGATTTTGTTTTGCAAAATCCACGCACATTGAGTTAAAACAAATATTTCAAGCAAAGCTAAAACATACACTGGGAACTCTCACTTAACTAAAAAAAAAATTGTACAGGGAAAAAATGGGAAATAAAAATAGTATAAATTTAATTAAGACAGTCTCAAGCCAAACATCACTCGATCAATCGCCGAGTAAATTAACGTTAGTACAGTCTTATGTTTGTGAGGTTTCAAAAGGGCACAATCGGAATGGAGAAAGAGATACCAACCTCACCCCCTTAACACCTACACCCCCCTCCCCCCACCCAACCGGACGGGCGCATAAATCCGTGTATTGTGCCCTCATCGCCAGTGGTTAATTGTGTGTCATGAACAATTTTGGAATGATAGATCAGTATGAGCATTACAGAGACCATTCTCCCACGGCCGTTTCTATTTCTGTCCATGGGTGGCTACAATGTGAAGTTTGCATACCATATTTTAGTCTAGTTTTCATGCCATTTTATTTTCTCCATTTAATCTAATATATAAAGCTCAGTTCTGTAACGTGTGGCAAAAAAGTTTGTCGTTGACAGTTCTATGGATTTAAGTAGTAGATTTTTTATCGTGCTCACAGTCTAAATGTACGAGTCAAAAAATTACCATTGAAAGTCTTTAAAAACAATTTTCATTCTATTTACTTAGAAGAATAATTTTCAATTATGAACGCGACATAAAATTTTTAAAAAGTGTATCGACGTTTATAAAATTTCTAAAATTGTGTCGGAAATGTATTGACTGCACAGTTACTTCCCTTTAATAAAAAAAAATTCTTAAGAAGAAAGAATTTACATTTTATTACTTAGTTTTTGGTGTTAAGAAAAAAAAATAATTACATAATTAGCGGGGATTGATTAAGTGCAATGTCGTTAGGTATTTTTAACACTGCCTTTTATTTATTCTATACACTGAACATACTGTTCAATATTTTTTTTTTAAATCAATAACATTTAATAAGCCAGGTCCTACAAATCCTATATGTTTATTTTTTTCCATTTACGGATAAGATTGGAGTATTATCATTTTTGTTCACTAAATTGAAACAGGCGCGTCCGCCGGCGCCCTTGCACGGTTCGATTTGGCACCCTGGGCTATCATGTGAGCGCTATGCTGCATAATTTTGTTTTTAACAGTGCGATAGACTATGGGTAAGAAAGGTTACTATAGTCTTTAAGTGAATCAAATCCGGTTGTCCTCCGGCACCCCGACAGGGTGCTATTTGGCGCCCCGGGCCTTCCGGTGTACGCTATGGTATATACGTTCGCGTGAGTTAAAAAGACTATGAATAAGTTATGTACTATAGTCGTTTACTAAGTTCAATCAGGCGGTGACGTCATGGTGCGTCCTCTGGCGCCCAGACAGGGTGCTATTTGGGGTCCCGGGCCTCCCGTGTTCGGTTTCGCGCCTACGTTCATTAAAGTGAGTGCAAAAGACTATGAATAAGTTGGGGTACTATAGTCGTTTATTAAGCTGAAACAGGCGATTCCGCCCCGGGCTAGACTCTGAGCACTGCGCGTTTATGTTCGCGTTAGTGTTTTCTTTGTGTTTAGGTTGGGTTTGCGTTAGTGGTTGCGTTTTGATTTGGTTCGTTTTTGTTCTTTCTTTTTTCGTTTTCGTTTGTGTTTTATTTTCTTTGCGTTTGTGTTTGTATTTGTGTTTGTGGTTGGTTTTGCGTTTGTATTTGGTTTGTTTTCATTTGTTTTTTCGTTTGTGTTTTTTCTTTGGGTTTGTGGTTGGTTTTGCATTTGGATTTGGTTTGTTTTCGTTTGCTTTTTCGTTTGTTTTTTTCTTTGTGTTCGTATTGGTGTTTGTGGTTGTGGTTGGATTAGTTGTTAGGTTTTTGTTTTCATTTGTATTTGTAATTGTGTTAGCGTTATGTTTGCGTTTTGTTGTTTTGGTCTTGGTTTGGGTGTGCAATGCCGGGTTTATGATGATTACTAAACACACAGGTAATGGTCTTTAACAGAAAGGTTTTTCACAGAAGCCAGAGCAGGGCCTGGCCGGGACGGCTAGTTACTATATATACAATTGCTGTTCATGTTTTTTTTTTATTTATTTGTTTTAAACATTTAAAATAGTAATACTAATTTATTAGATTGTTTTACACAGCATCAGTGGGGGGACTGCTATAGATATAGATGTTTGGGCATAATGTTTGCTTTGATGTGTCTCATTGTAATCAGCATAACTTTTCCGGTTGCTTAAATTTGTATAAATTTAATTCTCTGTAATCCCAAATGTATTTCAGCCCAAAACCCTCTCAGCCCACAACGCCGAGGGGAAAAAATCCATTGAATCATCTTTACACATTTGCATTTTCAATTTAAAAAAAAATTAATTAGACGTTTTAAACCTAAACCTAAACTTAAAGATGCTGATCTAGATAGGTAAAGCAAGCAAACGAATTGATAGGGCACATACTATCTGTGTTTCTTCCAGACTTTTTTCTCCGAAGGGGGGGGGGGGGGGGGGGCTGGGGGTGCTTTATATTTTCGAGGGGGGAGGTCAACATTTTCAGGGAGGGGGGGGGGGTAGTGGGGCTGGTAATAGTTTATGTTTCCTATATAAATTACATTTCGTTCGGGGGGGGGGAGTAGACTTTCTTCGGGGAGGGTGGGGACGGAGGAAGAGATGCCTGGAAGAAACTCTGCATACTATAGGCCTACATATATATTTAATGTATGTATGAATAAGCACTATTTCGTTTATTTATAATAGATTTATGGATCAATATGGACGACCATATGAAAAGGGAAAAAATAATAATGATTCAGTCGATACACATCACACTTGTTGAAATTCTTTAAAAGCAAACTGAAAACCCGCGAAAATTTACTATGGTTAAGTATAAATACATATTCTAATACTAAAACATATTAAATTTGTGTACGTGCCAGTTCGTTATGGAAATTTTGCGGATATAACGAAATCTAGAGAGGAATATAATCAACACTGTGCTAGAGAAATGCACCGAGTTACCTAGTATGTATTTTAGGGGAAACAACTCTTACAATACAACAATTATTAAAGTCAACAAATGGTGGTCGTCAAGACGAAATACACATTTGTATTGAAGTATAAACGTGAAAATACTAAATCTAAGCTTGCACATAAAAATATATACACTTTTTGTTTTCGCGATGGAATACATTTAAAGTTTTAAATAATCAAAACTAAAACGCCAGATCTTTACACTAAATACTTGTTTATAAGTAGTTGAACCAATATTTATAAATGTTTTCTCCTTTACGTTTTGAGATTTCATATAATTTTTCTCTACAAAACTAAATGCAAAACTTAAAAACACGCAGACACCCTCTCCACGCCTCGTCAGACACACCTACCACCTTCCCCCTCTCCCCCTCTATCCACTTACCCTCAGACATGAAAACACCACTTTCCCTTTAATTGTTCCAACGACCCCACCACCCACCCCAACATCAATTTCGGGTATCTATTCATTTATTTATTTAAAGTTCTAAATCCTTTTCTTTCCCCTCATCTTTCACACAGCAACCTTTTGAAAACTCAATGCGACCAGTACATAAATAAATACTCTTTTAACTAGTCAACTTATTTTGTTTCCCTACATAGAAAATGCTTCACTGTCCCATTGACCCTCTCTGAAAAATTTCCTATCCTCTCCCCACCCAGAATTCTGACACTATCATTTGACCTTAACCCCTTTTACTGTCATCCTTTGTCATTTTTTTTATAATCATATACATGACATCGTGTAAATATTCATTATGTACATGTGCAAAACTTTTCGTTTTCAATTGAAACTATGTAAAAAAATGTGATGTTGATGTACTTGTTTTAATTGCAAATAAAAGTATTAAAAAATAAAAAAAAATAAAATAAAAATAAAAAACTAAATGCAACTGTAATCTCTAATAATTAGTTTTGGCTGAAAAAAAATCCACCAACGGGTTGTAGCTAAATTATTTTTTTTAAAGGTTGGAAGTTGATAGGCCCATGTCTAAAAATAACTAGGTACACAAATGCTATCATTTACGCTTCGTACCAAATAATATAATTAGCTTACATATAAACACGCCGATAATCAAAGAATGCAAAAAGTGGACGGTCTTATCTTGTGTTTACAAATGAGTACGCTTTTAAAACTTGTATTAGAGTCTTACGCTTATATTTATTGGTATATAAAACAACAGTTGCATTTATTTAATAATAAAGTAAAATAATTTGAGTTGGGTAAGTGTTATAAAAAAAATCCTTTACACACATTAGTTGCAACTTTTTCGCGCAGTTTCTTTTCCACGAACATCTACACTCGCTAATCGGGTTACTCGTATCTCAAATTTTGCTTGTGTGACAACGTACATTTTAGCTTGCTCAACAGCTCGTATCCCAACACTCTCTTATATGGGGGCTCTCTTATGTTGAGGTACTACTGTATGTACAATTCTACACTTTAACTAACAACTTTACGACTCCGTGTTTTCAAAGCCTAGAAGGGAAAGTAAATATTAAACAATTAAAATCAGAGGGTAATTTTTTTTTACCTTTTTGGTTTAGTATAAAGAAAATTGGTATAGTAAAAATGTGTTCACTTTCCAACAGACGTTGTACATAAACATTGTTTACAATCATATACTAGTTTTGGACGGAAGTGGTTATACAGACCCTAGTTAGTACGTGATTTAATACGATAACACAAAGAAGACTTTTTGAAATGCATACTCTAATAAAAAAATGCTGAGCATCTAACTAGAAAAATAGGGTATATTCACAACAACTTCCCAAAGTTTTACGGCGATGTGATGAGAGGTGTAGTAATGCATAAAGGACAGACAGACACACAAACATACATTGCTTTTTATATATATAGATAGATAAACTCGGCATTTTTTTTTTAAAGTTACTGAATATATAATTATAATTGATAACGCGTTGGTGAACTCCTAATATATTTCGTCAAACTTTCTTCTGTCCCCGCGGCAACGCTAGTTTTTGTATAAACATGCTTGGATTATTGCGCGAACTATAATATGTGTTAAATTCATCTAACTTAACCACATCAACCCAGCTCACCGAAAAAAATGCCCTTCAATTGTAGTTTCCTTCTCTCCGCAGAATTTTGAATTGTCATTTAATTAGGTATGCACATTTTCTTGTTTTTCTATTGCCATTGTATGTAGACACTTTTCAGTAAATAAAACAATTGTAATACTAAAGCAAACATGACTAAGCACACTGACGTTGTAAGGTTCTCTGGGTTTTACTTCCAATGGCATTATTGATTGACTATTTAACGTGGACATGTCATTCGTGAACAGCGAGTACACGGTCTTCTCCAGGTTGATCTCCAACAGCCAGTTACGCCAGTACTCGGCAATACAGGCCAGGTTAGATTGTAACTTCACTCTCTGCTGAGCGATAGTTTTGTTTGTCCCCTGGATCCACGTCCTGAGACCATCCGCTAATTACATCTTCCCAACATCCATCTCTAAAGGCTACATAATAATAAAAATGGGGAGCCGGACGTTTTCCCGAAAGACACTTGCCCGAATGCCGTTTGCCCGAAGGCCGATTTCCCGAATGGACACTTGCCCGAATGCGACAAATGCCCGAATGGACACTTGCCCGAATGCGACAAACGCCCGAATGGACACTTGCCCGAATGCGACAAATGCCCGAATGGACACTTGCCCGAATGCGACAAATGCCCGAATGGACACTTGCCCGAATGGGACAAATGCCCGAATGGACACTTGCCCGAATGCGACAAATGCCCGAATGCCACTTGCCCGAAGGCCGTTTGCCCGAAAAATGTAAATATTAGATAATAAATAATTTTTCCAAAAAGACATTCTTTAATCAATTTAAGTTTGAAATTTTGATTGTTAACACAATTCTAAGCATAAAACAAAGTTGTTTATATTTTTAAATTTAGCTTTTTCTTTTTTCAAAACTGAGAAAGTACAGTAAGAAAAACTTTATTCTTCAATAAATGTAAGGTGATGTTGGCGGCGGTGTTCGAACATTCTTTTGATGAATGTTTTGAACACCTTGTTTAGCCGATGTGTTGCGGTGGTTATATAGCTTTTATGACACGGCGTAGGCGGCGCGGCGTCTCGCAACATTGAACAGAGGCGCGTTTGTTTGTTTATCTTCTTATTCTTAACGTGTGTGGTGATCATTTAACAAAAGATTGAGTCGAGGTCTAGGTGGCAACTTAAAAACTAAACGTAGTCAAATATGTTTGATCTCCATTTAATGCACCTTGTTAAGACAATGTGTTGAAGCGATTACTTAATAAAGAAAGCAAAACTCATTTTAAAATCCAGAGATGAATGAAAATTGTATTTTTGTCTAATTTCATATATGGAAGAGAAAGTATGTTTCTATACTTTTTAAATATCAAATACAAATTAATTTAAAATGTCTGCGTGGTAATATATAATATTATTTTTTTCACTTTCTTTTTGCGTATATGTGTTTTGTTTACCAACATTTTAAATTTAAATTGATTACGAATGATTATTAAGTAATATATAATGTTAACATTTTTCGGGCAAACGGCCTTCGGGCAAGTGGCATTCGGGCATTTGTCGCATTCGGGCAAGTGTCCATTCGGGCATTTGTCCCATTCGGGCAAGTGACCATTCGGGCATTTGTCGCATTCGGGCAAGTGTCCATTCGGGCATTTGTCGCATTCGGGCAAGTGTCCATTCGGGCGTTTGTCGCATTCGGGCAAGTGTCCATTCGGGCATTTGTCGCATTCGGGCAAGTGTCCATTCGGGAAATCGGCCTTCGGGCAAACGGCATTCGGGCAAGTGTCTTTCGGGAATTTGTCGTAGACCCATAAAAATGTACCTCCTTTTCTTCGGGAAATAAGACAATAAATAAAACGAAACAAAAACGAATATTTAATTATAGTGTGTAAATCTGATACCCACATTACCATGTATTCACTGACATTCGATGTGGGGATCTTGATTTACTTGATGCATAAAGAAACGATGTTACGATTGAATGTGTTCCCAGTTCGTAAAGCATAACGTTGTTTATATAAAATATTTTTTATTTACTTCTGAAGTCCCGAAAGTGCATCTAGTCTTATTACATAAACATGTGGGTTAATGACATACTTTAACAATTTTTGTTTTTAACTCATAGTATAAAATATTATCAAAAATATTTTTTTTAAACGACGATAATATTTCCTGTTATCGTATTTTATTTCTTTTTAACAAAATTGTAGCATTTATATACTCGTATTGTTTAATTCTTCTGCTGCATTAATTAAATACAAAATTAGAAGAACAAGACTATGTAGACTAGAATGGACGTCTTGAACTTTATTTATTTAATCTTTCAATAAAATTTTGTACAATTAAAATAAAAAAATAAAATGTAACACGTGAGTAGCTTAATATACCTGGGGATTTCTAAACTGTACGAGTGTTATTTAAGCTTTTTACTTGCATTGTTTGTCTCGTATTTAAGTTTGAAAAAATTACAATGATTAAGAATCAAATATTTGTAAATTAGCATATTATCTATTTTCCATTGCGTGAATGTATGTTGACATTCTCAAAAATCTATTTTTACACCAGGGTCAATGTAAACCAAGATTAAACTACACATAGGTCGAGCAGCACAGACATGAGTACACCCTACAGTCCTGACAATCATCTGATACATTTCTATACAAAAGTTGTCTTGTTTGTCTATAGAACGATCTATTGGAAATTTAAATCCGCCCAAGAACATTTTAAATGCAACATTTATATAAGTTAAGAAAGTCGAACAGCAAAACAAACGGCATAACATTGAATCTAAAGTACTCAATATTAAATGAATAGGGAAATAAAACAAGACAAACATGAAGAATACTGTTGCAATTAATTACCGTAATTATTTTCTACTCACTAGTTTAATAAAATAAAACTTGATCAGACATGTCTCTGTGTTAAGCTCACCGATTAAGAGAAAGACGTCTATGAGAATACTATTTTTAGCTTCGATTAATAATGGGGACTTCATTTATATTACATTTGAAAAGAATAGGAAAATAAAACAAAACAAACATGAATAATACTGTTGCAATTATCACACTTATTAAAAAAAATTGATCAGAATCATGTCTCTGTGCCAGAGGCGTAGTGACCCTCCCGGTAAACGGGGACAAACTTTCAATTTGGCGCCCCCCTCCCCAATAAATACATAAAATAAAATTGATTAGACACATTGTCATGTCTCTGTGCTAATCTCACCGAGTAAGTTAAGACGTAAATGAGAATACTGTTGCTGCGATGTGATAAATATATATTATAAGGGAAACAACTTACATATTATTTTGTTGATTAACCATTGCATTAGTAGTACAAACATACTATACATCTATTAAACTATTATATTCATTTTCGAAAACTTACTAAACCATTTGTATAAACCATTTAATAGATTTGTTTTGTTTTCAAAATGTAACAAAATTTCTTTTGTATTTACAATTGAGAAAACCATTTAAAGATGTTATACAACTTGTTATTTATAGTTTTATACATTGTGATTGATCTTTGATCAACATTACTTTCCGTTTCTAATGATTCTAAATTATTCTTATTATGATATAAGTATATTGTGTAAATTAATTGTGTATGGAATTGTGCTGATGCAAATATTAATGTTTTAACTTTTTTCGCTTAAAATATAAATCAATCAATTAATTCAAAATAATAAAAAAAAACAACTACGAGTTGATGTATGCTGTGATTGTACATCTGGAGTAACAGTCGACAGTATAGGGTCATACAAGTGTAGATGAACAGATAGTAGATTTAATACTGGAGGTTAGTCATGAGATCAAGGAAGGCTAAAAGGCATGACCAGATCCTAATATTCTGTTTTTTAGTGCTAGAAAAATTAGCCGATGTAGCTTTAGCTTCAGGAGCTGACTATACATCAATATGTTATAAACATTCCCAAGTATACCATTTTTGCTAGAGTTACTTACTCGTTACTACATCTTATACATTACAACACATTGATTTGTCCCAATGACCACTTTATTTGTTCGACAGGTCCTCAGTCTTCACTTCCATTATTATAATTTTAATCTTTTATAATAGTTGCTCTTTTCATATGTGTGCATATCAAATTTAGTTTCACCACGTATTTGCCATTATATACATATTCATTACCTTATTACTTGTATGTACATTTTGCTTTCAAAACCCCTGCATTTTTTTTCTCAAGACTAATGCATTCACACATGTTGTAATTTGTTTTATTGAAAAAAAAATGCTTTAAAAATTTAAAATATGTTTAAAATCAAATTATCTCGAGTTCTACATTCAAAATGACACTAAGTGCCTCTCACACAGATTTTTAGACAAGATTACCATATAAGCCAAGATAAATAGAGCATATCTTTACGTTCAACTAAAATTTAAAGACATTGAGACTAAAAGCAATGTGTATGTCAACAAAACAAACCATTCTTGGAAGAACTGCCAAACACACGACCTGAGCAACCCTGAGTAAGAATCAGACCAGAGAGTAAGTAAGAATGTGAAACCAGCGTGAAATTATGACATTGACCATCTGATTATGTGTTTGAGTGCATTAATCTGTTTTGAAAATCTGTTTTATGTCGGCCATAAAAACAGATTAATGCACTCAAACAGATGATATCTTGTTGTATTTGGTTTTAATTGAAATAAACAAAGACATTTTCCCCTCAAGTATTGCCACTACATCACATACGTTCGTGTGTTAATTATAAAAAAAAAAGTCGTGATATACTTGATACAGTGTTACGTGTGTAATATAAGACTTTTATATAACATGTTATGTTGCCCAAAATAAAACTAGAGATATAAGAACAACTTTCGGCTAAAGGAAAAGAGATCAAAATTGAAATAAGGTGACCTATAAGATCTATTAATTACATATTGTTCGTCTCGAGTCCGCCAAAAGAATATGTAATATCAAACCTTTGTATATGTAATGGTTTCTCGTGTTATGTTTATTTTTATGTCTTTTTGTTTTTATACTATTAATTTTAAATACAATTCCTATTTGTACTATGTCATTCTTAGTTTGTATCTAAAAAATAATAATTAAGAGATGTAATTGCTTTTTCATTGTGTAGTACAAATCAATTAAAACGAGCATATGAGCACCCCTATTTGACTAATACATGAAAGTGGTTTAAGCGTTTGCCTATCTTTCAAAATGAAAAAAAGAATAATCGTGGGATGGTTTCTATAAAATAAAGATAATCCAATCGCAGCTACGGCAAACAAAACAACCATCAAAAGTCAAAAATGAAAGAAAATTAAGTTTTTTAACAAAATAAAAAAAAAATGATTATGTCGGATGTAGGCCCATGCTACCACTAAAACATATTAAATTTGTGTATGTGCTAGTTCGTTATGGACATTTTGCGGATATAGCGAAATCTAATAGAGGAATATAAACAACACTGTGTTAGAGAAATGCACCAAGTTACCTGGTTATCTTCAGTATGTTAGGGGAAACAACTCTTACAACAAAACAATTATTAAAGTCAACAAATGGTGGTCGTCAAGGTGTAATATAAATTTGTATTGAAGTAGAAACATAAAAATGTAAAGTCTTTTTTGCACATAATATTGTGTACATTTTTTTTCTCTCGTGATGGAATACATTTAAATTTTTAGAAATCAAAATTTAAACGCCAGAGCTTTACACTAAATTCTTGCTCATAAGTGGTTTTATCATTCTTTATTAATACTACTCTAATGCTTCACATGGATTCCAAATATTTTTCTTTACAAAAACTAAAAGTTCTTCCTTTTACGTTCCACGCCGATCGCCATGCCAGCCAAGACAGTTAAACGTCCAGGCAAGGTCCTGTCCAATAAAGGTGGCAAAAAGAAAAAGACCACCCTAAGGTACACAATCGACTGCACTCACCCTGTTGAAGATGGTATTACGGATGTAGGAACATTTGAGAAATACTTACAAGAGCGTATCAAGGTTGAAGGGAAAACTGGCAACTTTGGAAATAATGTTTCCCTTGAGCTTCAGAAAAACAAAATCAATTTAACCAGTGAGATTCCATTCTCCAAAAGATACCTCAAGTATCTAACAAAGAAATATTTGAAGAAACACAATCTGAGAGATTGGTTGCGTGTGGTAGCTTCCTCAAAAGAGGCTTTTGAACTGAGATATTTCCAGATTAATCAAGATGATGAAGAGGAGGAGGAAGATTAAAGCCATTTGTAATGAATTGAGTAATAAATAGTACCAGTCCAAAAAAAAAAAAAAAAAAAAAAAAAAAAAAAAAACTAAATGCAACTGTAATCTATAATAATACTAAATAAAAATCCACTAAGGGGTTGGAGCTATATTATGTTTTTTTTAAAAGATTGGAAGTATGTAGGCACATGTCTAAAAATAACTAGGTACCCAAATGCTATCATTTACACTTCGTACCAAATAATAAATTATGCTTACATATAAACATGCCGATAATAAAAGAATGCAAAAAGTTTGACGGTCTTATCCTGTGTTTACAAATGAGTAGGCTTTTTAAATTTCTATTAGAGTCTTACGCTTATATTTATTGGTATATAAAACAAAAGTTACATTTATGTAATTATAAAGTAAAATCATTTGAGGTGTTATCAACAAGCTCCTATGCACAATTAGTTTTAACTTTTTCGCACAGTTTATTTTCCACGAACATCTACACTCGCTAATCGGGTTACTCGTATCTCAAATTTTTGCTCGCATATCAAAGCACATTTTAGCTTGCTCAACAGCTCGCATCACAAGTCTCTTATATCGGGGCTCTCTTAAGTAAAGGTCTCCACTTTAACAAACAACCGTACAACTCAATGTTTTCAAAGATACTATACTGATGTAAAAGTAGGTATTAAACAATTGAAAGCACACGGGATAAAATATTTTACTTTTTTGGTTTAGTATAAAGAAAAGGGTTATTGTAAAAATGTGTTCACTTTCCAACAGACGTTGTACATAAACATTGTTTTCGATCATATACTTAATTGTGATGGAAGCATGGTCGAGTCGGCAAAGCTCATGGTTGATAAATTCGAAAAAGTCTAGAGTTCAAACCCTCTGGCAGATAAGGCTCGATCCCTCTCAACACTAACAATTAAGAACGAAGAAGAAGAAGAAGATCATATACTAGTTTTGTCCAAAAGTAGTTATAAATATCCTAGTTAGTACGGGATTTAAAAACATAATACAAAGAAGAGTCTTTGAAAAGTATATTTCAATTACAATGCTCAGCATTATCTAGAAAAATAGGGCAGGCTATATGAAGTATATCAATAGCGAATAATTTATTGAGGCTAAATTGCCTTAAACAAAATATTATTATTATTTCTGATGTTAAACTATACATCGTTATTTTCATTTTTAACTGTGATATTTGAATTCAGCTGTTATAAAAAAAATCATTAAAACTATATGCTATAACTGATGCTCCTTATAATGAAATCAGGGAACTATAATAGAAAGGCCAAGATATTGTTATTTTGTTTTCAAGTGTTAGAAAAGTTAGCAGAGGTAGATTTAGCTTCAAAAGCTGACTATGCACATGAAAATAGATATTAAATTTAAAATTCGTTATTAAAAGAAAGATAATGAAATAAAGTACAGTGTTACCTTAATATGCGAGAATAAATTTGTTCCGTGAAATTACTCTGCAGTAAAATTGCTTATACCTCATAGCAATTTTCTATATTGTAAATAAATGCCATTAATCCGTACCTGCCCGTCAATTTTCTACCGAGTTGTTTTTATAGGTGTTTTTCATGAATCGAAGTGTATTTATACATGACAAAATCTGTTATAACAACATAATAAAGGTAACGCAAATAAAATGGTTTAAATAAAGTGTATTGACCTTAAAAATGAACCAAGCTGGCCGTTAAAATAAACATGTCCAAGGTTTGTTTTTTCCACCCTTTCAGAATGTTTCAAACATTAATTAGGTATGTGTCATTAAGTAACTCCGATGCACATTCAGTTGCAACTTTTTAAAGGTGTTTCTTTAACGTGAACTGTTTTTCGCGCTAATTCGCACATCTTTGTTTTAGTATGATGAAAAATGTGTGCGTAAAAATGAGTTGACTTAAACATTGTTTTCGATCAAACATTAGGTTGTGCCCGAAAGTAATTACTAATACCCTAGATAGTACGGGAGTTATAAACATAACATAAAGAAGACTTATTGAAAATTGTGTTTGCATTTCAATGCTGGGCATTAATTTGAAGCATATGTTATAGGCAGAGGCGTAGCGGGGGTAGCGGACTGCACCGGGTGACACCATTTAGGGGAGGTGACACCTAGGCAAAAAATGGTAAAATATATAGAGAAAAAAATTGAGGGTGGGGGTGCAAATCGAAAATTTAAAAGTTTGTCCCCGGGAAGAGTCGCTACGCCTCTGGGGGGTGACACCATTAATTGCCGCACTGGGTGACACCCGACCTCGCTACGCCACTAGTTATAGTTTCTATAGGCATACTAAATATTTGTCTGGGCATAAATTAACTTAAAACAAATTCAAATTACTGTATCTCATGTCAATCTATAAATTTAAAAAATCCATTGAAAAGTTTTATTTTTTAATTGGGATTGTACAGTCAGTTATTATAAAGCAACGTTAAAATTATGCAATAACTGATGCACGTTATCCATAAAAGAAATTAGAAACATAAGATATAGAATCTATAGGCATAGTAAATATTTGTCTGGGCCTAAATTAACTTTAAAACAAATTCTAATTGCTGTGTCTTATGTCAAACAATGTTTATAAAACATTGTTAAAATATGCTTTAACAGATGCCCAATATCGATAAAGAAATGCACTGGTTGTAAACACCATAATCGTGAAGATTATGGTCAAAAGAAGCAAGCATACTGCCGGCTACTGAAGATATCAATAATAACCCTCAGTCTGTTGAGATTTAATACTGGAGATTAGTCATGAGATCAAGGAAGTCTAAAACAATAGACACGATCTTGTTATTTTGTTTTCTGGCGCTAGAAAAGAAGTCAAACGTATTGTAGCTTTAGCTTTAGGGGCTCACTATTCATCAATACTTGCACACGTAAAACGTAACAGTTTTTTATTTGGCTGTAAAAATGTATCAGCGACAATCAAAAGAGATGGAGAAAATGTTATATCTAACCCAGACCAATGCTGTTTTTGAAACGACGGAAATTATGAAGAGTGGAAGAAACAAAGAAAACAACAAACGAGAACTATCAAATGATGATTGCGATATTTTTTTTTTCTTTACCAAACTTAATGCAAATGAAAAAAAAAAGTCATAAAAAGCTTTAATTAAAAACATGTGGTAGATGATTTTTAACATCACATATTTTCTTTGGCCTACGTTTACATAAAGCAAATAGAAAATATTGTGTCTATGTCAAATTGTACATAAAAACTTCCATTTTTTTAACCTATTGGGGGATAGACAAAGAGAGGGTAGGGGACAGGAATGTGTTAAATGTATAAACTATATGTATAAATTCTATATCATTTTTTTGGGGGGTGGGGGCGGTGGTTAACGTGTTATTTAAGCTCATAATTGTCATTTTTTGTCTCGTATTTAACTTGAAAAATGGTAACATCATTTAGAATAAAATATTTGTGAATTAGCATATGTTTTTAAAGTATTGAATATATTATGGTTCTAATAATGTTTGAATATATATATATATATATATATATATATATATATATATATATATATATATATATATATATATATATACATATATATATATATATATATATATATATATATATATATATATATATATATATATATATATATATATATATATATATATATATATATACATATATATATACATATACATATACATATACATATACATATATATATATATATATATATATATATATATATATATATATATATATGTATATTTATTTATTTATTTATATACATAATATATATTATGAATGTTCACATTCTCAAAAATATATGTATACACCTGTGTCAATGTAAACCAAGATTAAACTACACATAGGTCGAGCAGCACAGACATGAGTACACCCTACAGTCCTGACAATCATCTGATACATTTATATACAAAAGTTGTACTGTCTGTCCATAGGAAATTTTATTATCTCCTCAGAAAGATTTTAAATCCCAAATTAAAAAAGTGAATAATATACTGACAGCAAAATAAACGATATAACATTACCCCTAAAGTTAAGTGCCTACAATATTCTTTATTAAATGAATAGGAACAGAAAACAAAACAAATCGTTTGCCGTAATTATTCTATACACAATAATTACTTTAAATAAAGTTGATAAGACACATTGTCATTTCTCTTTGCTAAGCTCACCGATTAAGTTAAGACGTAAATGAGAATACTGTTGTGATAAACACATTTTATAAGGGAAACAACTTACACAATCTTTTGTTGATTAACCTGTGCATTAGTAGTACAAAAATAGTATACATCTGTTAAACTATTATATTCATGTTCGTATACTAATTAAACTGTTCGTATATAGCATTTAATATATTTGTTTTAATATCAAAATATAACAAAATTGCTTTTGTATTTACAATCTTGAAAACCATTTAAAGATGTTATATATCTTGTTATATACATTGTGAATGATCCTCTATCAACGCTACACTCTTATCAGTTATTCTGCGTTATTCTTATTTTGATATAAGTATACTATTTGTGTAAACCAGGGGTCGGCAACCTTTTGAAGCGGAAGAGCCAAAAGTTACAATTTTCAAAATTCCCCTGGTTTTAAATAGCCACTAACACTTTTTTCATTTCAAATATTTTTTTTTATTAAGATTATTAGTATTAGTTCAAGGAGCTGGAGAGCCGCATCTTGATATCAAAAGAGCCGCATGCGGCTCGCGAGCCGCAGGTTGCCGACCCCTGGTGTAAACTATTTGTGTGTGATAGTGTGCTTATGCAAATATTAAATTTTTAACATTTTTCGCTTAAAGTAAGTAAATATATAAATTCAAAATAATAAATACATACTACCAGTTGATGTATGATGTGATTGTACATCTAGAGTAAAAGTCGACAGCATGGGTCATACAAGTGAAAAGGAACAGATATCTGTATATATAATTCTCTTCTGGGAGACGCTAGAAAACAAGATGTAAACGCGCTCCTTACCATCCCCACCCCTACATGGTCTTAGTGAGCTGTGGTTCACGCTATGTTTACCTTCGTGGAGTCGGGTTTAGTGACGGCTATTAGGGGCAGATAATTTAGTAGTTTGAAACGATTTTAAACGTTGGGGGGGGGGGGGAGAAGGGGGGGGGGGTTATGGTCCTTAACGAGCTACTTATAGTGTTTAAAGAAATATTTTCAGTGTCAGCGTTGGTACTGTCGAATTCACAAATTATGAATTACTGAAAAGTAGAAAAAACAACAACTAAATAGCGGCGTATGTTATGCAGCGGGCCGGCTCGTTAGATCTAATACTGGAGGTTAGTCATGGGATCAAGAAAGGCTAAAAGAAATGACCGGATCCTGCTATTCTGTTTTTTAGAACTAGAAAAGTTAGCAGATGTAGCTTTAGCTTCAGGAGCTGACTATACATCAATATTTTATATACATTCCCAAGTATACCATTTTTCCCACGTTTTCTTTAACTTGCTTTCGCGTCTTTCCAATCAAATCTTGCGATCGAAATTTCGGGCACTTCCCAGTTAGCTAGCGCGCTGAAATGTTTAGGGAAGCTTTGTTTCCGATGACAATAGAATATTCAATTGTTATTATTGCTAGAGTTACTTACTCGTTACTACATCTTATACATTACAACACATTGATTTGTCCCAATGACCACTTTATTTGTTCGACAGGTCCTCAGTCTTCACTAACATTATTATAATTTTAATCCCTTATAATAGTTGCTCTTTTCATATTTGTGCATATCAAATTTAGATTCACCACGTATTTGCCATTATATACACATTCGTTACCGTATTACTTGTATGTACATTTTGCTTTTAAAACCGCTGCATTTTTTCTCTAGACTAATGCATTCACACACGTTGTTGTGATTTGTTTTATTGAAAATTAATGTTTTAAAATTAAAAAAAAAATATGTGTTTACTCTTTTCTCTCGACATATCTAAAATCAAACTATCTCAATTCTACATTCAACATTTTTTTTTTATATTGGTATAAGAAAATTGAGTTGGGTTTTTTTTAGAGTATTTTAAATTTCAAATAATTCTCATTTTTTACACCATAAGCTTATATTAAAAAAAATAACTTCAAAATTTCCTGCAGTAACATTTTTCATCGCTCACGTTTCAGATCAATAGACGATGTTGTGATTATATATCGATTCACTTATTCCCGTTCCACAGCAGACTTTGGAACTAAGATCATTTCTTAAATCACTTGGAGCTGAAATTTCTGAAGAAAATGCAGAAAGTGGTTTGTTGACTGATTTGAAAAATATAATTGAAGCTAGCAAATTGTTTTGGAATCTCAATAATGAGTCAGAAATTGAGATGGTTTTCAACGGCATAATCTCCCTTCTTCTGGTGGTACCAGTCCAGGATGCTGAGAGTGTTGTAACTCTGTTTTGTGAGAAAGTTGGAAAACTACCAGAAGGAGATCAAAAACGTGTGACACTAAGGATAAGAATGTTTAGTAATCTTTTTTTGCGGCTTAGAAGAAGAAGCCAGTTATGTTATGTAGTTCTCTGCAGTATGGTCAGGCTGGCAGGCCAGAATGATTTGCTTTCAATGGTCCCTGTAGATATGGAGAAGATCCAAAGATGGATAAGTTTATGAGAAATTAGTTCAGCTAAAGTGCAGATGCTATACAGAATATTGCACGAATCACTTACTGCCTGCAATATGAGGGATATTGCAACAAATATGATGATAGAGCTGCTGGGTACATATACAGAGGAAAATGCTTATCCGGATAGAGATGATGCCCGTACGTGTATAGTGACATGTCTGGCTGATTCAAACACCTTTCTCATGGACCATCTTCTGTCCCTCAAGCCAGTCAAGTTTCTTGAGGGAGAGCTTATTCATGATCTTCTGACAATTTTTGTATCTGGTAAACTAACTCAGTATCAGCAGTTCTACAAAAATCTCACAGATTTTAGCAATTCACTCGGACCACACCATGAACAAAACATAAGAAAGATGAGACTGTTGACATTCATGCAAATGCGTGAAAATCGAAAGGACATGGACTTTAGTGTGATTCAAGAAGAAATGCAGCGTGAAAAAGATCAAGTAGAATAATTTGTTATTGATGTTCTCAAAACAAAAGCAGTCAAAGCCAGGATAGACCAGATCCAGGAGAAAGTAATTGTAAGCTCGACCACATTTAGGACGTTCAGCAAACATCATTGGCAGATTATTCGACAACACCTTTCAGCTTGGCAGAACAATCTCTCAAGACTGGAGATCAATTTTGAAAATGTATCACTCATTCAGTCACAAGTACAGCAGCAGTAATTTATGTGTTCATTGGGGAGTTGGGGTTTTTGTGATTACTACTTTAATTTTACTCTATAGATAACTCGGAATTTTTTGTCTGTGGACATTTTGGTATACATGCTGTGGTCAACATTTAAAATACTAGATATGTTTAAAAATTGATAAAAAAAGATCTTGCCTTGAAGTGAACATGAAGTATGGTATGTACAACTTTTGTTAAGAGGATACCTTCAAACATTTTTCATTTTTCTGTGTATATAAAATCAAAAAACTAAAAATAAAACTTAAAATCTAAAAAAAACAAAAAAAATATCGATTCACTTATTTGTATTGGTTCTCGGTCTATTGGCAAGGACTCTAAGATTGAAGTATATATGTTGCGGATATACATGGATCCTAATTACTGGGTTAGTCGGGGGCTGCGAGACATTCATATCAATTCATCAAGGTTAAAATGCAACCATAAGACATGACCGACGTGTGGGTAGTGCCTAGCCATTCCTCAAAGCGTTATGCTTTCGAGAAGAGTCACCAAGTGCTAGTACTTAGGTGATTTAAATGTACGAGTGGCTTATCATATGTTTTTGTTTTACATATGACTAGTCCTAGGTAGGATGTTTCATCAAGACACTATCAAACTTACGGCAATATCAACCAAATATATTCAACGTTCAACTCGACTACTAAATTTTCACAACCTGAGATTATTCATCTCTCGACTGCTTAAAAAACATCATCTAAATAAACTATTTTACTAATGCTACTACTTGACATTGCGATTTTCAACACACGATTACTCAACTCCCCTCTACCAACCAGCAGCTAATCAAATATCGAATACTCAAAAACGTTTTACTTTTAACCGATATCCTAAACTCAAGAGATTCAAGACTACCCAACCTTCCAATACTATGAACTCTCCTTACATCTTTAAGCTCCTTTTTGCAACCAAAAGTCTTAACGCGACCTACTGACACAAGACCAAAGACAACACACTTCGATATCTCATCTCGATACTCCAGTACAACGATACCACCTCACCAACCTACCACAAGCTAAACTTTTAACAGTGTTCGGCCCCCGAAGAAAGTCTACCGCCATTCCCCCCGAAAATTTCAAGTGCCCCCCCGGAGAAAAGAGTCTGGAAGAAACACTGTTCTCAAAGCATGCTAAAAGTTACGGTCTTATCATATGTTTGCAAATGAATACTTTTTTTTTTTAAAAAGAATTTCGTATTATCTTACGCTTTTATGTTTAGGCCTTTACAACAACAAAAAAAATACATTTCTATAATAATATTGTAAAATAATTTGAGAGAAAACTGTTTCGCGAATGAGTTAGGTAAGTGTCATTTAATAGCTCCTATAGACAACCAGTTCCAACTTTTTCACCGTGTTTCTATCCCACGAACTGTTAAAGTTTGATTGTTAATAATCCTGCTTTTAAATATAAACTCGCTAATATGTTTGTTTGATGAAGTTGCTGGGAATTTAGACACATCTGACAACTTTAATACTGCAATTTTCGCAAGGGCAGAATACCCAAAACTATATTTAAATTAACGAACAACACAATGCCTAACAACTTCATTTTTTTCATTAAGTTACGCCCAAGTGTCTTCGTCTTCTTTTGTCGGACTGTCTGTATCAGGTCGCCACACAATAGAACATTACAGACCTTTTCTTGATCTGTCAAATGTGCATGTCAATCATACCAAACAATAGAACATTACAGACCTTTTCTTGATCTGTTAAATGTGCATGTCAATCATACCACACAATAGAAAATTGCAGACCTTTTCTTGATCTGTCAAATGTGCATGTCAATCCTACCAAACAATAGAACATTACAGACATATTCTCTAGATGCAAAATGTGCACGTCCATCATACACACTATCTGCTACATCTTTAATGATAAACTGGGCTCGGCGTTGTCCCATTGTGTAGATAAAAAATATTTAAAAATGTCCAGTTTATAAACACAAGTCAGCACTGACTATTATCAATACAGTTTGTTTATTATGTATGTTCGCCGTCAACTGTAACGGTTAGCCGTTCTTATTTGTCGGCGTGGTCGAAAAAGAAGCCGTTCATGTAGTACAAAAGAATATCACATTTAAACAAAATACACATCTTTTCACACGATTTGTATTTACAAGTTCAAGGTATATTGTCCTATCCCCACCAACTTCAGAACTGAATTAATTATTACGCGCTTTTAGAAAGCATGTATTTCTGATACAAAGATTTTAACATTAATCAAATATACATAGAATTTAGCGTACATGAGACAACGCGTTATTTTTAAGAAAGAAAGCTAAGTATAATATATTTTTAAAAAATACTTCTAATATATATAGCTGCTAAGAAAGTGTACAATATTTAAATAGATTAAATTGAGTTAAAACAATCGTGTTTAGGTCTACGTTAGTGTAATAACACCGATGAATCATAGCTTACTTATAAAGTAAAAAAAAAAAACATTATATTTCAATTCATACTTTGCCATAGATCGCAGTATAGACAATCATCAATCATTGACAAAGCATTCTTTAGGTAAAGATAACTCTTATGTTTTTTAAGCAGGGGAAACAATTAAATAGTTGTACATTAATTTAAGA
Source organism: Physella acuta (assembly GCF_028476545.2). Taxonomy (NCBI): domain Eukaryota; kingdom Metazoa; phylum Mollusca; class Gastropoda; family Physidae; genus Physella; species Physella acuta. The sequence goes on from NW_026731661.1 coordinate 789,047, forward strand.
AACACACAAAAACAAAACAATAAAAATATAATAAAATGTACTATTTTTAATACCAAAATAGAAAATAAAAATAGAAACAAAAATATTATGAAACAATAAAGTAAAATGAAACTATCTATAAACATGCCCTTTAATACTAGATCTAACTCTAAATGTGAAACTTTTGTCAGATTACAATACTTAATGCTAAATATATAATGATTTTTAATTCGCACTTGTTAAAGGGCTGATAACTTGTTATGTCCATATAAAAATATTAATGGTTTTTAATTTAAAATATTTTGATATTTAGATAAAGAACTTAAAAATTTGAAGATAGATGTCAAACACAAAAAAAATGTGGATAAAATAGAGAAGGTGGAAAAAGAACTAGAGGAGTTTTTAGAATACAAATATAAAGGATCACAGATTATGAATAAAAATTGAAATCATCGGGTCAGATGACCATACTCACTATTCCCTTATACCAGGGGTCGGCAACCTTTTGAAGCGGAAGAGCCAAAAGTTACACTTTTCAAGATTTCCCTGGTTTTAAAGAGCCACTAACTTTTTTTTTATTTCAAATATTTAATTTTTTTGTTAAGGTTATTAGTATTTGTGCAAGGAGCTGGAGAGCCGCAGGTTGCCGACCCCTGCCTTATACTGGAGCAGGGTCGACAAAAAAGTAGAAGCATCAGAAAAATAAAAATGGCAAATGGAGAGGAGAGTAAATTCTAATTAAAAAATCATTTACAAATTATTATACTGATCTGTACTCATATGAACCAACACATGCGGAAAAACAGGACTTTTATGTCAATTACACCAAAAAATTAAATGATGAGGACATGAAACAGTTGGACGCACCTTTTAAGGTAGATGATCTAAAAAAAGCCATAAACAGTTTACACGACAACAAATCTCCAGGACCGGATGGAATAACTAGATAATTTTATAAATCTTCAAAGTAGAACTAAGTCCATTTTTATTGGAAGTTTTGAAAGAAATGTATTCATTGGAAAATTGCCTTGAAAATTTTAATAAGTCATTGATAACTTTGATTCATAAGTCCAATACAGACCACTCTTTCACAAAGAATTATTGACCCATATCCCTGTTAAATACTGATTACAAACGTTTAACAAAGGCCCTGGTCATAAAATTAAAATCCTCTTTACATAAACTAATAAATATAGATCAACAATGTAGTGTAAGAGGTAGAAATATACAAAATCATAATCATATAATTAGGGACATCATACAGTATACTTTTGAACAAGACACACAGGCATGTATACTTTGTATAGATCAGGAAAAGGCTTTTCACAGAATATCTCATAATTTTTGAAGTTTTGAAAACATGTAATTTAGGAAAACATTTAAATACCTGGATTAAAATAATTTATTATAATGCCCACAGCCACCTACTTATCAATCATAAAATTACTAGAGCTTATAATATTGAGAAATCAGTGAGACAAGGTTGCCCCCTCTCCCCAATATTATATATATTGGCTTTAGAACCAATTTTAGAGAATATTAGATGCAGCAATGAAATAAAAGGCATTGACATAGGGGTCATCCATAAATGACGTCACGCTTTTTTGGACGATTTTTACCTCCCCCCCTCCTCCCCTCCGTCACACGTCGTCACAAAAAGCCAGACCCCCCCCCCCCCCCTAAAATGACGTCACACCTCAACCTACAACCCGCCTCAAAATTGCAGTTGAATTTTTTAAAAAAACATCGATATTTTTCCAAAATCTTGTCTAAATTATTACAATTTATTAAATTAGCTATCTAAAACGCGAAATAACGTCTAAAATTCGTTTTCTAACATTGCTTTTTTATAATGCAAAAATGTGACGTCGCAACATCTGACCCCCCCCCCCCCCCCCCGCCCCTCACCCTCATCACACATCGTCACAAAATTACAGACCCCCCCTCCCCCCCCCCTGCGAATGTGACGTCATTTATGGATGACCCCCATACCAAATATGTTAAACAGGAAAATGTATCAATGAAATGAAAATGTTTTTCTCATTATGAAATATGGTTATATATATATATATATATATATATATATATATATATATATATATATATATATATATATATATATATATATATATATAGCGAATGACGCAATCTGCATTATTGTTAACATGATGCTATTTGGCACGACAACGCCTGTTATTTTTAAGGAGCCATGGGCCGTATGCGGCGCCTATGCGTTAGTATAATCGGGTGGGGCTACTGAGAGCGCCCTTCTACGTCCCTGGCACATGGGCGGTCACCGAAGTGTGTTCTACCTCATTATTTCGGTGATCGATTAATGTACACTCAAGGTTTTCATGCGATAGTGTAGGTAAACCCGTGTCCCGATATTTATGACCCAAGCGCATGCATTGTTTACATTTAAACATTTCACTTTAAGAAAACAAGGTCATGAGTCCAAGAACACAGGATTGGAACGCATGGATGAAACTCTTATATATTTCGTCGGACTTTCTTATATTCCCGCGGAAATGCGCGGGGACTGGTATGCCTACGCTAGTATATATATATATATATATATATATATATATATATATATATATATATATATATATATATATATATATATATATATATATATATATATATTTAAATTAGTTAATATTATCAGTTTCATCATAAAATGGTGCATGCATATCTTATGGTAACACTATTTTCTTATAGTATTACAATTTAAATGAAATAAAATATTAACCATCTAAATAAGATACATTCAGGGTTAAACGTGATTATTGTAAACCATTGCAAAATTTAGATTATAAAATAGAAACATATACAGATACAAGGCAAATATAGGCGATATAGTTGCAATAAATTATTAGATAAACCTATGAAAACAATGTTTAAAGATTGTGTCCCATTTAGTATTACGTGTACTTGACAATTTATTGCTGAAACATACCGAAACAAGCAAACACATTTTTGCGAATAAGACGAAATCAACTAGAAGAATATAAACACTGTTCTAAAAGACGTCACCTTTTTATTTCCCTTGCGTTAGGGGAGATAACAATTAAATATTTAAAAACAAGTCAATAAGAGAAAGAAACTAAGTAAAATTACACACTTGTATTAATGATTTCGATATAAATAAATACGATATTGGTAAAAATGTACATATATATTTCAGTGTTTTATATAATGTATTTTAAATTTTAATTATACTTCAAAATAAACACCAAAATTTATATTTCAAAAAATGCTTTTAAGAATTTTTACTTGTAATTTACAATCGATGCTGTGTGTTCACCGTGTGCTTAAAATATATTTCCTTTTTTGAATTAAAAAAAACAAACTTTAAAAGTATAGTTATTTTTTTGAAAGTTACTTTAAAAAACTAAATACAATTGGATATAATGATAATTAAATTTCGTTACATAAAAATCCAAGAACACGTAGTAGAATTATCTTTTTTGAAATTTTTTAATAAAATTTGTTAGTCACACAGTCGCTATCATTTACGCGTTGGGCCAAATAATATAAAATACTAACATATAACTATGCCGGTTCTCAAACAGAGTTTCTTCCAGGCATCTCTTCGGGGGGTGGGGGGGGGGGGCAAAGCCCCCCTGAAAAAATTCTACCACCCCCCGAACGAAATAAAATTTATATAATTTATATAGAAAATATATACTTTTAAGAGTGTCCGGCCCCCCGACGAAAGTCTAACGCCCCACCTCTCCCCCCGAAAATTTCAAGTGCCCCCCCCCCCCCGGAGAAAAGTGTATAGAAAAAACACTGTTCTCAAAGCATGCTAAAAGTTACGGTCTTATCATGTGTTTGCAAATAAATACTTTTTTTTTTAAAAAGAATTTCGTATTGTCTTACGCTTTTATGTTTAGGCCTTTACATCAACAAAAAAAATTACATTTCTATAATAATATAGTAAAATAATTTGAGAGAAAACTGTTTCGCGAATGAGTTAGGTAAGTGTCATTTAATAGCTCCTATACACAACCAGTTACAACTTTTCACCGTGTTTCTATTCCACGAACTGTTAAAGTTTGTTGATAATCCTGCTTTTAAGGATACAAGATACCCATGTTTTCGATAAAAAAATAATTTTGCTCCCCAAAATTTTTATTTCTTAATTCGGTACTAATACCTTTTATCTATCTAACCCGAACATTTCGGACTTCTACGCCTTACGGTTATCCGTTTATTGCCATGTGAAACATGGTACCCCCCCGGCAAGTTTTCACACTACTACGTGGACAGCGGCTATCTTCGAGCGAGTATTACATAATTTATTGCCCGCGAGGCACCATAAACTTTACAGCAATCTAAGGGCCAAGCACTCGTGTACCCGCTGGTGTAGTGACTTTTTCTTTTGTTCTACAAATAAGTGGGATAAACGTTGTTTTCTACCAAGTAAAATTTGATGTCAAAGTCCATATATGGGCATGTGCGTAAAAATTATGAATGGGAAGAGATTCATTGATACGTTTGACCAATCATACAATAGTACAGTAAATCAAAATAATCTGCGATAGGTTGCAACTAACCACGTGTGCTAGGCAGCCATCTTGTTTCTAGATAAACAAAACAATCACCTGTCTTGTTTGTTTACATCATTAGCGTATACTCTTCTATTTGTTGTTTTAAAGTTATAGAACAACATTAAGTTTAATTATTGAAACTTTACCAACAAATGTTCTGTTGATTGTCACTGCAACACTATTAAACACTGTTTCGTACGCTTTATTATACTAAGCTGAAACAATGCGTCATGGACATGTCTATCAGTTTGAAAAATGTACGAAGTCCATCCCCTTTATCCCCCTCATCCCCTTCTCGCCATTCAACCAACGGCTGTTTTATAATTTTGTTACGGCATGCTGTGGTAGGCTTGAACGCGTTCATCAGGCTTTACACCGGACTGTATACGACACATGTGTTAGTGTGTATGCCCGCCCATCTCTCCGTACAGGGTTTGCTAGCAACGAATGGAAATACTAGATGGGATAGCTGATAAGCATTCACTTAGGCCTTGTACTTGACCCTATCTACACAGACGTGTCATTCACGGTTGAATGAACATTGGTAATCTATGGCTCATCGGTTCTTCACGCACTATCCAGCGGTGGGGTGGGGTGAAGGGGCGTGTCTAACCTCAAGCGTTGTACCCAGCGTTGTGTAGTAGGCTATTATCATAAGGCAATAAACTTGTGTAAGCTACAATAGACATTCTATTGACGTGAGAAGACCGGCTAACAAACAAAACTTAATCTGGTTTGATGATAGCTGTTCTGAGAATAACAATCAAATGATAGGATGTTTAAGACTTAACAGTCATTAATTTATTATCTGTTGTATGCATATTTTCTGCTTACGCAGAAAAATCTATCTAAAACTTACAACATGAATCAACGCGTATTTTATTAGCCAAATGGTTCTTCCACACATAACAAGAAGTCATTTTCTGTTTGCTATAAGAGGAAACGCACAGTGCCTTTTTCTGCCTTTCTTTTCACGTTTTCTCAACTTTCCATTTTTACTAAAAATTCAACATTCAAATCGCTAAGGCTTTGGAACCCTTAGTTTTACAGCACTGAAACATTCCACATGCATTTAGCATTATACCATCTACAAAACTACGTTTGTACATTAAGTTTACTACAATACTTTAGAAAATATCAATACTTATGTTATACCACCCCCTAATTTTTGTACTTAAATTTACGTAAAAATTTGTAATAAAAATTGAGTACAAGCTATCGCAATGAACAAACGTAGAAATGTATAGTTTGGTTTCGTAAATCTAAATCTTTCATCCGCTTTACAAAATTGCTTATGGGAACAAAGCCTTAGCGATTTGAAAAGGTGTTAGTTTTCACACCTTTTCGCGGTTCCCATGGCAACCAGTACTGCTATTGACGGCCACATATTATTTTTGTCAATAGTTTAACAACTACTAACATATGTACTTATTAAATACCCAGAAATGTGTTAAATTAAAAAAAAAATTCTATCCGTGGTGTCTACCCTTAAATATAAACTCGCTAATATGTTTGCTTGACGAAGTTGCTGGGAATTTAGACACATCTGACAACTTTAATACTGCAATTTTCGACACGGCAGCATAAATAAACGAACAACACAATGCCTAACAACTTCATTTTTTCATCAAGTTACGCCCAAGTGTCTTCGTCTTCTTTTGTCGGACTGTCTGTATCAGGTCAGCACACAATAGAACATTACAGACCTTTTCTTGACCTGTCAAATGCGCATGTCAATCATACCAGTGGCGAAACTAGAAAAAAAGGGCCACCCCGCAAAAAAAATGTTTGGGCCTATATTTATATATATATATATATATATATATATATATATATATATATATATATATATATATATATATATATATGTATATATATAAACAAAATACGAACATACAAACATAGAATACGCAATACTGCTTGTTCGAAATTTGAAAAAAAATAAAAATTCTTACTTGTTTTTTTTTTTAAAGTTAAATATGTTAAAACAACACATCATTTGTGTGAGTGCTGTTAGTCTGTTTTGAAATTCTCTATTTCAATTTCTGACATAATGCTTCCTGGACTAATGTCGGTCAAAAGAATATGAAACATGAAAGTTTTGTATGTGTAATGGTTTCTCTCCTTATGTTTATTTTTTTTCGTATTTTTATTTATTAGTTTTTAATACATTTCCTTTTTTTATTATGGCATTCTCTATTATGTATTAAAAAAAATAATAATTTAAAAAAGTAATTGCTTTTTAATTTGTTTAGTGTAAATCTATTACAAGTTTCTTATGAGCTCGCATATTTGACTATTTAAAAAAAAGGAAATAAGTAATGGAAGTGGTTTTAACGTTTGCCTATCTTTCACACTACAACTCACTTAGCCTATATATATTTTTTTCTTTACGAAACATAGTGTTAGTTAGCTACTGTAGAACATCACTAATGTAGTAAATCTGTTTTTTTTTTTTTTCAAGAACATTATTTTTTTTAACTATAAAATAATGGATTATTGTCGGCTGTGGGCCCTTAAACGGCCTGCCCCCCCCCCCCCCCCCCCCCGCATTGCGGGGTCTGGCGGCACTGTAGTTCCGCCCCTGAATCATACCAAACATAAGAACATTACAGACCTATTCTCTAGCTGTAAAATGTGTACGTCCATCATACACACTAGCTGCTACATCTGTCATGATAAACTGGGCTCAGTGCTGTCCCATTGTGTGGTCAAAACTCTAAAATATGTACAGCTTGTAAACACAAGTCAGCACTGACTATTATCTATACGGTTTGTTATTATTTATGTTCGTCTTCAACTTTAACGGTTAGCCATTCACAAGGATCGGCGTGGTCGAAAAAGAAGCCGTTCATATAGTGCAAAAGAATATCACATTTAAATAAAAATGCATATCTTTTTGCACGATTTGTATATGCACGTTCTATCTATCTTGGTCTATACCCACCTACTTGAGAAACTAAATTAATCATTTTGCGCTTTTGAAAACATGTATTTCTGATAACAAGATTTTACAATAATCAAATATACATAGAAATTAGCGTTTATTTAATAATGCATTAAATTTAAGAAAGAAAGCTAAGTATAACCTATTTAAAAAATACTTCTAAGATATATAGCTGCTAAGAAAGTGTAAAATATGTAAATGGCTTAAATTAATTTACAACAAGCTTGTGTAGGTCTACGATAATAACACGGATGAATGATAGCTTATTATTCAAAAAAAACATTATATTTCCATTCAAAATTTGACAAAGTAAAGGGCCCACATCCCAAACCGCAAATATAATTATAAGCATTAGGCATTGCCATAGATCGTAGTATAGAAAATCATTGAAAAAGTATTGTTTAGTTAAAGGTAACTAAATATACTATTTGAAATAACAAAAGATAAAAAAAATGTCTTTGAAACAATGATGTAAATTGACATTATGTATAGAAATGCCCTTTAATACTAGATCTAACTCTAAATGTGAAACTATTGTCAGATTACAATACTTAATGCTAAATATATAATGATTTTATGTTTGAACAAATTCCTGTCATATTATTGAGTGTCTCCAAATAAAAATATTAATGGGTTTTTAATTTAAACCTTAAATACATTTTAAATTAAAGATACAAAAGTTCGCTAAGTTATCCAGCTTCATTAAAGGAAATTTTATTTGGAAATAATAATTTTAATTTTAGAGACTTATGCATTAATTTAAATTATTTGGCTATATATATTGCATGTAAGTTTTTTATATTGTTTGTGAATTTCATAACGGTCATTATGAAAGTATTTTATTTCTTTTATTATATTCATTCAACTGATAGTATCGACTGCACATACATTATTTCAAGTGTTTGACCTGGAACATAAACGGGCCCTAAGGTTCTTGCTGTCTTGCGACCACCTCCACAATTTTACACCTGCTGGGAAGATCGACGACGTTTATGATTGGTTCATTAGGGTTAGAACTAATTTTTTTTTTTAAAGCGAAGCTTCCATCCAATTGCAACCATTTAATATTTAAATGTTCTCTCCTACAACGACAAAAAATTAATAGTCCCCGCCGTTGAAGAAGTTGACCGAATCAGTAATGCATATGATTATATGTTTTTATTTTTATTTGGAATCTAAATTATCTTTTGTTTGTCATGGGAAATAACTTTTGATGATATTATTTTAACAAAAGAGATAAAAAAAAACAATAAAATAAATGTGTACTTCATATAATTAAAAAACAAAAATTATAACACTTTTAAATTTATTTCTAAAAAATAGTTTTTATATTACTACATTTTAACTTGTTAATTTAGTGAAAGCCTTGATTGTAAGTTAATCACTCACCGTAATATAACTATTAATCACTCACCGATGGTAAGTGGCGCTCTCGTGAATCCGATAACACTACCATCGGGGCGTCACGTAGCCCCAAGCTCGGTTTGATTATCGAATGTCGTATTGTAGGGTGTTCCTTAAAACTAAGGTAGGCGCTTAGTGCTCACGGGGTAGCCCTAGGCGCCAAATCGCACCCTGCAGTGACGCCGGAGGACGCGCCTAATTCAATTTAGTGAGCGACTATGACAACTTATTGTGTCCATAGCCTATCGCGCTGTTTAAAATGAACGTATTGTTGCCCATCGTGTCTATAGTGTACAACCTTTTAAAAAAACCAATGTAGGCACTATAGTGCTCGCAGGGTCGCCCAATGGACGAGGCACCGGCGGTTGCGTCTGTTGCAGTTTTGCCGCTGATTATAGTAGTACCCCTTACCCGCTATTCAGAACGCCCGATTAACGGATGATAGCCGCTCTGGAAATCTGGGCGCCAAAACGTTTATTGACAAAAACATGCACTACCGGGCGCCGCCCATAAGAAATTTTAATTTTTTCCGCAGAAATCTTCTCGGGAGTATTTTCATCTACTCTCCAAAGTTTCATGGCACTCGGATAAACTGTGTCGAACCGCATACAACTTTTTTTTTACCGTATATAGAGAAAAATCTTACATCTACCCCCCTAGGGCGCCGCTCTTGCGAAATTAAAAAAAAAATTGCACAAACCTCCCTAGGAGTTTTCTCAACAATTTTCCCAAGTTTCATGGCGATCGAATGAAAGGTGTAGTAATGCATAAAAGAAAAACAGACACACATACACAAACACACATACATTGTTTTATGTATATATATATATATATATATATATATATATATATATATATATATATATATATATACCAAATCCTAATTAAGGATCATAATATTAATAATAATAGTATTAAAATGTTGGCGGCTCTTTAAAAACTTGGAAATGTTGTAAATTGTAACTTTTGGCTCTTCTGTCTCAAAAGGTTGTCGACCCCTGTTTTAGGGGATAGGGCCTGGCTTTTTGTGACGATGTGTGACGGAGGGGAGGGGAGGGGGTGGAGGAGGTAAAAATCGTCCGAAAAAGTGTAATGTCATTTATGGATAACCCCATACAATCCAAGAAGTATTTGCGCCTTTGTGTTTGCATGCCTCTAGATATCACTTAAGACACGCCTTGGATTAGCGATGGTATAATTCAGTATCTTGGCAAATTGTTTTGATTTATGTGGTGTATGTTTCACCAAATTGTATCTATTTTATTTTGGAAAGTGTGGTGAGATTAATTATGTTAATTATCAAATGTGTTGTTTGGTGTTGTAATACAATCTACTCGAATATTGTCTTTTAGTTATTACTCATGGGAAATAACTTTTAAAAAAATATTTTACAAACACTAATAAAATATGTGTATACTACATTCTAAATTGTTTTTTTTAATATAAATTATATACACATGTTTTCAAAAAAAATAGCTAAATCCGCTCTGCTCAAGGTGACAGTGATTTCCATTGCTTTATAGAACTGAAGCGAAACTAAAATACATCTTGCCAGATGTGAACCATAGTCATCCAATTATTCGATTTTGATCATAAAAAATAAATAAAAAAATAAACAAACACCGTATTTTCATGGCTGTGTGAATGATATTAAACTGAATGTGAACCAATAAAAGTACATCGGCTCTTTACAATTGCTGATCTAGCTAACTGAAACAAGCAAGCTAGTTTTTAGACATAGGGCCTATTTAGAATAGGACACATAATAAACATATGTTTAATGTATATATTATAAACATGCACGGTTTCGTTTATTTTTAGTAGATTTATGCATGTATATGGACAACCTTATAAAAGGACATAAAATAAAACATACTGATGTAATCGATACACGACACACATTGTGAAATTCATTAAAAGCAAACTGAGCAGACGCGATTATTTAATACGGTTATGTATAAATAAATAGTCTACTACTTCAACATATTACATTTGTGTATGTGCCACATTCATATGGAAATGTGTCGGACAAGATGAAATAGAATAGAAGATTATAAATAGCACTTTGCTAAAAGAAGTCATCTCGTTATGTCCCTTTTGTTAGGGGAAACAACAACTCTTACAACATTTAAAATCGATAGATGAAGAACACCAATTAATAGAACACATGTTTATTGATATAGATTTAAAAGTAATTTTTTTTCTCTTTTGAATAAAATGTTGTTTTGTTTATTGTTGTAATATGTAACTTAAATTTTAAACAATCCTAAATAAAAACGCCATATCTTTATATCAAAAATGTTCTTATTAGTTACAGAAAAAACATTTATTATTACTGGACTAAGATCAAGTGATTGATTTAATATTTGTTTCCTTACAATATTATATTGTTTTCATTAAAACATATCAACAATTGAAATCACAGAGGGTAAACTATTTTAACTTTCGATTTAGTATGAAGAAAAATGACATGGTAAAAATGTGTTCACTTTCCAACGGACGTTGTATATAAACAGTTTTCGATCAAACATTGGGTTTTGTTCTAAAGTTGTTATAAATACCCTACACTCTACACACTTATTAAACAACATTAAATTGACCAGACTCATAAATTTGTGCTACGCTCACCAATTAACAGAAATGCTTATAGAATTCTATTGCTTCCGCACGATAACTGAAGGGTACTTAATTTAATTTAAATTTTATAAGGGAAACAACTTGCACACCATTTTGTTGATTAACGTGTACCTAAACAATACAAAAACAGTAAACAGATATTACATTATTATATGAATTTTATAATAACAACTTATCCTTTCGTATACATCGTTTGAAAGATAAGTGATGTTATAAAAAGGTCAATACATTGCTTTTGCTTTTAAAATCTTAAGAACCATTCAAATATGTCATTTCATTTCTTTTAAACTTTGTGCCTGCACTTGTATTAGCAGTTGGTACTTGGTTTCCTGTAACGCTTGTTTTTGTGATTACTAATTTTTAAAATTTGGAATTTAATGACAGTGATTGAATCAAGATACCCTTGTTATCTTGATTTAGTATGCGTGTTTTTAATTCTGCCTGTGAAGTTCATTTGTAAGTATTTTTTCATTCGAAATAAAAACAATTGGAACTTGTTGAGTGTATTTTGGTCCTAGTGGGGCCAAAACAAAAACAAGAATGGATGAAGTTTGCTTATTCTTTGACGTCTGCATACCGAGATTCAAAGCATTCTTCCGCGAACAAAATACGGTAGAAATTACAATCATCCATGGCCGATGGCTGACCACGATTACAAATGCCGAGTTTTTAACTCAATTTGCCAATATAATAGGCTGCCAGGAGAATGAGTTCAAAAGGGTCTACAATTATGGAGAAGTGAATGTCTGGTATGCCACACTGGATTCAAGGAAAATTTACGAGAGTCTCATGCTCAGTGAATTCTACGAGCCAAAGACACTAACCAATGAAAGGAGGCAGAGGTTAATTATAGTAAGCGTCACTCATGTCGACAAAAAGAACTGTGTTAAAGGTACACTGAGATGCGTTCCTCCTCACATTAGTAAGGCTGAACTGGAAACAGCCATTCATGGCCTGCGTAAAGAGGGGACCACCCCAAACATCAAAACCAAAGACCGAGGGAACAACTATAAATTCATAATTAAGCCCTAAATGGACAAAGAAAAAATACCTCACCTTATAATATTTAAAGATGCTGAAGGGGCGACACAGGTGGCAGTGATCCACCTCTCATAAAGAGGGATGTTTAAATATAAAAATACAACTAAATTGCTTTGTATTTAAAATCGTAAGAACCATTTTAAGATGTTAAATAATTTGTCATATACGTTTTGATTCTAAATGGAATTTATATAGAAAATATATACTTTTAACAGTGTCAGCCCCCGCCTCCCCCGGAAATTTTAGTCCATACCCCCCCTCCCCCGAAAATTTCAAGTGCCCCGCAGGAGAAAAAAAAAATTCCTTCACAATTTTACACCTGCTAGGAAGTGTATGTGTATGATTGGTTGATTAGAGGTATATAATTAAAATAATGACCCCCACCGTTGGAGGTGAGAAGTTGACCGAATTAAAGATAGACTTATGATGTAATGTTTTGAATAGCAATGTACAAGTTATTTCATTCCAATTTATTCAAATATTGGTTTTTATATTTATTAGTGCTCGGGATCTGAACTAAAATCAGCTATATTGTTTAGTTCTCTACATATCCATAATTTTGTCTTCTATTAGTAAATGTTACTCTTCACCAACAATATTATTGGCAGATGCGTACGCTTACTTTGTTCTTATTTCTATTTAAGGTTTTGAATATATTTGTCAAACTGAACAACCACTGCAGCTCAAGGTGACAGTGCTATCCATCGCTTCACAGAACTGAAGAGAAACTAAATACATATTGCTAAATGCGAACCATACCCACCAAATATTTCATTGCCAAACAAATACAAACTATTAACAAAGTATACTAAATATATAGTTGCATATGGAAGAGCTTATATAACAAAATAAAATAAATAATTAATCGACACACCACTTAGTGAGATTCACTAAAAGCAAAACTAGAATATTTAATACGGTGTAGAAATAAGTATTTTACTCCCTTCAACATATTGTATGTGTGTATGTGCCAGATTACAATGGAAATATTGCTGATAAGGCGAAATTGAATAGAAGAGTATAAACAACACTGTGCTAAAAGAAGCGAGTTGTTGTATCCCTTGTGTTAGGGAAAATAACTCTTTAAATAATTTTTTTAAAGGAAGAACACCCAGTGGTAACACACATTTGTGTTAATGTATAAAGTAGAAATAAATTAAGTGTCATATGGATATTGGAAAGTGTAGTGTTTTTAAAAGAAATGTACATTAAATTTATAAAAAATCCTAAATCTAAGACCCAGATCTTTATATGAAACACATTCCTTTGTATAAGCTGTACTAATTTGTATTAACTTTTTCACATATATGTAATATATAATGCTTCTCTTCACTTATATCTATGATTAAAGTGTATAATGTGTGGATATACACGGATCCAAATAACTGGGTTAGTCGTCCCAGTCTAGGTTCGAATTCGGGGGCCAGGAGACGTTCATATCAACCCATCAATAATAAAATATAACCCTAAGACAAGACCGATGTGTGGGTAGCGCCGACCCATCCCTCGAATGCTGTATGCTCTCGGAAATGTACGAGTGGCTTATCATATATTTTAGATTTTACCTAGGACTAATTCTAGGTAGGATGCTGCATCAAGACACCATCGAACTTACGGTAATATCAACCAAATATATTCAACGTTCAACTCGACTACTCAATTTTCACAGAGATTATTCATCTCTCGACAGCTTAAAAAACATCATCTAAATAAACTATTTTACTAATGCTACTACTTGACATTGCGATTTTCAACACACGATTACTTAACTTACCTCTACCAATCAGCAACTATTCAAATCTCGAATACTCAAAAACGTTTTACTTTTAACCGATATCCTAAACTCAAGAGATTCAAGACTACCCAACCTTCCAATACTATGAACTCTCCTTACATTCTTAAGCTCCTTTGTGCAAACAAAAGTCTCAACGCGACCTACTGACACATGACCAAAGACAACACACTTCGATATCTCATCTCGATACTCCAACACAACGATACCACCTCACCAGCCTCCCACAAGCTACACTTCATAGGATGTAGTCTACCAGCAACGACAAAACTACAGCTATCTACGATACCTCAACAACACAGGAACCGCTACATCATCACTACAAAACCAACTCAACAACAAAGGACACACTACATCATCACTACAAAACCAACTCAACACAGGACCCACTACATCATCACTACAAAACCAACTCAACATCACAGGACCCACTATATCATCACTACAAAACCATCTCAACAACACAATACTCGCTACATCATCACTACAAAACTCAACAACACAGGACCCGCTATATCATCACTATAAAACTCAATAACACAAGACCCGCTACATCATCACTACAAAACTCAACAACACAGGACCCGCTACATCATCACTACAAAACCAACTCAACAACACAGGAGTTGCTACAACATAACTACAAAACCAACCCAACAACACAGGACCCGCTACATCATCACTACAAACCCAACTCAACAATACGGTACTTTCTACATCATCACTAATAACCAACTTAACAACACAGGACCAGCTACATCATCACTACAAAACCAACTCAACAACACAGGACCCACTACATCATTACTACAAAACTCAACAACACAGGACCCGCTACATCATCACTACAAAACCAACTCAACAACAAAGGAGTTGCTACAACATAACTACAAAACCAACCCAACAACACAGGACCCGCTACATCATCACTACAAAACCAACTCAACAATACGGTACTTTCTACATCATCACTAATAACCAACTTAACAACACAGGACCAGCTACATCATCACTACAAAACCAACTCAACAATACAGGACCCGCTACATCATCACTACAAAACCAACTTAACAACACAATACTCGCTACATCATCACTACAAAAACCAACTCAACACAGGACCCGCTACATCATCACTACAAAACCAACTCAACAACACAGGACACACTACATCTTCACTACAAAACCAACTCAACACAGGACCCACTACATCATCACTACAAAACCAACTCAACATCACAGGACCCACTATATCATCACTACAAAACGATCTCAACAACACAGGACCCGCTACATCATCACTACAAAACCAACTCAACAATACGGTACTTTCTACATCATCACTACAAAACCAACTTAACAACACAGGACCAGCTACATCATCACTACAAAACCAACTCAACAATACAGGACCCGCTACATCATCACTACAAAACCAACTTAACAACACAATACTCGCTACATCATCACTACAAAAACCAACTCAACACAGGACCCGCTACATCATCACTACAAAACCAACTCAACATCACAGGACCCACTATATCATCACTACAAAACCATCTCAACAACACAATACTCGCTACATCATCACTACAAAACTCAACAACAAAGGACCCGCTATATCATCACTATAAAACTCAATAACACAAGACCCGCTACATCGTCACTACAAAACCAACTCAACAACACAGGACCCACTATATCATTACTACAAAACTCAACAACACAGGACCCGCTACATCATCACTACAAAACCAACTCAACAACACAGGAGTTGCTACAACATAACTACAAAACAAACCCAACAACACAGGACCCGCTACATCATCACTACAAAACCAACTCAACAACACAGGACCCGCTACATCATCACTACAAAACCAACTTAACAACACAAGACCCACTACATCATCACTACAAAACCAACTCAACAACACAAGACCCACTACATCATCACTACAAAACCATCTCAACAACACAAGACCCGCTACATCATCACTACAAAACCATCTCAACAACACAGGACCCGCTACATCATCACTACAAACCCCATCTCAACAACACAGGACCCGCTACATCATCACTACAAAACCAACTCAACAATACGGTACTTTCTACATCATCACTACAAAACCAACTTAACAACACAGGACCAGCTACATCATCACTACAAAACCAACTCAACAATACAGGACCCGCTACATCATCACTACAATACCAACTTAACAACACAATACTCGCTACATCATCACTACAAAACCAACTCAACACAGGACCCGCTACATCATCACTACAAAACCACCCAACAAAGGATCCACTACATCATCACTACAAAACTCAACAACACACGACCCGCTACATCATCACTACAAAACCAACTCAACAACACAGGACCCACTACATCATCACTACAAGACCAACTCAACAACACAGGACCCACTACATCAACACTACAATACCAACTCAACAACACAATACTCGCTACATCATCACTACAAAACCAACCCAACACAGGACCCTCTACATCATCACTACAAAACTCAACAACACAGGACCCGCTATATCATCACTACAAAACTCAAAACAAGACCCGCTACATCATTACTACAAAACCAACTCAACAACACATGAGTTGCTACATCATCACTACAAAACCAACTCAACAATACGGTACTTTCTACATTCTCACTACAAAACCAACTTAACAACACAGGACCCGCTAAATCATCACTACAAAACCAACTCAACAATACGGTACTTTCTACATCATCACTACAAAACCAACTTAACAACACAGGACCAGCTACATCATCACTACAAAACAAACTCAACAACACAAGACCCGCTACATCATCACTACAAAACCATCTCAACAACACAGGACCCGCTACATCATCACTACAAAACCATCTCAACAACACAGGAACCGCTACATCATCACTACAAAACCAACTCAACAATAAGGCACTTTCTACATCATCACTACAAAACCAACTTAACAACACAGGACCAACTACATCATCACTACAAAACCAACTCAGCAATACAGGACCCGCTACATCATCACTACAAAACCAACTTAACAACACAGGACCCACTACATCATCACTACAAAACCAACTCAACAACACAAGACCCGCTATATCATCACTACAAATCCAACTCAACAACACAGGACCCACTACATCATCACTACAAGACCAACCCAACACAGGACCCTCTACATCATCACTACAAAACTCAACAACACAAGACCCGCTGCATCATCACTACAAAACCAACTCAACAACACATGAGTTGCTACATCATCACGACAAAACAAACCCAACAACACTGGACCCGCTACATCATCACTACAAAACCAACTCAACAATACGGTACTTTCTACATCATCACTACAAAACCAACTTAACAACACAGGACCCGCTACACCATCACTACAAAACCAACCCAACAACACAGGACCCGCTACATCATCACTACAAAACCAACTCAACACAGGACCCGCTACATCATCACTACAAAACCAACCCAACAAAGGATCCACTACATCATCACTACAAAACTCAACAACACAAGACCCGCTATATTATCACTACAAAACCAACTCAACAACACAGGACCCACTACATCATCACTACAAGACCAACTCAACAACACAGGACCCACTACATCAACACTACAATACCAACTCAACAACACAATACTCGCTACATCATCACTACAAAACCAACCCAACACAGGACCCTCTACATCATCACTACAAAACTCAACAACACAGGACCCGCTATATCATCACTACAAAACCAACCCAACAACACAGGAACCGCTATATCATCACTACAAAACCAACTCAACAACACAGGACCCGCTATATCATCACTACAAAACCAACTCAACAACACAGGACCCACTACATCATCACTACAAAACCAACTCAACAATACGGTACTTTCTACATTATCACTACAAAACCAACTTAACAACACAGGACCCGCTAAATCATCACTACAAAACCAACTCAACAATACGGTACTTTCTACATCATCACTACAAAACCAACTTAACAACACAGGACCAGCTACATCATCACTACAAAACAAATTCAACAACACAAGACCCGCTACATCATCACTACAAAACCATCTCAACAACACAGGACCCGCTACATCATCACTACAAAACCATCTCAACAACACAGGAACCGCTACATCATCACTACAAAACCAACTCAACAATACGGCACTTTCTACATCATCACTACAAAACCAACTTAACAACACAGGACCACATGAGTTGCTACATCATCACTACAAAACCAACTCAACAATACGGTACTTTCTACATCATCACTACAAAACCAACTTAACAACACAGGACCAGCTACATCATCACTACAAAACAAATTCAACAACACAAGACCCGCTATATCATCACTACAAAACCATCTCAACAACACAGGACCCGCTACATCATCACTACAAAACCATCTCAACAACACAGGAACCGCTACATCATCACTACAAAACCAACTCAACAATACGGCACTTTCTACATCATCACTACAAAACCAACTCAACAATACGGTACTTTCTACATCATCACTACAAAACCAACTTAACAACACAGGACCCGCTACATCATCACTACAAAACCAACCCAACAACACAGGACCCGCTACATCATCACTACAAAACCAACTCAACACAGGACCCGCTACATCATCACTACAAAACCAACCCAACAAAGGATCCACTACATCATCACTACAAAACTCAACAACACAAGACCCGCTATATCATCACTACAAAACTCAATAACACAAGACCCGCTACATCATCACTACAAAACCAACTCAACAACACAGGACCCACTACATCATCACTACAAGACCAACTCAACAACACAGGACCCACTACATCAACACTACAATACCAACTCAACAATACAATACTCGCTACATCATCACTACAAAACCAACCCAACACAGGACCAGCTACATCATCACTACAAAACCAACCCAACACAGGACCCACTACATCAACACTACAATACCAACTCAACAATACAATACTCGCTACATCATCACTACAAAACCAACCCAACACAGGACCAGCTACATCATCACTTCAAAACTCACCAACACAGGACCCGCTATATCATCACTACAAAACTCAACAACACAAGACCCGCTACATCATTACTACAAAACCAACTCAACAACACAAGACTCGCTACATCATCACTACAAAACCAACTCAACATCACAGGAGTTGCTACATCATCACGACAAAACAAACCCAACAACACTGGACCCGCTACATCATCACTACAAAACAAACTCAACAACACAAGACCCGCTACATCATCACTACATCATCACTACAAAAAGCAACTCATCACAAGACCCGCTACATCATCACTACAAAACTTAACAACACAGGACCCGCTACACAATCACTACAAAACCAACTCAACAACCTAGGAACCACTACAACATCACTACAAAACCAACTCAACAACACAGGACCTACATCATCACTACAAAACCAACTTAACAACACAGGAACCACTACAACATCACTACAAAACCAACTCAGCACAGAACCCGCTACATCATCACTACAAAGCCAACTCAACAACACAGGACCTACATCATCACTACAAAACCAACTCAACAACACAGGACCCTTTACATCATCACTACAAAACCACCTCAAGAACACAGGACCTACATCATCACTACACAACAATCTTAACAACTGTTGTTTCCGTAGACACTTCCATTCCTCATAAAACTGCAAACCAAACGACTTCACTTTAATACTCAGAACTTCAGGTGTAATTTGGGGAGGGGGGCAAAGTCGATAGTTCGTCCTTGGTACAAAAATAGATCGTTACACCTTTTTGTTACATCCCTGTAGTTTATTTAATACAATCAAAGTTATTATTTATTAGGTACTTATTAATAAATACAATTTCACATTTTTGCGCCCCCCCCCTTATGGATAGCGCCCTAGGCGACCGCTTAGTTCGCCTTATAGGTAGCGCCGGCCCTGCTTACAGCCCCCCATCCCAAAACGTAATTATAACTAGTTGGAAATGCCACAGATCTTTGCAAATAAAATAAAACATAGTAGACGAAGTCTTTCTAGAAAGTTATCTCCCATGATGCCTTTTTTTTTTTAAATCAGGGGACATTTTTAAACGATAGTAAATCGATTAAGCAAACAAATATAAAAAAAAAATAAAATACCAAATGTATGATTACAAATAAAAATTAAATAACATTTAAAAAAATATTATTTTATGTTGAAATAATTGCATACAATGACTTAACCTTTAGAAATTGTTTTTAAAACTCAAAATGATAAACGATAGACAAAATACAAAGGATAATTTCTCATATTGTGATATTTATATTAAATCAATATTAAAACATCCCTGAGAGTGTCGAACATTTTTCTTATTTTATTTGTTTAAATAAATCTAAAAGTAACTATTTAATTTACATTTAAAGATAGTCTGATCATAACGCAGTTTATGTACGCTCAGTTCTTAAAAGTTATTAAATGCACAAATATTTGGCAATAATAATAGTTTTAATATAGCGACTAAAGAGTTTACATTAACTATATAGCTGGAAACAATGTATGCTGTTTTTGTTTTTTAAAATATCCTTTGTGCACATAGAGTTCACATACATTGATAGTGATTGAACCGTTTTGACTCATTGTTGGGTCGGCGTGGTCGAGCCCGTAAAGCTCATGGTTCGAACCCTCGGGCAGATGAGGCTCGTTAGCTGGGGACTCTACTAGGAGAGACACTTCCAAAATCAAACTGCTGCCTTGTAGTGTGTTCTTGGTTGGACAAAGGCTATGGAAGCAAATCCAAAAAGAAAAGCAGGCTGAATTCGGAGTCAATGGCCTCAATGGTGCATAACCAGTTGACACGTAATCCTTAATTGTGATGGAAGCATGGTCGAGTCGGCAAAGCTCATGGTTGATACATTAGAAAAAAGTCTCGAGTTCAAACCCTCTGGCAGATAAGGCTCGATCCTTCCCAACATTAAAAATTAAGAACGAAGAAGAAGAAGAAAACTCATTGTTACATAGATCCCATTAATAGTGATTGAACCGTTTTGACTCATTGATACATATTATATCTCACACACGCTAGGTAGCGTCAATATCTGGTCCAAAGGTTCACTGGCTTTCACTGTCAATCGTAAACTTGACCGGCTCTTTAACGTGGCCATGTCATTCGTGAACAGCGAGTACACGGTCTTCTCCAGGTTGATCTCCAACAGCCAGTTACGTCAGTACTCGGCAATACAGGCCTGGTTAGATTGTAACTTCACTCTCTGCTGAGCGATAGTTTTGTTTGTCCCCTGGACCCACGTCATGAGACCATCCGCTAATTACACCTTCCCAACATCCATCTCCGTATCGAGATCGTTGATACAGCATAGAAAGAGCGTGCAACACAGAGCTGATCCCTGTGGCAGACCATACTCGATCGTTATCAGATCAGATAGGTCAGTTCCTACCCTGGTCCTGATAATACAAGCGTCCAGAAAGTCTGTTGGTCACCGGTACATGTTCTTCCACACGCCCATTTGACGGAGTTTTAATATCAATTTGGATCTCCATACCTTATAGTAGGCCTGTTTCAGATCGAAGGACAGCACATAGGTGGTGACCTTTGTGTGGAAACAGCCAGTGATTTCCTTAATCAACCGAAGAACGGAGTCCACTGGCTGCCGTCCCCACCAAAAGCCCGCTTGACACGAGTCTATCAGTCTGTTATTTGACAAAAACCAAAACAAGCGGGCATTGACCAGCCTTTCCAAGAGCTTGCTGATGTTAGAGCAGAGGGAGAACGGTCTGTAGCTCTCAGGTGAGCTCAGATCAAGATCCGTGGCAATTTTCTAAAACAATTCATGGTATTTCAAGTTTATTTTTTTAAATTTTAAAGAATTGTAACTAAAATGATGTAGATCTAGTCATTTGTTTTCAGGTAAAAAACTCAAAATAACCACGTTACAATTAGATATTTAAATAACAGAGTGTGCATCATTATAATGTGCTCGCTTGGTCAGGTGTGTAGGGCTAACGGTCAGCCCGTCCACAAAAATAGAGAGAGGCGGTTTGTTATAGAAACACATGCAGTCAAAAGTTGAGTAAATGTAAAAAAATGACGTCACGTTGATTAACCGAATTTATAATCTTTGATCGCTAGAAACCTACAAATGACAGTAAAAAGTTCGGTCTACAGAATCTTCAATTAAAAAAAAAAAACTGCCCGCGATCTCTGACTCTTTATGAAAAATGGTGGGTCAAAAAAGCCTTTAAAATTGAGGGGCAAGTTACAAAGCGATCATTCTTTCAATAAAGAACCATTTTAGATAGTCTTAGCTCACCGATTAAGAGAATGATATGTTAAAATTCTACAATTCATAAGGGAAATAACTACCATTCTTTTGTTGATGAAAGATTACCTAAACAATACAAAAATAGTAAACAGTCATTACATTATTATATTAATTTACCTAATATCATCTTACAAGTTCGTATGTATTGTTTAAAAGATTATTTTTTTTATGAAAAATGTAACTAAATTGCCTTTGTATTCAAAATCGTAAGAACCATTCAAAAATGTTACATAATTTCTTACATACTTTAAGCTTGATCAATTCTGTCTAATTTCTTATTCACCTCAAATTATTTTTTTGTTGTTGACGAATCGAAAGTATAATCTATTTACAATATCCCTTTAGTTCTTAAAGAGCCACCATCATATTTTTTTTTTCAATTTAAAGGTATTTGATTAGGATTAGGTAAATAGATTTAAAATAAATGGGTCTAAGTATGAAATAATATTTATTCATATAAAAACGTAAGTATGTTTTCACAACACATAATAAAGTATATACCTAGCTCTGCTTGGATAACAAAATCAAATTATATATAAATATAACACTATAACTATAACAGTATTCCTAACTAATTTATAAGCTAATACGAAAACAGTAAAATATTATTACATTATTATATGAAATTTCTAATAGCATTTTATGCGTTCGTATATATCGTTTAAAAGATAAGTGATGTTATGAAAATGTCCATAAATTGCTTTTGTATTAAAATCTTAAGAACCATTCAAAGATGTTATATAATTTCTAATGTAGTTTCTGCATGACATTGTTTTAACGTTGAATAGGCTCTTTATCAAAACTTTAAATTATAAAGACAACAATAACCAAGAGACGACTGACCCAAAAAAAATTCCATCAATACTTTTAGACTATTATTCGCAACTATACACGTTCGAAGAGAAACAGACATACAAGACAAATACCTTAAGTTTATTAAACCCTTACATGACAGCGACAAAATTAACATTGACACCCCACGTCAGTCAGTCGACATAACCAAAACCATACTCAAACCCCTATTATGGACAGGGCCATGCATAATATCATTACAAGAGGTGAAAGAGCAAAGGTAGACACTGTGAGCATCGAAAGCTCTATCACACCATCAGCCCTACCTACTGGCCACCTAAAGAGGCCGTCTGACGTATCACCTACTTTGGTCATGACAGCAGTGGAACTCTGTAACTCAAATAACCCTAACCCTAATCTTAAAGAAACCCAGCTCGACAGTCTAAATGGGCCGGCTAAACATCACGACATTAAACATTAAAGGAGCAAAAAGAGAAACAGCCCCCCTAGCACACACACTAAAATTATACAACACAAATATCTTATTATTACTAGAAACCAGATTTGCAACAATACAGCAAGCACAAGCACTGTGCAAAACAATGGCTATCACAAACGCAACGCATAGCTTAGGATAGAATTCCAAAGGGAAAAGTATTTTGAACATATCAAATAAATACAGACTACACAACATGAACGCTGACAATGACGAATGATTAACCACAACCACTATAAGAGACAACATATCAACGACAACTGTAATTGACATCTACGCTCCAACCCGCAAACGAGAACAACAATCATTCTGTAAAAATAGGTACACAAAAATTAACACAGAATTTAAAGACAAAGACATTATTATAATGCGAGATTTCTTAGACTACTACCGACATTTTTTTTTTAAAAAGAAGACACCGACAATGACACGCAAGACAAATATTTAGCATACGCGAGGAAAATAACAGACGAACGAAACGAAGCCATTATTAATCCGATAACTAGAGACGACATAGCGAAGACAATCGACAACTTAAAATTAAATAAATATTTCTGGACCAGACGGCTTAACAAATGAATTTTATAAAACTTTCAACAAAAAATAGATTTTATTAATCTTACAGGCAACATACAAAGAATTGCATGAAAGAGGGTACGGCGCGACAGATTTAAACAGAGCATATATCACCCTAATCCCAAAACCCGACTTAGACTAAACTAAAGTAACTAGCTACAGACCCATTTCTCTCTTAAACAGTGACTACAAACTACTGACAAAAACATTAGTAAAGAAGATTGAGCCCTTTATAGAAAAAGTAATACACCAAGACCAACAATTTAGCCTGACGGGTAAGAGCATACACACTCATTTGATTAGGGACATTATACACTACAGTAAGCAGAAAAACACGCAGTTAGCAATACTTAGTATAGACCAACACAAAGCTAATAAAACAATAGACGCATACAAATTAGGGCCCTAATTTAAAACTTATATCACAACATTATACACTAATGCGCAAAGTCATCTAAGTATAAACAACACCCTTACCAACCCAATACAAATCGAGAAATCCGTTAGGCAAGGATGTCCACTATCCCCACTATTGTATATACTTATCATAGAACCATTATTAGAATTCATAAGGCAGAACATACTCATTAAATCATTGCAGATACCCAACACAATACCTAGTAATATACTTGCATACGCTGATGACCTAATTTTCTTACTTCAGACAGTAAAAGAAATTAAAACAATTATAGACACGTTCATAGACTTTGGGAAAGCTAGTGGAAGTAGAATAAATACAGAAAAAAAAAAAAAATGGGAGTAGGTAAATGGACTGGGAAAACAAATTACAACGTACCCATTACAGTGACTGACAAACTAAATCTGTACGACATAACATATACTGATGACCTAAACAAGGAGGACAAAGAAACGTGGACAAAACTTACGGGAAAAAGATAACTGGTCGTGAGTACCCGCTAAAGGCCAATAGAAAAAAAAAACTTACCTCGAAATTCCAAGCCCTATTCCTGTAGCAACTCTCTGTCATTGGTAGTAAATATTATGGTGTCAAAGTTCAGTAGGGACGTCGTTTAAAGTTCGCTGATGACGACAGTAACAGTTCTGTAGTGGCGATGATACAAATTTAGATGTGACGACGATAACAACCATCTGGTGACGACGATGAAAGTCTCAGGCAATAAACACCTTATATGGTAAACATTTACCCTTATACAATACCAGCAACTGTGGCAAGTCTCAGGCAATAAACACCTTATATGGTAAACATTTACCCTTAAACAATACCAGCAACTGTGACAAGTCCCGGTAAATTGCGATCGCTACAGGGGTTGATGTTTTTGTACGGCCGGTCTATTTCTAAGTTCTTCTTATTTTTACTGGCCACCAGCTGTTAAGGTCGACTTTAAGAAGTACAAACAACAAACTACACAAAGTTTGGACCACAGTATTAGTGCGGGCCTACACCCGTAATATATTCGGCTAGCCCTCTGTCCAAATCAACCCATCAACTCTCGTTCACACACCTAGTAAACTGAATACCAACATTTGGTCTAAGGGGAATAACACAACAACGTGGGGCTGAACACAACTCACATACTCACTATAAACAATGACTTACCAAGCCTTAACCCGACGCGTAACAATAACAGTATTCACGTCCACCCCTGAAATAACAATACACGTGAAGAAAACACGTCCACTCCCTCCCCTACCCAGCAACAGAAAAAATAGATCTACATGTCAATCATACCAAACATAAGAACATTACAGACCTATTCTCTAGATGTAATATGTGCATGTCCATCATAGACACTATATGCTACATCTGTCATGATAAACTGGGCACACCTTTATAAACACAAGTCTGCACTGACTGTTATCAATACGGTTTGTTATTTATGTTCGCCTCCAACTTTAACCGTTAGTCGTTTATAACGGTCGGCGGGGTAAAAATAGAAGCCGTTCATGTAGTGCAAAAGAATGTCACGTTTAAAAATGAATACACATCTTTTCGCACGATGTTTATCGACCAATTTTGATATACAAATTCTAGCTTTAATTGTCTATCCCCACCTACTTCAAAACTTAATTAATCGTTACGCGCTTTTAAAAAGCATGATACAAAGATTTTGACAATAATCAAATATACATAGAAATTAGCGTGTATGAGATATTATTTTTAAGAAAGCAAGCTAAAAAAATACTTCTAAGATATATAGCTTCTTAGAAAGGATAAAATATTTAAAAAGCTCAAATTGATTTACAACAAACTTATGTAGACTCCTCTAGGTCTACGTAATTACATTCATAATTCATATGTGTAATAACACCTATGAAGGATAGCTTACTCATAAAGTAAAAAAAAAAACCATTTTATTTCTATTCAAAATTTGACTAAATATAGGGTTCCCATTTCAGAGGCGTAGCTACCTTACCCGGCGCCCGGGGACAAACTTTTCGATTTGCACCCCTCCCTCAAGATTTTGATTTGCCCCCTCAACCTTTCAATTATTTTTGCAACCCATTTTAGCGCCCCCTAAGGTCTGCGCCCGGGGACATATGCCCCCCCCCCCCCCCCGACCCCCCCTCGCTACGCTACTGCCCCATTTCTAAACCGCAGCTTTAGGATTTGCCATAGATCGCAGAATAGAAATTCATTGACAAAGTTTTGTTTAGTTAAAGATAACTCTTACGTTTTTTTTTAATCAGGGGAAACAATCAAGATAAGTACATTAATTTAGGAAACAAAAAAAAAACAAAAAAAAAAACAGAAAATAAATATAACAAACTTTACTATTTTTAATCACAAAATTAAACAACATAATATCATTTGGAATATTCATGAGTACGACATTATTTTTAGAAGTATTTTTAAATGCATTGATGTAAATCCTAATGTGAAGCCTTTATTAGATTTAAAAAACTTAATTTTACATATATTGATTTTTATGATAAGGTGTGCATTAAAATGTTTTCATTGATTCAAATTGTTTTTTCCAAATATTCAAACAAATCACCAGGACCGGACGGCTTGACAAGCGAATTTTTTAAAGCTAACGTTAGAGAAATGTTTCTGCTAGAACAGAGGTCGGCAACCTTTTGAAGCGGAAGAGCCAAAAGTTACAATTTTAAAAATTTCCCTGGTTTTATAGAGCCACTAATATTTTTTTTTAATTTCAAATATTTTATTTTTTTATTAAGGTTATTAGTATTTGTTCAAGGAGCTGGAGAGCCGCATCTTGATATAAAAAGAGCCGCATGCGGCTCGCGAGCCGCAGGTTGCCGACCCCTGTGCTAGAACAATGCCACGAAAATTTCAACAGATCACAAAACATTAATACGTAAACCCAAAACCGATCCTAAACTAACCCAAAACTATAGACCTATCTCTCTCTTAAACACTGATTACAAAATCCTAACCAAAGCTTTAATCTCCAAAACTGAACCACACTTGCATAAAATTATAAATGTAGATCAACAATGCAACATCACAGGTAGGAACATACAAAATCACAATCACTTAATTAGAGACATCATCCACTACACACACGAGAAAAACACACAAGCATGCATACTCAGTTTAGATCAAGAAAAAGCTTTCGACCGGGTAGCTCACAAATACCTTCGCAAAATCTTAGAAGCAAACAATTTAGGACAATAATTTACGACATGGATAAAAATAATATATTTTAATGCACATAGTCACCTACTGATAAACCATAATATTTCCCAACCGTTTAGAATAAATAAATCAGTCAGACAAGGTTGCCCCATATCTTCAATCCTTTATATGCTAACACTCGAACCCTAGATTGAATGCATTAGAAACACTAGAGACATCAGAGGAATCGACATTCCAAATCAATTCAACAAAAAAATTCTAGCGTACGCTGATGATACAGCATTTGCCCTCCAAACCAAATTTTTTTCATTCTAATAACAGACGCTTTCCTTGACTTTGCGCTGGATGGCGGGTCAAAAATTAACCTAATGAAAACCAAAATCATGGGACTTGGACGTTGGATCAACAAACCAAATTACCCAATAAACATGCTAAGTACCAACAAATTAAAACTTTACGGCATAACCCACTATAGTAACCCACACACCAAAAACGATGGTGAATGGAAACAAGTCTCAAGCAAAATCCAAAACATCATAGCACTTTATCAATTTAGCTCAACAACAATTTTTGCTAAGTCATCTATAATTAATAGGTACGTCATCCCAAAAATTACCTATATAGCCACGGCTAAAACAATCCCAAAGCCAACAATTAAACATCTGAATAAAATCATTAGAGAGTACATATTTCAGACCACAATTGCAAACATTAGCCATAACACGTTAGTACAAAACAAACTTCATGGAGGAATAAACCTGCACGATATACAGACCAAAATGAATAATTAGCCAACCAAACTTTCACCATCTAGCTCACTACTATATAGGCATTCAGCTGAATAAACTTACAAAAATCAATAATACAACTCCACATTACATAGGAGGAAAACATAGTCCTTTTTACACAGAATGCTTACACATATTAAAAAAAACAATGAAAAACTTGTTCACGAAAAATCACAAAACATCTACAAAAAGTTAGTGCAAAAACTCTCAACCCCATTATACAACCGAATTCAATGGTGTAGGAAATACGCTCTAACAGACACAATAGACACCTTCCGGAACCTACACCTCAAAACCATCACACCCAAAGCCAGGGAAATAGCATACAGACTCATCTACAATTCAACACCCCTAGCAAAACAACATAAATCCTATTGCCCATTATGCAGACAAAACAACCGAAACCGAAACGCACATCTATTTAGAATGCCCCACCATACAAAACATGAAAAAGACGCTAGAAGCCAAAATAACAAAAAAACGAGACATTCAACATCGATATAGTCATAACTCTAAACAAAATCCCAAAACAAAGAGAAAGGACGGAAGTAGTATATTAGGTCGCTTTTGGTTAGTATTTTTGGCGGAGGAGCGGATGTGGAGGAGCAATGACATATAGTAAAATACTCGGGAGCAGGATGCGCGGGATGCGCAATGACATATAGCAAAATACTCCCAGCCTGGCGCATCGGGATGTGGAGGGTGGGTGAGCAGGATGCGCAGGATGCGCAAAGACATATAGTAAAATACTACGCCAACTGGGGTTGGCGGAGGTGGTGGGGAAGTAGGCCACCTTTTGGTGACCTTGTGACGTAATCATTGACCTTGTGACGTAATTAGTGACCTTGTGACATCATCATTGACCTAGTTACGTAATTTTAATGCGTTTTTTAATGAGTTTTAATGAGTTTTTAAAATTTTAATTAATTTTTGACCTAGTTACGTAATTTTAATGTGTTTTTATTACGTAATTGTTTAATTTGTTTGATTTAAATTGTTTAATTACTTTGTTTATATTGTGTAATTTTTATTAACGAGTTACGTAATTTGATTATTTGTTTACTTTTTAATTATTTTTTATGGTTTGTTTATTTGCTTGTATCTATGTTTTAAATAAAAGACTAACACTAGCGTGGACTTTGTATAGGGACTATTCTCCAACACAATGAACGTTACAAACATAGAACATCCATTTAATCACATCTGTTACTTAGCGATCCTTTGTTTTTGTCAAACAACGGGCGAGCTAATATTGATCGCACCCACGGGGCCATCACACCTAATTAATTTGGTCACGCCTCGTGGGTTTATGTGTTGTTCACTAAAGCGAACGCAGCAGGGGGTATGATAATTAATTGAAAGAGCTAAGTGTCTCTCCGCGAAGCCAGCGTTAAGTGTGGGAACACCTGTTACCACGTTAATCGATTTTACCGATCGCTTTGTTAGCTCCGCGAAGTACGTAGGTCATTATCCAACAGCTGTTGTGCGACAGCTGGTGGTGTAATTAGGTTGAGCAACCGGACATTACC
This sequence comes from Physella acuta, assembly GCF_028476545.2. NCBI lineage: Eukaryota > Metazoa > Mollusca > Gastropoda > Physidae > Physella > Physella acuta. Next base: position 819,604 of record NW_026731661.1, read on the forward strand.
TTGTTGGTTTTCTAGTACGCGTATGCTACACGTATATATATACACACACACACACACGATTATTTGTTTACTTTTTTAATTGTTTAATTTGTTTGTTTACTTGTTGTTTAATTTAATTACTTTGTTTGTATTTTTATTTTGTTTATTTTAAATTTTATTTTATAATTAGTTTAATTATTTTAATTAGATTATTAGTTTGAAATTCATTTTATTTCTTTGATTTTAATTACTTTGTTTAATTTAATTACTTTGATATATTTCTTTTCTTTGTTGTTTAATTTGTTGGTTTGTTTATTTGTTTGTATGTATGTTTTAAATAAAAGACTAACACTATCATGTACTAGAACAGTCTTTGTATTACCACCCTTTAACCAGCCGTCCTACAGCTGTTACTTATCGATCCGCCCGTGAACCTCCCCGCCCGTAGATTTATGGGTTTTATATTGATCGCAGCTACAGGCCCATCACACCTAATTAAAGTTAGTCATGCATCGTGGATTTATGCCGGGTTCGCTGGCAACAGCTGGTGCTGTAATTAGGCTGAACAAACGGGCTTTTTTACTACCTTGTTGTAACTATTCGATTATAGCGAGGGTCAGCAAAAACAAAATATATTTAAGGGTTGGAATTTTCTTTCAACCACCGTTAAGTCAGGTTTGAGACGAAACGAAGTCTCGATAGGTTCGTGTTTTTTAATGGGCGACAGGGCGACTTGGTGCGTTGGTACGTAGGTATGCGGGGTTAAGGTTCTATAACTCTATATATTTTAATACGTTTTTGATTCAAATGAGTTTACTCCCCCTAACGTAAGTACATGTAAAGAGGGATTTCCTATAGATCTGTAATGAATTAGGCCTTTTTGACTATGACTTGTTGCCCAGGTGTTGACATGATACACTTTTTTGAGATACATGTACACACACACACACACACACACACACAAACTTGCGCGCGCGCGCGCGCGCGAAATTCATACTAGGTCGATAAAGGCGGAGAGAACTTATAGGTATACATTATCATGGTGACAACAAAAGCGATCCTTATTTAATTTATATGAAAGCGTGTTTTCCAAAAAGTGTCACCAGGCCATTGTCATTTTCGCAGCGGGGTTTATTTTAAGTGTACCCCGTGCACGGATGTTTACATTTTAAAACTCGTGTCGCGTGTCTTCCCTAATAGAGAAACGAGAGGAAAGACAACTGTTCTAAAATTAGAACAACCTTGTTTACAGCCACGAGTATCGTCCCTTGTGAAAAAATTCGCGTCAGAATCCTTAACTAAACAGTCAATTTCTTTAACAAGTTAAAAAATAATTTAGGAAGACAAGGGTTAACAACATTAGACGCCACCGTTTTTGTTTCCTGTGACGACAAGGCACAATACACTTTTTTATTTTATGTCTCAAGTAGAGGGGTGGGATATTTTTTCTTTGTAAGCGTGTTGTAAACAATGGGTAGAGGAAGCGATTACTAGGTAAGAGCGCAGAGAACGTAACGTACATCGCGATATTTGAAAACATGGCGATGTTTAACCTCAACCAAAAAAGGCAATGAACCTAGAAGGAAGACGAATATATATCTTAGTCTTGCAGCAGATTACCTTCCCATGTTCGCTTTAGTATTACAGTTTTCATCAAACTTCTTTTTGACTTGAACTTCGTTAATTTTTAAGAAAGTTTACTTATACATAATACACTACGTCTAATGACAAGTTTTTATTTTTACCACTCAATGTATTTCTTTTTCTATACCTTACATTGTCATCTTAATTTTTGATCACCTTAGTAAAAATTTGCTTAAGATTATAAACTTCAAGTTTTAAAAAACAACAACGTCGTGTCAAATGACACACCGTTTAAAATGTCTACATTTAAAGTTCACCAAAATAATGACGTAAAAACTAAATATCATATGACATTAGCATACATATCATTCAATCTAATCACTCTAAAGTACAAATCAATAATTTTTATTGATTAAGGGGCTGGGTGAGTTATTTTTATTCGGGTGCCCAGGGAAGGTTTGGAGTTGGCTAGGGGCACCGTTCATACTAGAGTCGGTGACGTTTTCACCGAGGCAGGGTTCGAAGCTAGACCATACATGTTTTGGAATTGTTAGGGGTCGAGTCTATAGTAGGGTCGGGGGAGTTTTGTTAACACAGAGGGATGTTTCGAAGTTGATACATCCATGTTTTAGAATTGATAGGTAGAGAGTCCATACTAGGGTCGGTGAAGTTTTCACCGAGGCAGGTTACATAGTTGGGACATGCATGTTTAGGAATTGTTGGCAGTCGCATTCATACTAGGGTCGGTGAAGTTTTCACCGAGGCAGGTTACAAAGTTGGGACATGCATGTTTAGGAATTGTCGGCAGTCGCGTTCATACTAGGATCGGTGAAGTTTTCACCGAGGCAGGTTACAAAGTTGGGACATGCATGTTTAGGAATTGTTGGCAGTCGCGTTCATACTAGGGTCGGGGAGTTTTGCTAACACTGAGGCAGGTTGTAAAGTTGGTACATGCATCCTTGGAATTGTTAGGGGCCGTGTTCATACTAGGGTCGGTGAAGGTTGGTTTTGAACTCGGAACATGTATGTTTTGGAATCGGTAGGGCTAGAGTTCATACTAGTGTCGGTGAAGGTTGGTTTTGAAATCGGAACATGCATGTTTTGGAATCGGTAGGTGTAGAGTCCATACTAGGGTCAGGGGAGTTTTTGTTAACACCTAGGTAGGTTGCAAAGTTGGTACATGCATGTTTAGGAATTGTTGGTAGCCGATTTCATACTAGTGTCGGTGAAGGTTGGTTTTGAACTCGGAACATGCATGTTTTAAAATCGGTAGGTGTAGAGTCCATACTAGGGTCAGGGGAGTTTTTGTTAACACCGAGGTAGGTTGCAAAGTTGGTACATGCATGTTTAGGAATTGTTGGTAGCCGAGTTCATACTAGTGTCGGTGAAGGTTGGTTTTGAACTCGGAACATGCATGCTTTGAAATTGTTTGTAACCGAGTTCATACTAGGGACGGGGGTTTTTTCACCGAGGCAGGTTACAAAGTTCATACATACATCATTGGAATTGTTAGGGAGAGTTAAACTGAGGTCGGTGAAGTTTTCACCGAGGCAGGTTACAAAGTTGGTACATGGATGTTTAGGAATTGTTGGCAGACGAGTTCATACTAGGGTCGGGGAATTTTGTTAGCACTGAGGCAGGTTGGAAAGTTGGTACATGCATGATTGGGAATTGTTGGTAGCCGAGTTCATACTAGTGTCGGTGAAGGTTGGTTTTGAACTCGGAACATGCATGTTTTTGGAATTGTTGGTAGCCGAGTTCATACTAGTGTCGGTGAAGGTTGGTTTTGAACTCGGAACATGCATGTTTTGGACTCGGTAGGTATAGAGTCCATACTAGGGTCGGTGAAGTTTTCACCGAGGGTGGTTTCAAAGTTAGTACAGGCATGTTTTGGACGTGTTAGGGACCGAGTCTATACTATGGTGGGATGGTTTTTGTTTTCACCGAGGCCGGTTTCAAAGTTGTTACATGTATGTTTAGGAATAGATGAGGGTCATAGTTTATACGAAGGTCGGAGGTGTTTTGTTAACACCTAGGTAGGTTTCAAAGTTGGTACAGGGATGTTTTGGAAGTGTTAGAGGCCGAGTCTATACTAGAGTGGGAAGGATTTTGTTTTCACCGAGGCAGGTTTCAAACGAGGACCATCCCTGTTTCGGAGTTGGTCGGGGTAGAGTTTACACTAGAGTGGGACGGTCTTTGTTTTCAACAAGACAGGTTTCAAAATTGGTATATGGATGTTTGGTACAGGACTGTTTTGGAATCGGTGAGGCAAAGTTAAACTAGGGTCAGGGGAGTTTTCAACGAGGCTGGTTTCGAAATTGAGCCATGAATGTTTCGGAGTTGGATGGGAACGTTGTCACTTGTGACAGTAAACGAAGGGGGATAAATGTTTGTCTGTTACTTTGTCCTTTGTCTGTCCAAGGGAATAGTGTGGGTAGTGGTATGGTGTGTTTATCAAGCGGGTGTTTAGGGATAGGGCGAGGGCGGCGGACAAAGTTGTCGATGTAGGTAGGGTGCAAGAGATATTCAACAAGGAGTGGTGTCTACAAGTTACATATCCCAGTCTGTTGGAGTAGTGTCTAGAAGTTGTGATATTAGTTGAGTGTAGATAAATGTAAGATTGTCATACAGCCTTTGTCTCTTAGATGGAATAGAATGGGTAGTGGTACGGTCTGTGTATCTAGCGGTTGGTATTGATGTTAGTGTGATGACGCAATGTTGGATGGTAGAAGGGGAAAGGGGTTGCGGACAAAGGAAAGGGGAAGGGCGAATAGTGATAAAAATAACTCACCCAGCCCCTTAATCAATAAAAATTATTGATTTGTACTTTAGAGTGATTAGATTGAATGATATGTATGCTAATGTCATATGATATTTAGTTTTTACGTCATTATTTTGGTGAACTTTAAATGTAGACATTTTAAACGGTGTGTCATTTGACACGACGTTGTTGTTTTTTAAAACTTGAAGTTTATAATCTTAAGCAAATTTTTACTAAGGTGATCAAAAATTAAGATGACAATGTAAGGTATAGAAAAAGAAATACATTGAGTGGTAAAAATAAAAACTTGTCATTAGACGTAGTGTATTATGTATAAGTAAACTTTCTTAAAAATTAACGAAGTTCAAGTCAAAAAGAAGTTTGATGAAAACTGTAATACTAAAGCGAACATGGGAAGGTAATCTGCTGCAAGACTAAGATATATATTCGTCTTCCTTCTAGGTTCATTGCCTTTTTTGGTTGAGGTTAAACATCGCCATGTTTTCAAATATCGCGATGTACGTTACGTTCTCTGCGCTCTTACCTAGTAATCGCTTCCTCTACCCATTGTTTACAACACGCTTACAAAGAAAAAATATCCCACCCCTCTACTTGAGACATAAAATAAAAAAGTGTATTGTGCCTTGTCGTCACAGGAAACAAAAACGGTGGCGTCTAATGTTGTTAACCCTTGTCTTCCTAAATTATTTTTTAACTTGTTAAAGAAATTGACTGTTTAGTTAAGGATTCTGACGCGAATTTTTTCACAAGGGACGATACTCGTGGCTGTAAACAAGGTTGTTCTAATTTTAGAACAGTTGTCTTTCCTCTCGTTTCTCTATTAGGGAAGACACGCGACACGAGTTTTAAAATGTAAACATCCGTGCACGGGGTACACTTAAAATAAACCCCGCTGCGAAAATGACAATGGCCTGGTGACACTTTTTGGAAAACACGCTTTCATATAAATTAAATAAGGATCGCTTTTGTTGTCACCATGATAATGTATACCTATAAGTTCTCTCCGCCTTTATCGACCTAGTATGAATTTCGCGCGCGCGCGCGCGCGCAAGTTTGTGTGTGTGTGTGTGTGTGTGTGTACATGTATCTCAAAAAAGTGTATCATGTCAACACCTGGGCAACAAGTCATAGTCAAAAAGGCCTAATTCATTACAGATCTATAGGAAATCCCTCTTTACATGTACTTACGTTAGGGGGAGTAAACTCATTTGAATCAAAAACGTATTAAAATATATAGAGTTATAGAACCTTAACCCCGCATACCTACGTACCAACGCACCAAGTCGCCCTGTCGCCCATTAAAAAACACGAACCTATCGAGACTTCGTTTCGTCTCAAACCTGACTTAACGGTGGTTGAAAGAAAATTCCCACCCTTAAATATATTTTGTTTTTGCTGACCCTCGCTATAATCGAATAGTTACAACAAGGTAGTAAAAAAGCCCGTTTGTTCAGCCTAATTACAGCACCAGCTGTTGCCAGCGAACCCGGCATAAATCCACGATGCATGACCAACTTTAATTAGGTGTGATGGGCCTGTAGCTGCGATCAATATAAAACCCATAAATCTACGGGCGGGGAGGTTCACGGGCGGATCGATAAGTAACAGCTGTAGGACGGCTGGTTAAAGGGTGGTAATACAAAGACTGTTCTAGTACATGATAGTGTTAGTCTTTTATTTAAAACATGCATACAAACAAATAAACAAACCAACAAATTAAACAACAAAGAAAAGAAATATATCAAAGTAATTAAATTAAACAAAGTAATTAAAATCAAAGAAATAAAATGAATTTCAAACTAATAATCTAATTAAAATAATTAAACTAATTATAAAATAAAATTTAAAATAAACAAAATAAAAATACAAACAAAGTAATTAAATTAAACAACAAGTAAACAAACAAATTAAACAATTAAAAAAGTAAACAAATAATCGTGTGTGTGTGTGTGTATATATATATACGTGTAGCATACGCGTACTAGAAAACCAACAAGGTAATGTCCGGTTGCTCAACCTAATTACACCACCAGCTGTCGCACAACAGCTGTTGGATAATGACCTACGTACTTCGCGGAGCTAACAAAGCGATCGGTAAAATCGATTAACGTGGTAACAGGTGTTCCCACACTTAACGCTGGCTTCGCGGAGAGACACTTAGCTCTTTCAATTAATTATCATACCCCCTGCGGCGTTCGCTTTAGTGAACAACACATAAACCCACGAGGCGTGACCAAATTAATTAGGTGTGATGGCCCCGTGGGTGCGATCAATATTAGCTCGCCCGTTGTTTGACAAAAACAAAGGATCGCTAAGTAACAGATGTGATTAAATGGATGTTCTATGTTTGTAACGTTCATTGTGTTGGAGAATAGTCCCTATACAAAGTCCACGCTAGTGTTAGTCTTTTATTTAAAACATAGATACAAGCAAATAAACAAACCATAAAAAATAATTAAAAAGTAAACAAATAATCAAATTACGTAACTCGTTAATAAAAATTACACAATATAAACAAAGTAATTAAACAATTTAAATCAAACAAATTAAACAATTACGTAATAAAAACACATTAAAATTACGTAACTAGGTCAAAAATTAATTAAAATTTTAAAAACTCATTAAAACTCATTAAAAAACGCATTAAAATTACGTAACTAGGTCAATGATGATGTCACAAGGTCACTAATTACGTCACAAGGTCAATGATTACGTCACAAGGTCACCAAAAGGTGACCTACTTCCCCACCACCTCCGCCAACCCCAGTTGGCGTAGTATTTTACTATATGTCTTTGCGCATCCTGCGCATCCTGCTCACCCACCCTCCACATCCCGATGCGCCAGGCTGGGAGTATTTTGCTATATGTCATTGCGCATCCCGCGCATCCTGCTCCCGAGTATTTTACTATATGTCATTGCTCCTCCACATCCGCTCCTCCGCCAAAAATACTAACCAAAAGCGACCTAATATACTACTGACGGACCTAGAGCAAAAAGCAAGGACGGTAGCTTTATATAGACAGACTATTTGGAACAGTAGAATAAAAGCAAAACACGACAAGGTACAGTTCACGGGACACGTACTAGACTTGATTTATCGTAGACGACTCGACAATGACAGCACTCAAACACATATACAATAATTAGCAACACCACGACGTAAAGAACTTTTTACACTTTATTGGCCACCTGGCCCGACGAATTGGATGCAGTAATGGGGGCAAAATGATATTGGGGTCTTGAGGTTTAGGGGCGGGGGGCAGGGTGGGTGTGATGAAAAGGGATGTGTCGGTTAGATTAGGCGGGCCTAAACAAATATTGTAAAGTCATTATGTGTCTCTATTTTACTATTATCATTTACGTACGTTACTTTGGTCCACCACGTACAAAATGACCCCAATGACCCATTCTCCTTTTGTTTTCATTTTATTACCCCCACATTAAATTCAATGTATCTTTTGTATTCATTTACATATTTCGCTATTAATTTACTATAATCTGTACACCAATGTAACTATCTTGTAAATATCCACCCAAACGGCGTGGAATGTTACTGTATTTGTTTTCATTTGGAAAATAAAAGTATTAAAAAAAAAACAACAGTTACGATATTCAATTTACATTTAAAGATAGTTTAATCATAACACATTTTAAAAGTAATTTAAAAGTTATTAAATGTACAAACATTTGACAATGATAATAGTTTTAATATAGCGACTAAAGCGTTTGCATTAACTAGATCTATATAGCTGGAAATAATGATAGAAATTAAACCGTTTTGACTCATTGTTACATATAGGCCTATCTCACACACGCTAGGTAGCGTCAATATCTGGTCCAAAGGTTCACTGGCTTTCACTGTCAATCGTAAACTTGACCGGCTCTTTAACGTGGCCATGTCATTCGTGAACAGCGAGTACACGGTCTTCTCCAGGTTGATCTCCAACAGCCAGTTACGTCAGTACTCGGCAATACAGGCCAGGTTAGATTGTAACTTCACTCTCTGCTGAGCGATAGTTTTGTTTGTCCCCTGGACCCACGTCATGAGACCATCCGCTAATTACACCTTCCCAACATCCATCTCCGTATCGAGATCGTTGATACAGCATAGAAAGAGCGTGCAACACAGAGCTGATCCCTGTGGCAGACCATACTCGATCGTTATCAGATCAGATAGGTCAGTTCCTACCCTGGTCCTGATAATACAAGCGTCCAGAAAGTCTGTTGGTCACCGGTACGTGTTCTTACACACGCCCATTTGACGGAGTTTTAATATCAATTTGGATCTCCATACCTTATAGTAGGCCTGTTTCAGATCGAAGGACAGCACATAGGTGGTGACCTTTGTGTGGAAACAGCCAGTGATTTCCTTAATCAACTGAAGAACGGAGTCCATTGGCTGCCGTCCCCACCAAAAGCCCGCTTGACACGAGTCTATCAGTCTGTTATTTGACAAAAACCAAAACAAGCGGGCATTGACCAGCTTTTCCAAGAGCTTGCTGATGTTTGAGCAGAGGGAGAACGGTCTGTAGCTCTCAGGTGAGCCCAGATCAAGATCCGTGGCAATTTTATAAAACAATTCATGGTATTTCAAGTTTATTTTTAAACATTTCAAAGAATTGTAACTAAAATAATGTAGATCTAGTCATTTTTTAGAGTAAAAAAACTCAAAATAACCACGTTACAATTAGATATTTAAATAACAGAGTGTGCATCATTATAATGTGCTCGCTTGGTCAGGTGTGTAGGGCTAACGGTCAGCCCGACCACAAAAAGAGAGAGAGGCGGTTTGTTATAGAAACACATGCAGCGAAAAGTTGAGTAAATGTAATATAATGACGTCACGTTGATTAACCGAATTTATAATCGTTGATCGCTAGACAGCTACAAATGACAGTACAAAGTTCGGTCTACAGCATCTTCAATTGAAAAAAAAATAAAAAATTACTGCCCGCGATCTCTGACTCTTTATGAAAAATGGCGGGTCAAAAAAGCCTTTAAAATTGAGGGGCAAGTTACACAGCGGAACGGCGCGATCATTCTTTCAATAAAGAACCATTTTAGATAGCCATAGCTAACCGATTAAGAGAATGATATGTTAACATTTCTGTTGTTTTGATGTTATCAATGAAAGGGACTTAACTTAATCTACATTGTATAAGGGAAACAACTACACATTCTTTTGTTGATTGACGTGTACCTAAACAGTACAAAAATAGTAAACAACTATTACATTATTGTATTAAATTTCCAATATTATCTTACACGTTCGTAATTATCGTCTAAGAGTTTAGTTTTTATATAAGAATGTAAATAAATTGCTTTTGTATTCAAAATCATAAGAACCATTTAAAGATGTGACATAATGTCTTACATACCTTGAGCTTGATCTTTCATTACTGTTGATGATCCTATCCATTAATGTTAACTTATTTTATTTTTTGATGACGAATCTAAAGTAGAATCTTTAAAATCAACAAATAATAAATCACAAATAGCTGACAGATCTACATCAGAGGTCGGCAACTATTTAAGATGGAAGAGCCAAAAGATCAAATTACAAAATCTCTATTTCTTAAAGAGTCACTAAGATTTTTTTTTTCAATTTAAAGGTATTTTGATTAAGATTCGGTAAATGGATTTAAAAGAAATGGGTTTAAGTGTGAAATAATATTTATTCATATAAAAACATAAGCATGTTTTCACAACACATAATAAAGTAAATAACTAGCTCTGCTAGGATAACAAAATCAAATTATATATAACTATAACACTATCCCTACCTAATTTAGAAGCTAATAACTAAAAAACATGTCACAAAAATCAACCCAATGCACACTGACACATAAGACAATGCCTTCTGAAAAAAAAAATCTAATATCAATTTATAGCCTACTTTCGTATGTATCGTTTAAAAAATCAGTTTTGATATAAAAATGTAACTAAATTGCTTTTGTATTCAACATCGTAAGAACCTTTCAAAGATGTGACATAATATCTTACATACATTTAGCTTGATCTTCTATTTATATTTATACATCTTTTATGTTCTCCGAAATATATTTTATTTTTGTATGATTTTTATTATACTTGTTTTTATGTTACAGTATTAATTAAATAGAATACTTATTTAAACTTCTTACGCAGTACATTTCAGCAAGACCTAGATTCATACTTTTCAGCTATAATTGCCTGCAGCTAAACCAATAAAACCTTTTAATTCTAACAAAATTATGAATGGACATTTTTTTAACTTGTACATTCTGCATTTTGATTAAAATTCTTGCAATGTCAAAAAAAAAAAAAATTGATGACGAATCTTAAGTAAAATGTTTAAATCAACAAATAATAAGTCGAAAATAGCTGATACATCTACATATGCGGTCGGCATCCATTTGAGACGGTAGATGCAAAAGATCAATTTACAATCTATATATATAATTCTCTTCTGGGAGACGCTAGAAAACAAGCGTAGGGTTATGGTCTTTAACGAGCTACTTATAGTGTTTTATAGTGTTTTATATTTTCAGTGTCAGCGTTGGTACTGTCGAATTAACAAATTATGAATTACTGAAAAGTAGAAAAAACAACAACTAAATAGCGGCGTATGTTATGCCGCGGGCCGGCTCGTATCTCCATATTCTTAAAGAGCCACTAACATATATTTTTTTTCAATTTAATGGTATTTGATTAGATTTAGGTAAATTAATTTAAAATAAATGGGTTTAAGTATGAAATAATATTTATTTATATAAAAACATAAACATGTTTTCACAACATATAATAAAGTATTGGACTAGCTCTGCTAGGATGCTAGGATAAAATAATCAAATTATAATTATAACACTATTCCTACATAATTTAGAAGCTAATAACTAAAAAACCATTTCTCAAAAGTCAACCTAATGCACACTGACACATAAGACAATACCTTCTGAAGAAAATAAAATAAATATATAAAAAAAATATTCGAAAAAAAAAATGAACACTTCGGTAGTAGAAAGCATGGAACTACTGCCACGGGGCTGGCCACATTACAGTTGTGGAGGTGGGCCTAGTAACCAAGCAGATGTAAGCTTTCTGTATACACTCTACTCCACCTATTCTTAGTGTTTTTATCTTGTCTAAAGTTATTTTTTACAGTATAATATTTTTATGAATTATGAAAATAAAATAATATCATTATTATGGAACTGGCGAGCAGTGGCGTAGCTAGGATTTGTGGGCCGCTATTCAAAAATTATCAGTGGGCCCCTTCGTTAGCAGTGTTTCTTCCAGACTTTTTTCTCCGGGGGGGGGGGGGGGGGGCGGACATTGTTAAAAGTATATATTTTCTATATAGATTTGATTTCGATCGGGGGGGGGGGGGGGGGCTCGGCCCCCTCCTTAGATGCATGGGAGAGTTATGTTCGTTAGGCAACAAGGGAGTGAAACGAAGATATCGACTGCCTCTTCCGATATATTGTTTTAAATAATATAAATATTTTGTAGTTTTGAAAAAATGTTACAGGTTTACAGTTAATTTGTTTTGTTTTTTCAACGACCCAAACACAGTAGGGTCACAACACGGGGGCAGAGGTGCGGCAAACAACATTTAGACGTGACACCATGACGAAATTTTGTGAAATTTACTTAAAAAAAGTATGTTGTATCCAGCTAAAATAATAAAAGATAAGTCAGAGAGGGGTGACACCCCACCGAAAATGTAAAGTTGTGGGGATTATAGGTTGATATCTTTAGTAAACACGTTAGGGAACACCCGACCTTGTGACGCCACTATCACATTTTTAAACTGCTCATAATTTATTCAGATTTTTTTTTCTCATGCTTTTAATTTTGAAAAATGATTAATAAGTTCCTTGAGATCTATTTTTAGTTGCTTCTGTATGTTAGATACTGAATAGCTACTGACCCAATGGGCATATCTACACATTGTTTCATAACAAATTAACAGCATCATAATGAACAAATAATGAGATTAAATAATTCCATCACAGACATCAAAATATCCTTCCTGATCACAGTGGAATGTTAAAGAATGTTTATCTGTAGCAAACATATCAATCCGCGTTGATGCGATCTAGTCCCACATACCAGTGTAATGAAACGATGTGTACGTATTTCATCAACGCGTTACCAATGGTGTATTTGAAGTCGTGTGACCTTATTTTCTTAAACTGAGATAGTTAAAAGGTAAACAACGCCACTTTGGCATTTTTTTTTCGGATCTTTGTTGCTGGGTGCGGTTTCGTCCAAACTACCGCTCAGACGCCCTTGCGCGTGCTGTATGAAAGCATTGAGTGCACGTTAATCATTCTTCGTAATAGCGAGGTTGAACACATTTCAGCGACCGCCTAAGGGTGTCGCGGGAGTGACGTGTTACACTATCATATAAAGCCGGATGCTACCCATGTTCGGTTTAATCTTCGAACGTAGAGGCCCACCGTGGGGCGCTCCTGTGCTTGGTGTCATCCGTAAGCCGGTGGCGCTGAAGCCCGCCCCTGTTGCAGTTTGGTCGTTGAATTAAAAGTACCTCTGCATGACGCGTAATCAACGGATCCCTTGCACTCAGGTAGCCGAGGCGACCAACCTTTACTACTGCTGATGCGCTGGAGGACACCTTTTATTCGATTTAGTTATCGATTTTAGTAGCCCTCCGTATCCTTAGTGGGTGGCGCTCATTAAACGCATACAGGCGCTGTAGAGCTCACGGGGGATCCCAGGGCGCACCAGGTTACGCGACCGACGTGGCGCCGGCTGATGTACCTGTGCAAATGTGACTGCTGCGCCGGACATTCAAATTAACGGACCCTAGGTGCAAAAATGGCCACTTTGAAACTAATTGGCAAACTTTTTTCTTTTAAAATTATTAACTTAAAACAAATATTAAAATTCCAATATAAAAGTTTTAGTTTTTTTTCAAGCGGGAAAAGGGCCCCTTCTTTGCCTTGGGCACCTATGCCTTGCTTACGCTAGCTACGCCACTGCTGGCTAGCCTCATCCTTACATCAAAAGAGGCGCATACAGCAGGTGGCCGTCCCTGATCTACACTGAATGTAAACTTTTTCAATTAGCTACTGATGCTCTATTACATATTTTTGTTTTAACATAATTATGTTTACATGTAATTACAAAAACAATATTCATATAGTTTTACTGGTTTTAAAGTCGCGACTCTGACTGTAAAATAACAAATATAATTATTCTTTATTTGAAGTTTGCTTCTTTTCATTTTTTTTGTGTTTGAATATTGTTATAACTAAACTTACCCGAGGTATTTTGTTGATTCATTAAGGACATATGTACGTGCTTATCATCTTGACTAATACTAACGTTCTTGAAGTTGTGTGTTTATTTTTCGGTACATTTATTCAACTTTCTCTCCCCCACCCCCATATATAATTGTATAGAGTTTTTAACACAATCCACCTAAAAATGGGTGCATCCGTACCAGATGCCTTTGTAGAATGTTCTAGATCAGCTGACAAGCAAGTGGCCTGCAGTTTCCCTTCTTGCTTGTATTGACATTTGAAAGATAAGCAAAATCGTATCCTACAGGGCACACTTTAGGTAATAATTACCCTACTTTTATAGACTGTCCTTAAAACCCAAAGTTAACAGGAATCCCGTATAAAAGAAGCATGGCTGATTTAAGCCTGTCTACTCAAGCAAAGATTGTGAATTAAGATCGATCTCTAGGTGGTTGACGGACTATATCCAGCAGGAATAACATAAACGACAGATGTTCAGACGCTAAAGTGGACAGACCTTACGACATAAAAGTGCCTCGCACATGCCCATCGCTGAGCTAGGCCCCGATAAATAAGCAAAGAAGTAGCCTATATATCTACTTGCGATGAGTTATTACAAATGTCATATTTAGGGTGATATTAAATTCATAGTTTCAGTAATGTGTTTGCTGCCTTTGTTTCTGTGTGGGTGTGTGTCTGTTTGATTTAAATTTTATTTAATTATCGTCTGAAAAAGGCGCCACTATCCTTAAAATAGTCGTAGGATCAGGGGTTTCCTCCCCCCCCCCCCCCCCGCTACCTCCCCTCTAATCTGAATACAAAGTGAGATACATACCCAACTACTCGCACGATTTGTATATACATGTTCTAGCTATCCTCGTCTGCCCCACCCACTGACTTAATCATTAATCATTTAAACACATGAGGGCGGCCTTGGGGATACGGCAAAAGACAATAAACGTTTTTCCAAAAAATAATTCTGACAATGATAATAGTGATCAAAAATGCAAAAAAAAAATGAACAAATGTAAATCCACCAAAAAAAAAAAACATTTTAAATCAAACATTAAAAAAACGAAGAACGGCGGACAACTAAACAAACGATAGGTTATTACGTCTAATCTACTCCATATTAAATGAATAGGAAAATAAAACAAAGCAAACATGAATAATACTGTTGCCATTATTTGACGTAATTATTCCATATACACTCTACACTCTTATTAAAGAAAATGAAATTGTTCAGACTCATATCTCTGTGCTTCTCTCACAAATTAAGAAAAAAACATATTAGAATTATATTCTTTAGATGTGATAAATAAAGGAGAATAAATTTACATTTTATAAGGGAAACAAGTTACACATTCTTTTGTTGATTAACGTGTACCTAAACAGTACATAAATCTTATCATCTATTACATTATTATATTACTTTTCTAATAAGAACTTATACGTTCGTAATATATCATTTAAGAGATAAGTTTCGATATAAAAATGTAACGAAATTGTTTTTGTATTTAAAAACTTAAGAACCATTTAAAGATGTTAAATAAATTGTTATATACTGTTTGCCTGATCTTTAGTTTCTGATTGGTCTATGTTGCGTCTTTGCTTTGAAATTATTTTATTTAAGGATTTATAGTCTTGTGACAGAGGTCGGCAACCGATCGCGAGTCGCATGCGGCTCTTTTGATGTCAAGATGCGGCTCTCCAAAACTCACAACAAAAAACTCATCAGAAAACATTGCGAATATGTACATTAGAAAGTATATTGACAGCCGCTTGGGCACCAGGCTCAGCCCCACATCCGTGTTGTGGCCAGCCCCGTGGCGACTATTCCATGCCTGCTACTGACCAGTTGCCGAATTTTCCAATATCCTTAAATGTGGAATGTTATTTGATTCAGAATACATTTTCCTATGCGCCAGTAATCATTACTTTGACGTGAGTGACGTATTTTTTTAGTTATTAACTTCCTACTGTTGAGTCGGGTACTGGACTATGAGGTACGAGTTTACCCTGCCTTCATTGGGGTGTAAGATAAGCCTGGTGAGAAGCAAATGACAGAAGTGACCGAGACACGGTAATCAAGCTGATACCCAAGCCAGTTGGTCGAGGTTTGCCATGTTGAGGCCTGCCTTAGTAATGGGAGACCAGTGTTTCTTCCAGCCTTTTTTTTCTCGGGGGGGGGGGGGGGCACTTGATATTTATTTTTTTTAATTTTTTAATTTTTTTTGGGGGGAGGGGGTTGGGGCGGACAACACTTTCCGGGATGGGGGACGGACACTAGTAAAAGTATATGTTTTCTATAGAAATTTATTTTTGTTCGCGGAGGGGGGGGGGGGTAGACTTTCTTCGGGAGGCGGAGGGCGGAGATGCCTGGAAGAAACTCTGTAGTAGACACTTCCTGAGCTGGTGATGTCCATAAAGAAAGGAAAAAAAGTTAACTGCTTCTAAAGTGGATTAGGATTTACTAATTTCATTAATCTGGCCAAACATGTGTATGTTTTCATATAAATAAATATTTTTTTTATATTCAAAGCTGTTTATTTTACATAACAAATCAAATGTATTTTCCTATTCCTAATCAAATAATAAAATATTGAAATTTAAAAAAAAAATTGCGGCTCTTTAAAAACTAGGAAATTTTGAAAATTGTAACTTTTGGCTCTTCCTTCTGAAAAGGTTGCCGACCCTTCTCTTGTGAGAATTGATACAGATTTACAATAGTAATACTTCTTTCTTACTTGTAGCTTACTTTCATTCATTTAAGATGGTTTACTAATACATTTATACATTAGATTCTGAGGCGAAAAAAAATATTTTTTAGGAAATAAAAAGTCAAATCAAATGTTAATGTTTAAATTACATGTCAACATGTAAACAGAATATACAAGAAACTGGGAAACACATTTATTTAGATTGCACTTTAGTACACAAAGCAAATCAAACATTGCGAAAATATTAAAAATCACCAATCAAATAGCCACAACAAATAATTCAATCACACTTAACTAACAAGACTAGACAAAAAACAGAAGACAAAAACATACATGTTGCAACGGCTATTTAAAGATCTATATAGAAATATAGGAAGGAAATCAGATTTTATTCTAAAAATACTCTGACATCGAGTTAAAAGAAATATTTCAAGAAAAATTAAAACATAGTCTAGACATAGTAGTTAATAAACATATAAATGTCTAAAAATATATGAGTGTTACTTAACCTTTTTCTTCACTATGAATTTTCAGGTATGTAAGTTGAACAATTCTAACTTTTGTTTTGCATTTGTTTAATGTATTATTTCTTTAATATTCCTTCGAACATTACCGAATACCTATTTATTTATTTCTGAAGGTGTTTGTCTTGTGTTACTTTGATTTCGTCTTTTCCTGTCAGACTGTCTGTATAAGGTCACCGAACAATAGTACATTACATAGGCAGACATCAATCATACCAAACAATACAACATTATATACCGATTCCTAATCTGTCAAAGAGTGATGTCATTGTGGATATCCATACGTAATTGTAGGCCTGTTGGAGATCGAAGGACAGCACATAGGTGGTGACCTTTGTGTGGAAACAGCCAGTGATTTCCTTAATCAACTGAAGAACTGAGTCCACTGGCTGCCGTCACCACCAAAAGCCCGCTTGATCAGAGTCTATCAGTCTGTTATTTGACAAAAACCAAAACAAGCGGGCATTGAACAGCCTTTCCAAGAGCTTGCTGATGTTAGAGCAGAGGGAGAACGGTCTGTAGCTCTCAGGTGAGCCCAGATCCCTTGCTGTCTTGGACAGGGCGACCACCTCCACAATTTTACACCTGCTGGCAAGTTCGACACACGTCTATGATGGTTCATTAGAGCGAGAACTTTGTTAATGACCAATAAAATAATTTAAAAACAAACCATCCGACTGCAAACAGTATCGTTTAAACGTGTTCTCTCCTACAACGATGAAAATATAAATAATCCCCACCTCTGGAGTTGAGAAGTTGTTCGAATAAAAAATAGACATGTGATGTAATGTTATGATTAGCAATTTATTAAATCTAAGGAACGTTATTATCTCCCATTTGTCAATCTAGAAAAAAAAAGATGTTGAATTGTTTATTTAATGAAAATAACATTTTATCTCCGTTAATGTAATTAAATGTAAAAAACTTTAAAACTATTTCATATTTGTTAATGAAATATATGAATTTTTGTTTAAATAAACTGGTCGTTATCGAAAGCGAAATTTGAAATATTACTTTATTGATGTTTTTAATTCAACTCCAGTTTCACGAAATACAAAGTCAAACCATAATGTTAAAATAACATGTCAAACGTGTAATCAAATATACAAGAAACAAGGAAAAACATTTATTTAGAGTGTACATCAATACAGAAAGCAAAGCAAATACTTGCGAAAGTATTACAAACAACCAATCAAACAGCCACAACAAATAAAGCAATCACACTTAATTTAATTAAAACGACTAGACAAAGAACAGAAGACTAAAAACAGACTAGTTGCAACGGCTATTTATAGATCGACTATATGGCAAAATGGGAATAAAATTAGATTTTGTTTTGCGAAATTCACGGACATCGAGTTAAAACAAATATTTCAAGCAAAGCTAAAACATAGACTGGGAACTCTCACTTAACTAAAGAACATTGTACAGGAAAAAAATAGGGAAATAAAAATAGTATAATTTTAATTAAGACAGCCTTAAGCCAAATATCACTCGATCAACTAACGTTAGAACAGTCTTATGTTTGTGAGGTTTAAAAAGGGCACAATCTAAATGGTAGAAAGAGAGACACACCTCAACCCCCCCCCCCCCCATAACACCTACACACACAGTCAAAAGAAACAGAGTTTGCACACCTTATTTTAGTCTAGTTTTTATGCCATTTTATTTTCTTCATTTAATTACTACATATGCAATTGCTGTTCGTGTCTTTGATGCTGTTTAAAACCTTCAAATAAATTATTATTACTATTTTAAATGTTAATAAAATAAAATTAAAAAAAAAAAGAAAACCCTGTGGTATAATTGCTATAGATATAGATGTTTAGGCAGAATGTTTGCTTTGATGTGTCTCATTGTAATCAACATAACTTTTCCGGTTGATTAAAATTTTCATCATTTTAATTATCTGTAATCCCAAATGTATTTCAGCTCTACTTAAAAGCCCAAACCCCACTCAGCCAACCACGCCGAGAGAGAAAAATCCATTGAATCTTCATTACACATTAGCATTTTATTTTAAGTTTTAAAAAAAATGTAATTAGACGTTTTAAACCTAAACCTAACCTAAAAGCTGCTGATCTAGATTGGTAAAACAAGCGAACTAATTGATAGGGCACATACTATCTGTGTTTCTTACAGACTGTTTTTTTTTTTAGGGGTGGGGAGGTCAAAATTATCAGAGGGGGGTGGTGTGGGCGGACACTGGTAATAGTTTATGTTTCCTATATAAATAACATTTCGTTGGGGGGGGGGGGGGAGGGTGGTAAACTTGCTTCGGGTGGGGGGGGGGGGGGAAAGGAAGAGATGCCTGGAAGAAACTCTGCATAATATACATATATATTTAATGTATCTATGATTAAGCACTGTTTCGTTTATTTACAATAGATTTATGGATCAATATGGACGGCCATATGAATCCGAAAAAAAAATAAAGATTTACTCGATACACAACACACTTGTTGAAAATTCTTTAAAAGTAAACTGAAAACATGCGAACATTTACTATGGTTAAGTATAAATACATATTTTAATACTAAAACATATTAAATTTGTGTATGTGCCAGTTCGTCATGGAAATTTTGCGCATATGACAAAATCTAATAGAGGAATATAAACAACACTGTGCGAGAGAAATGGACCGAGTTACCTGGTTATGTTCCGTAAGTTAAGGGAAACAACTCTTACAACACAACAATTATTAAAGTCAACAACTGGTGGTCGTCAAGATGTAATACAAATTTGTACTGAAGTAAAAATAAAGAATAAGGAAGTTTTAGTTTGCACATAAAAATGTATATATATTTTTCTCTTGTGAAATAATATATTTAAAATTTTAAATAATCAAAAACAAAACGCCAGAGTTTTAAAATAAACACTTTCTTATATATAATTGAACACATCTTTTTAATTAACATTCCTGTATGGCCGCTTTTTGGTTTCGAAATAGAAGTCTAGTTTTTGTTTACAAAACTTAAAGCAACTGTAATCAATAATAATTGGTTTTACTAAAAAAAAGTCACTAACAGGTTGTAGCTATATTATGATTTTTAAAAGGTCAAACGTTGATATCAGTAGGTAGTCCAAACTGAAATTAACTATTGATTGCAGACTTCTGGAGTGATTATGTCATGAAAGAACTTGTAATTTTAAGCTCTATGCCACAAATTTTATAAAATATCTTAATAAATAAAAAAGTTATGCGATTTTTAAAAAAGCAAAATTTGGTAAACAACTGATTTTCAAAAAGTGCCATTTTTGAGAACCCATATTTGCTAAACTAAATAACATAGAAGTGTAGAAATTGGTAAAGTTGCTGCAAAGTTTGTAATATATATGCCCAATTTTTTTCAGTCATCTAAAATGAGTCTTTCTAAGGTAAAAAAATAATTGAAAATGACAAAAATGCGTTTTGGTCACTTTTATTTCTTAATTTATTTATTTTTTTTTTTTTTTTTATTATTTTTTTTTTTTGCTTTTTTTTGCTTTGGACATAGAATAACTCTAAAACTATTTTGTTGGTAACATTAGCAGGAAGAATGTGTTCATTATTTTCAAAAATCACATGAGTTAAAATATTATTTTTAAAAAATGCCACAGTTATCTAGAGCAGGAGAAACAGAATCAAAATTTAGTGGAGTAATGTAATGTAATCTAATAAAGACGTGATGCCTACAAGTAATGCAGCAGTTGCTGCTACATTCAAACCTATTGGGTTGACAACTGCTTTGGGGGAACAGTTTTTAAAACGACAACTCCACACCTTTGTATGTCTTGTTTCCCCCAACCTTGATCTTGTGGAGCATCAAGAGTAAGTGATATGTTTTGGGAACTGTAGTTGGGGGGGGGGGGCTTGGCCTTCTTCCCTTCCCTTATAAGGAAAGTTCTGGATAGGCCTCCATAAATGTCTCCAGCTATGGAATAAATAATTGATTTAGTGATTAATAAATTATAATTAGATTTACTACTAGCCTATTGTTTAGGCCTACTATTTGTCCTGTGACTCTAGCTGGAAACATGAAAAAGCCTGAAAACACCTTTTTGTTTAAAGTAATTTATACTTGATAGTATATTTTGAACATTAATTCTATTGAATGAAATATTCGTTGTTTGTGCCACAATGGTTGAGATATCCAATGATGAAGATGCCATACTGTGGTTCTCAACATCATATATGACAACTTAACTGTCCTTCAGTGTTACTATATGCATATAAAATAAATAAATAATGAGAAAAACTACTAGTACTACTTACACTTACAACTAATATAACATTTAAAACTAAGTCACAACATGTACAATCTTAGTAAATTGCACCACCATCTAAAAATTGATCTGGTACATTTTATTAAGGAGACTGGCGCAGACCATTTCACATTATTCAGCAGGGGAATCAGAATCAAAGTGCACAACAGAAAATTAAAAATTAATCACATTAGTCCTTAAAATTTAGTGTCTTTTGTTTTAAATAAATTGATAAAAATGTATAGTTATTATAATTATAAGTTTCTTTTGTGTTTCAATAATATTTTATAAGTATTTAACCTTCGTTCCCTGTAAATAATTGAGTTCGTCCACATAGTAACCACAAATGTCTGGTGGCCATTTTGAATTTGTCGATTCATAATTTTGACGCGATAGTCCAGATAAACTGTAGTAATACGACCCTATCATTAATCCCATTCGATAGATTTTAAAGAATTAGTAAACACTTGCATCTAATAGTTAAGTGCATCCATATTTTCAGTCCCTAGAATGTCCTGAATTAAATAGCTTCACGTTTAAACACACCATGTGTACAAGCGTAGTTCACACGCTAAAACAGTGGACTAGTAGCGTTCAAATTTACATTAATAACGTGTGCTAATTAAACCAAACTGACATTCAAACTTAAAATTCATTTATTAAAATGGAAATGAAACTTTAAAAAATGATACTTACAACTAGTTTGAAGGCTCTATCAAGGGTAAAATCCGTTTAGCATCATCGGTCGTCAACCTTTAAAACCGTTCTGCGGGCAACTCACTCGGGGCTGAAAGTTGACTCGAGGGTTATATGCTTATTGAGGGTACGGCTTCGCGATCGTAAATCAGAAAGACTTGAATTTACAACACAAAGTAGTTATAAAAGTGAACTTTACATCGGTGTTAAGATTGAAACAGAATTAGTTTGTTTTCGTGTATATATCGTCATTTAAAGTTTAAAAACTGACTTTTTAAAATGAAATAAGCAAGTTATTTTTTCAATTTATACATCAAACGATAGACTAGAATTCGCTCTTTAAAATGACATTAAGATTATGCTTCTACGATGCTTCGTCGCGAAGCCGCAGCCAAATGAAACAGTGTGGGGTCGATCGGTACACGCAAAACGGTGAAATTTGTTGACGTAACTGATACTTTTCAAACAAATATAAAACACATTCAAACATGTGTTACAGAAATAAAAAATACCAGATTACGACAGATAAAGGCTTAAACTTTATTGACATATAATTTTTATTCTTATAGGACAACTAGAAGTAGTAAAATTTTATTTTTGAAAACCGCAAAAATTGACCCTAAAACGCACTTTTTCGCCAGTTTGGACTACCTAATATCAGTTACACTTCGTACCTTATAATATAATATCCGTATATATAAACACGCCGATAATAAAGAATGCAAAAAGTGGACGGTCTTATATTATGTTTACAAATGAGTTCGCTTTTAAAACTTGTATTAGAGTCTTACGCTTATATTTATTGATATATAAAACAAAAGTTGCATTTATGTATCAATAAAACAAACTTAAATTGAGTTGGGCAATTAGTGTTAACAAAAAGCTCCTTTGCACAGTTAGTTGCAACTTTTCCGCGACGTTACTTTTCCACGAACATCTACACTCGCTAATCGGGTTACTCGTATCTCAATTTTTCCTTGTGTGACAAAGCACATTTTAGCTTGCTCAACAGTTCGTATCCCCAACACTCTATTATTTTGAGCTAGGCCTACCGTTGGATGTAAAAGTCTACACTTTAACAAACAACCGTACGACTCCATGTTTTTAAAGACATTAAACTAGATGGTAAAGTACATATTAAACAATTAAAATTACAGAGGGTAACATGTTTTACATTTTTGGTTTAGTATAAAGAAAAGTGGTATAGTAAACATGTGTTCACTTTCCAACAGACGTTGTACATAAACATTGTTTTCGATCATATACTAGTTTTGTCCGTAAGTAGTTATAAAGATGCTAGTTAGTACGGGATTTAAAAACATAACACAAAGAAGACTTTTTGAAAAGTATACTTGAATACCAATGCTGAGCTTTCAACTAGAAAAATAGGGTATATGATCAATATAAATAGCAAATAATGTCTTGAACCTAAATTGACTGAAAGAAAATTTACCATTGCTGATGTTAAACTATAAATTAAATTCCCATGGTAAATTTTCATTTCTAACTGTGATATTTAAACCCAGCTGTTATAAAACAACATTAAAAAAATTATGCTATAACGGATGTTCCTTATTTGTACAAGAAATGCGATGAATATAAACACTATGATCGTGAAGATTCCAGAGTTGGCATATAAAATAATCAAATCACGCCTACAAATCAAACGTACACAGTTTTATAAAAAAAATATTTTAAAGCGTACACTACAGTGCTTTTACAATTTTACTCTAGCATATAAAGTTAATTAAAGTAAACCTAAGCAGTATAAAAAATAATACAACTATTAAATTATTATATCCATTGTCTGGTAATAACTAATAAGATCGCATATTATTTAAAGGGTAAGTTTTGATATACAAATCGAACTAAATTGCTTTTATATTTAAAACCGTATGCACCATTTAAAGATGCTATATATTTTGTCATATACTTTGTGACAGATCTTTACTTGTCGGTGGGATCGAAGCATGATTTATCTTATTATTTTAATTTTTGGTTTTAATTTTGATTAATGAAAACTATTTGTGTGGATTATTTGCATATGGTATTGTAATAATGGACATCTTTTGGTTGACTTTTTTGGGCTTTAAATATTTTTTTCCGGAGAACGTAGATGTATGCTTTGTTGTCTCTTGATAGTACAGTTTACATTACAACTGATGAGGAACAGATAGTACAAGTAATACTGGAGATTTGTCATGAGATCAAGGAAGTATAAAATAAATGTTACGATCAAGCTATTTTGTTTTTTAGTGTTAGAAAAGTTAACAAAGTCACACTAAATGTATCTTTAGCCCGTACAGCTGACTATACATCAATAAGCGCTTGTGTAAAAGTAACCCGTGCTTTATTTGGTTCTAAAAACATCTTGAAATTATTCTACCCAATCTTCCAATACAATTATATACAATTTTAATTGATAGACTAAGCACTTAGTCACAATTTTGTGTTTTATTATTTTTATTTATTTTCAAAAAGTGGATCTCAATAACAGTTAATGAATAGAGATACCCTTATTATCTTAATTTAATCTGCGTGTTTTTATTTCTTGAAGACAGTATGTAACCAAAACAAAACAAAAATATAAACAAAAAAACGACAATTATCAAATGAAGGTTGTGAGAAAAATGGTGATACAATGAAATGTAGCCAATTAATAAAAACCAGTATGTTAACCTTTTTTAAATAAACATATAGGTAATAACATATATGCGTGTTATTTAAGATTTTCCTTGTCATCATTTAACAAATGCAAGGTGTGAAAACTCTAGCT
Source organism: Physella acuta (assembly GCF_028476545.2). Lineage (NCBI taxonomy): Eukaryota > Metazoa > Mollusca > Gastropoda > Physidae > Physella > Physella acuta. Next base: position 844,162 of record NW_026731661.1, read on the forward strand.
TTAGTTTTGCTTTTGGTCAATATATTATAACTTTTATAGTGTTTCAAAAGTTAAGGAATACCTATGTATTTCTGAAGGTGTGGTGTGTGATGTCATGCAATCCTATTCTTTTATTTAGTTTTCTATCTATTAAAGTTGGATTGTTCATGTTCCTGCTAGTGTTTTGAAATATAAACTCGATAACATGTTTCTTTGTTTAATGAAGTTTTTGAAAATTTAGGCACATACAACTGTAATACTACATTTTTCTTTGTTTAATGAAGTTTTTGAAAATTTAGGCACATACAACTGTAATACTACATTTTTCGCCAGAGCAACATACCCAACAACATTTTTTTTCATGAAGTTACACCCAAGTGTCTTCGTCTTCTTTTGAAGGACTGGCCTTTTCTTGATCTGCCAAATGCGCATGTCATTCATGCCAAAAAATAGAGAATTACAGACCTATTCTCTAGCTGTAAAATGTGCATGGCAATCATACACATTATCTGCTACATCTTTAATGATAAACTGGGCTAAGTGCTGTCCCATTGTGTGGACAAAACTCTTTAAAAATGTCCACTTTATAAACACAAGTCAGCAATGACTTTTATCAATACGTTTGTTATTATTTATGTTCGTCTTTAACTTTAACGGTTAGTTGTTAAAAACGGTCGGCGTGGTAGAAAAATAAGCCGTTATTATATTCATTCAACCGATAGTATCGACTACACATACATTATTTCAAGTGTTAGACCTGGAACATTGACGGGCCCAAAGATTCAATGTAGCTTAATAATGACATTTACATGAAGATATTTTAGATACACATAATACACATTTTAGATATTAGAGTATATACAAAAAATGAAAAGAAGAAAGTACGTAAGATAAACAATATTTCTTTAGTTTAGTTAGCACATAATAAAACTATTACTGCTAACATAAATAGCTACTAAGAAAGTGTAAAGTATTTAAATGGCTTATATTGATTTGCAACAAACTTTAGTAAACCTAAGATATTGCGATAATACAGAAATGTAATACATTACATGTAACGTAAAAGAAACAAATAAAAACACACTATTCCACACAAATTTAAAAATACAGGGGCACCATCCCAAAACGTAATTATATTTATTTAGATGTACTATAGATCATAATTTTCTATATTAAGCTATCTCCCATGATATCTTTTTTTAGAAATCAGGGGAATTTTTAAATCGATTGAGCAAAAAAATATAAATAACATATAAAACACTAAAAGTAGGATTAGAAATATAAATTACAATTACAATGAATGTATTATCATATATTGTTTGAACTAATTGTATAAAATGACTATACCCTTCAAAATTTATTTTAAAATTGTGATATAACTCAAAGAGATGGCCTATAATCAAATTATAAATATTATAAATACATATTGTAAGTTTTATATTTTGTCAACGATTGCTAGTTGAAGGATGTTCAATCATTCTTTTTGTAATTAATATTAACATTAGAACAGTCTTCTGTTTCCCAGGCTTTCTACACCAGGGTCAATGTAAACCAATATTAAACTACATATAGGTCGAGCAGCACAGACATGAGTACACCCTACAGTCCTGACAATCATCTGATACATTTCTATACAAAAGTTGTCCTGTTTGTCTATAGATTGTTTGGTCTTAGCACTATGCCCAGCCACCTTTGTTCATATGTTAGTTACCCTGTATTTTGGGACGTTCCACTGATTTTAAACCGGGTTTAAACTCAAGACTCTACCGCTAGGCCACACCGACACATCTGGTTCTGTCATACATTTAATTTGTAAACAACAAATCAAAAATTAATACGAAAATATTAAAGATCGTCGTTAAAAGAAAATGTGTGGCCCTCATGTACAACCCATTAATCCATCACTGTCAATAAATCATGTGTTTATTATTTCTTTTTCTATATTTATGAGATAAACCTAGTCGTATCAATACCGCTCCAACACGGAGCCAAGTTTAGATTTTAATTCAAATTAATTAATTACATAAAAAAACGTCACTTACCGACCTGTCATTTCAAACAACTAGGCCTAACATTAAAAAAAAAGTAATTCTCACGTTATGTTGTGATTTCGAACGATGCAATTAGCCGGACCAGTAGGTATATTGATTTTTAAAATTATATTAGGTTTAGAGCGTTATAGACTTCGTCTATCACTAGCGGGTCCTGGTTTGGTTAGCTATTAGACGGATTGTTTATAAAGGCACTTGTTGAAGTAAAACAAGTTTTTTCTAGCCATTAGAGAGGATGGGGCGTTGGTGAGTGTTTTCATTAAGAAAAAAATTATGTGAGTGGTTTTTATTTGGTAAATAATATGGGTTGTCATTTAAGCATTCAATTGGTCACTTTATTCACATAAAACAGAAGTCTGTCAAAAAATTAAATTTATATGCAGGAGCTAATTTAAAGACTTCTAAATACCCCCCTTACCCCCGCCCCCGTTAATTTCACAGCCTTAAAGATTAATATCTCAAATATTGCATCTACGGACTTTTAATATACCTACACATATAATTATCTAAAACACACTTCTAATAACATACGCCAAGCATATTTTTGTAGATTTTATCGTAATGAAATGAATGGATAAATATGTTATTTGGGCAATTATCTAGATATGCACGACATTATTGGTTCGGCATGGTCGAGGTTGGAGAGTGGATGGCTGCCAACACGACAATTACCTAGTTCAAATCTTTTGACAGATGATGCTAATGTAATTTGCTAACCAGGAATTTAGACGAATTTCCCGTTCATCCATCAGAATATTGGTCTATTTGTGTATGTATAAGTTCACATTTAAATACAAGACTAGTTTTGATAATGTAGTAAAATGCGTGCGCTCGTATACCCATGCCATTTTCGTTTTTTTTTTCAATATTGAAACTTTTTTTCTCAGTAGGGGATTTTTCCTGTAACCTTATGTAGTCAGATTAGAAAGTAGTGGTACAGCTTATTTTCAATCATGATGGTCTATGGGGCAAGTGAAGTAGAGGTCAATTGATTATGTGACTTCGGCAAAGGAAGAGACAGATCTGTCACCATTTTGCCATGCCGCCTTTATTTTTATAGACAGACAGAGATACAGAGATACAGAGAGACAGAGAGACAGAGAGACAGAGAGACAGAGAGACAGAGAGACAGAGAGACACAGAGAGAAACAGAGAGACAGACAGAGAGACAGAGAGACAGAGAGACCGAGAGACCGAGATACCGAGAGACCGAGAGACAGAGAGACAGAGACAGAGAGACAGAGAGACAGAGAGACAGAGAGACAGAGAGACAGAGAGACAGAGAGACAGACAGACAGACAGACAGACAGACAGACAGACAGACAGACAGACAGACAGACAGACAGACAGACAGACAGACAGACAGACAGACAGACAGACAGACAGACAGACAGACAGACAGACAGACAGACAGACAGACAGACAGACAGACAGACAGACAGACAGACAGACAGACAGACAGACAGACAGACAGACAGACAGACAGACAGACAGACAGACAGACAGACAGACAGACAGACAGACAGACAGACAGACAGACAGACAGACAGACAGACAGACAGACAGACAGACAGACAGACAGACAGACAGACAGACAGACAGACAGACAGACAGACAGACAGACAGACAGACAGACAGACAGACAGACAGACAGACAGACAGACAGACAGACAGACAGACAGACAGACAGACAGACAGACAGACAGACAGACAGACAGACAGACAGACAGACAGACAGACAGACAGACAGACAGACAGACAGACAGACAGACAGACAGACAGACAGACAGACAGACAGACAGACAGACAGACAGACAGACAGACAGACAGACAGACAGACAGACAGGCAGGCAGGCAGGCAGGCAGGCAGGCAGGCAGGCAGGCAGGCAGACAGGCAGGCAGGCAGGCAGGCAGGCAGACAGGCAGGCAGACAGACAGACAGAAAGACAGACAGACAGACAGACAGACAGACAGACAGACAGGCAGGCAGGCAGGCAGGCAGGCAGACAGGCAGGCAGAACAGACAGAACAGAACAGAACAGACAGAACAGAATGGACAGACAGAAAGATAGACAGAACAGACAGAACAGACAGAACAGAAAGGACAGACATGGGGCTTACTAAAGGGTGGATGTATGGACAGGAGGACACGGAAGAACGGACTGACAGACAGACATATAGTCCAGACATTCAGATAAAACATGCAGACAGAAAGGTAGACAGACTAACATGAACAGAATACAGACTGACAGTCGTATTAACGAACACAAGACAGATATACAGTAAGGTAGACGGGCATACGGACAGAGATACGGTTAAAATAACTGGCAGTTCGACAGACTAAAAGACCGATAGACGGACAGACACATATATTGTGCATTACATAATAGCTTATTACATAAGCCCTATTTTTCTATTTACTTACTTATTCGATTATCATTTGCACAAACTGCTCCCAAGCTGTCACGTCAAAAAACTGGTATAAACAGCAGTCCAATCAGGAAAGCTTATTGATTGTATATTTTCCTAAATTAACTTATGTTTTATTTATTTCTGCATTCTAGATCTGCAAAAAGTGTTGAGGTATGTTAATGTTAGTCAGTTTAGGTAATGGCAATTTGTTTATAAAACGTAAACTACTGCTTTATGTTGTTTATTTTATTAAGACTACTTATCTTGTTGTATAACTGAAATAAGAAAAGTAGAAATTTAAATTACAAGCAATTATTTTATTTCTGTATAGGCCTAGATTGTTCGTATTACTAGAATTAGGATAAGCTAAATAATCAATTAATTGTTTTATTATGGTAAAAATTGAGTAAGACTAAAAGCGTTAAAGTTTTAGCCCCAGCTTAAATAATGATTGTAGTATAATTTTAAAACATCTTATTGGACACGGTCTTCAAGACATTACACCATGGGTCTCCAAACTACGGCCCGCGGGCCGGATGCGGCCCGCGAGGTCATTTTATCCGGCCCGCGACGATCTTTTTGTCCATTGAATAAATGTTTGTTGGAGCTGGCTGAAGAGCTTTGCACAGAAAATTCAAAACTATTTGAAAATGTAGCTTCGTGTTGCATATATTGGTTAAAACATAGTGACCTCCGGCTGCAGTTTCAATAGCGGTTTTCTGACTTGGATTCAAAGACAGAAGAAGTGAGACTATTTCAAAACCCACTTGAAGCAAATGTGGCCAGTTGCAAAGATGAACTGCAGCTGGAGGTCATTGAATTGCAAGAAAATGACTTCCTTAGAGACATGTTCAAAGAAGGGCAGATAGGTTTTTATACGTTTTTGCACAAGGACGACTTTCCTAATATTAAAACTTTTGCATCAAAGTACCTTTCAAATTTTCGAACAACATACCTGTGTGAACAAACATTTTCAAGAATGAAATACGTGAAGAACAATTTGAGAGCAAACGAGGACCTCGGGTGGGTGGGGGGTGGACACTTGAAATTTGCATATATTTCTATATACATTATATTTTATTAGGGGCGGGGGGGGGGGGGGCGGTAGACGTTCTTCGGGAGGGGGGGGGGGGGCGCCAGGACCCTGAAGAGATGCCTTAAAGAAACTCTGGCCCCCGAACTAATATTTGATAGTTAATGCGGCCCTCGGGCTAAAAAGTTTGGAAACCCCTGAGTCTAAGGGGAATAACACAACTACGTGGGACTGAACACAACTCACATACTCACCATAAACAATGACTTACCAAGCCTTAACCCGACGCGTAACAATAACATTATTCACGTCCACCCCTGAAATAACAATACACGTGAAGAAAACACATCCACTCCCTCCCCTACCCAGCAACAGAAAAAAATAGAACCACATGTCAATCATACAACACATAAGAACATTACAGACTTATTCTCTAGTTGTAATGTGTGCATGTCCATCATAGACACTATCTGCTACATCTGTAATGGTAAACTGGGCACAACTTTATAAACACAAGTCAGCACTGACTATTATCAATACAGTTTTTATTATGTATGTTTGCCTTCAACTTTAACTGTTAGCCGTTCATATAGTACAAAAGAATATCACATTTAAAAAACAAATATACGTCTTTTCGCACGATTTGTATTTACAAGTTCTAGCTATATTGGTCTATCCCCACCTACTTCAGAACTGAATTAATCATTACGCGCTTTTAGAAATCATGTACTGGTGATACAAAGATTTTAACAATAATCAAATATACATAGAATTTAGCGTATATGAGATAACGCATTATTTTTAAGAAAGAAAGCCAAGTTAAACATATTTAAAAAAACATCTTTTAAGATATATAGCTGCTAAGAAAGTGTACAATATTTAAATATATTTAATTGATTTAAAACAATCTTGTGTAGGTCTACGTAAGTGTAATAACTCCGATAAATGATAGCTTACTTATGAAGTAAAAAAAAAACAGTCTATTTTCTTTCAAAAGTTAACAAAATATGGGGCCCACATCCCAAACCGCAAATATAATTATAAACATTATGCTTTGCCATAGATCGCAGTAATAGAAAATAATTGACAAAGTATTGTTTAGGTAAAGGTAACTCTAATGCTTTTTATGCAGGGGAAACAATCAAATATCAGTACATTAATTTAAGAAACACAACAAAAATAAATAATAGAAATAAAATAAAATATACTTTTTTTTTAAAACAAAAGATAAAATAAAAATAAAAAAAAAAATTCTTGAAACAATGATGTAAAATGACATTATCTATAAACATGTCCTCTAATATTGGATCTAACTCTAAATGTAAAACTTTTGTCAGATTTCAGTACTTAATGCTAAATATAGAGCGATTTATCATTCGATATCCGTTGTCAATTTTTAGCCACTTTTTCCATATTAAATATTAATGGTTTTTAATTTGAAACCAAAAATAAATTACAAACTGCCACCACTCATTGGCTAGGCGCGCTGAAAGTCAATTCTACAACACTGAGATGTAAAAAAAAAGAAGAAAAAATTACAAACTAAACAAGTGTATAACGAAAAAAAGAAAACACTTTTGTATGGACAGACTGGCGGCCTTAACCCCCGACCCCAACCACCACAAAATTCAAAAACTTCTTCATAACCGTATGTCACTGTTTCTTTTCAGAACACTGATTATGTTAGCTTACTACTTTATAACTCCCACCCCTACCACTAAACGTTTCTATGTATTATATGTATATTTAAGAATGAAAGAGATGAAGATAGCGGAGGTTTGTAAATCTACTACGGTCCTCGTATGTCACGTGATAAAATACAAGTAATTAGACAGTGGTCACCTTCGGGACAAAGCTCAGGCGAGCTGAAAAGAATTACATAATCTGAGACTTTAAAAACAATTTATTTACTTGTTTGTTTGTCTTTTATTTTATAAACATGTATTTTTAAAGGTTTTCAAATATATCAATTCGGTGTTTAAATATATCCTTTTTTAATCCACATATCTAAATTATAAATATCTACACATATTTTTTTAAAGATTTGTATGTTTTACCTACATACATCTATTTAAACAAAGTTGGGGCTTAAAGACAAGTTATTGCGGTCACTCTAGCGTCGTATTTTAAGTTATCAAAAATAGTCTTACATTTTATCATAATACTTGTTGTCAGAAGGACGTGATTATATGTAAACATGTTAGAAGGAAAATATAGAAAAACCGAGTACTTTATAATATTTTCATTATGAAACATCATTGTCCGAAAGATGTATACAATACAATACCGAAATAGTGCACAGTATGAAAGAAGAAAAAAATAGCGCGAAAAAAAAAAACCGTTAAAATAATACTATTTTAAATAATTTGGAAATGTGAACAAACTAACCGTAAATAAAAGAATGGTTAAATAACAATTACAATGACCGCGCAGTAGAGAGAAGATACCAACTGATGTAAGGCATTATGGTACTAAATGTTATCTTAAAACAATGAGATTGTCTAAGAATGTGTTATTAAAACCACATCAGTCACGTCTTTGCCGTTGACCTAGTCATTATCATTATTGTTATCATCATCGTCGTCCTTGTCGTTGACGTCATCAAACAACGTGGAGTATTACTGTGCTACATGTGTACCCGGATTGGCTACGCCCAGCTGCATAATATCTGCCTATTCCATGATCTATCTTTCAGACTTGATGTTGTTTTTTTCTCGAACAGACTTGGATTAACGATGGTATAATTAATGTTCTTGACAAATTGCATTGCATGTCGTTTATGTTTCACCACATTTTATCCAATATATATTGCGTAGTGAAAATAATTATGCTAATTATGACATGTGTTGTTTTGTGTTGTAACATAATCTACTTGAATATTGTCTTTTAGTTTTAATAGAGCGTCATTTGACGTGGTGTGTTTCCTACCACACGGGGTAATTTAGTTCAAATGAAAACACAGTTGCTGCCGTAATTTTTATTTTGTCGATTGAGTCACACAGTCAAATAATTGATTGGAACGCCTTAAGCTGAATTAGAGTATTAGTCTACATCAGGAATTCATTAGTGTTCATTGATAATTGAATGATTTTTTTACGTCACGATTTTCTTTTTTACTCTTAAACTTGTGAATAAAAAAAAAAGAAAAAAAAAGAATGTTTGGTTTATTTAACTTAATAGGGCTGGTAAGTAGATCACCAACCTGTTCTACGGCTGAATAAAACCTGCATGAGCCGTAGAACTGGTTGGTGACCTACTTACCAGCCCTATTGTCTCGCCCTCTTTTCTCTCAGCTTGTCATTGCCTTTTTGCCACGCTTTTTTTCATAATTCCAAGCTGGCCGTTAAAATAAACGTGTCCAAGGTTTGTTTTTTCTATCATTTTAGAATGTTTCAAACATAAATTAGGTATTTGTCATAAACTAGCCCCGATGCACATTCAGCTGAAACATGTTTAGGGTGTTAACTATCATTCGTGCTAATATTGGTTATTCCCAATTTTTATCCTCAAGTATCAAAGCAAATTTTATCTAGCAAGTATCTAAAATAAAACCAGATGTCGGGGGATTATAATGTCGAGGTACCACTTTGTTACGGTGATATTGCAGATCCAAACTCAAAACGCAAAAAAAAGGAAACTATGTACGATGGTCATCTGGGATATAACAGTCAGTTATTATAAAACAACGTTAAAATGGTGCAATAACTTATGCTCTTTGTCCATCCAAGTATTGCAATGATTGTAAAAACTATACAGATGACATCTAGTATATTTAAATCACGCTGTGGGTGTGGCATATGATGGAACCTCCACAGTTTTATCACAGAGTTTATCTAATGAATGATATTGAGAAATATTTCAGGAAGTAGATGTAAGCTTTGATGGCCCCTCGAGAGTACAGTTTACAGTATTGTATACAACTGAAGTGGAACAGATAGCAGATTTAATACTGGAGGTTAGTCATGAGATCTAGGAAGTCTAAAAGAAAATACAATATTCTGCTATTCTGCTTTGTAGTGCTAGAAAGTTTAGCAGAGGTTGCTCTAGCTTCAGAAGCTGACCATACATCAATAAAGGGTAAAAAAAAAAGACAAGATGAAATTATTTTGTTTTCTAGAGTTAAAAAGGTTAACATATGTCACCACAAGAAAGTCAAAAAGAAAAGACAAGATCTTGCTAATCTGTCGTTAAAGAATGGTTAGTAAAGGTAGCTTTAGCTTCATGAGCTAACTATGCATCAATAAGTTCAAGTGTAAGACTAAAACAATTGTTATTGGATGTATAAATATATCAGCACCAATCAGAAGAGATGGAGACAATGTTACATCTAACCCAGACCATAACTGTTGTTTTAACAAAAAAAAAATCATGAAGAATGGAAGAAACAAAGAAAAAAATAAAAATAAACTATCAAATAATAATGATGAGACATGTTTATTTTTTTAACCGAACTAATTGCAAATGAACAAACGTTATATTAGTTTTTGTTAAACAACACAATTAGAAACATGTGGTATATGATTTGTACCAACAGCATATACTTTTGTGGGACTAAGTTGACTTAATTAATAAAAATTATAATTACTGTGTCTGATGTCAAACTGTAAAGAAAGGGGCGGGGGGTAAACAAAATGTTCAGTAGGGGGATAGGAGGGGGGGGGGGGGAGCGGATAATTTAAATAGCAGCTATTTTTATATAAATCCGTTTTCTTTTATAAGGTGTGTATGGGTGGGCGGGGGGGGGGGTGGGTGGGGTGGTAGACGTGCCTTCAATCCTCCACCCGGAAGTGATGCCTGAAATAAACATTACTCTGTTAAATTAACTTAATACAAGAAAAAAATATGTACACTTGTGAGAACTTTTGATTAGTTGTTCACTGCTTAATAAATACAGACAATTCTAAACTATGCGAGTGTCATTTTTTTAAAGATTTATCATTTCATTATATGTCTCGTATTTAAGTTGAAAGATGTTAACTTGATTTTAAGAGTCATATATTTGTAAATTAGCATAATTTCTATTTTTAAAATATAGTACTGCTTTTCTATTGTTTGAATATCTATTTATATTATGAATGTTCACATTTCCAAAAAAAAATATATGTATACACCAGGGTCAATGTAAACCAAGATTAAACTACACATAGGTCGAGCAGCACAGACATGAGTACACCCTACAGTCCTGACAATCATCTGATACATTTATATACAAAAGTTGTCCTGTTTGTCTACAGAACGACATATAGGAAATTTAAATCCGCCCAAGAACATTTTAAATGCAACATTTAAATCGGTGAAGAAAGTCGAACAGCAAAACAAACGGCATAATATTGCTTCTAAACTACTCAATATTAAATGAATAGGGAAATAAAACAAGACACACATGAATAATACTGCTGCAATTAATTACCGTTATTTTCTACACAATAATTTAATAAAATAAAAATTGATCAGACATGTCTCTGTGCTAAGCTCACCGATTAAGAGAAAGACGTCTATGAGAATATTATTTTTAGCTTCGATTAATAATGGGGACTTCATTTATATTACATTTTCTAAGGGAAACAACTTACACAATATTTTGTTGTTTAAAGTTTAAATAAGAAGTATCAAAAAAGTATGCATCAATCAAATTGCCATAGTATTTTTCGAATAGCAACAAATAATTGCATATGTAATATTTACAAAAATGACATTCTGCATAAAAAAAAAAAAAAAAAAAATTATTTTGTAATAAAAAAATGACAAAAACTTTTTTAATAGGTCACTTTTCTTGTAATATACTTTGTGACTGCTAATTAATCAACGCTTGATTCTCATTATTACTTCCGTGTTATAACATTTTGCTGTGAAAAAAACTTATTTCCCCCTACTTTCTTAAAAAAAAAAGTATATCGTTTTGATTTCTTGTCCTCTTACTAAAGCCGTGTGGGTGACAGGGCTAGCTTATTGTGATTGAAAATGACAAATCCAAAAGGTTATCGCCGCGGCACGCGTTACATGTTCTCACGTAGATTCAGAAAACAAAGGTGTGACCAATATGTCACGTTATATGTCAGTTTACAAACGTAGGGACATCGTTGACATTAAGGGTGATGGTGCCATTCAAAAAGGTATGCCACACAAGTTATATAACGGAAAGTCTCATGGTCGTGTTTTCAATGTAACCCCTCACGCTGTTGGTGTGGTTGTCAATAAACAGTTGGACAACCGTATTATCCCCAAACAAATCAATGTAACCCCTCATGTTGTTGGTGTGGTTGTCAATAAACAGTTGGGCAAACGTATTATCCCTAAACAAATCAATGTCAGAATTGAGCATATTAAGCACATTGACTGCCGTCTTGATTTCTTGAAACGCGTCAAGAAGAATGAAGAGCTGAAGAGACAAGCTAAGGACACAGGTGTTAAAGCTAACACTAAGAGAGATCCCGCCCAGCCAAGCAAAAGCCCATTTTGTCAGCACTAAGAGAGTCAAGCCTGAATTCTTGACAACTATTCCTTATGAGATCATTGCTTAAACTATTAATAAAGGAAGTCTGTTTAAAAAAAAAAAGTAGGCGTTCAAATAATAATCTTGACAACGGCTTGCATATTTCAATTCAATTTAAATGTGATATAATTTAATTTCCTTATAATTGTTAAAAGAAGTAGTAAAAAAATGTTGTTAACTTTAAGAAGTGCTTTTTTTCACTTACATACATATTGTTATATTTCCTTATTTTGCCAAATAATTCTTAAAAAGAAATTGAAACAGTTAGTTGTTCATAAAATGTACAGCAAATTTAAGAATATATATATATATATATATATATATATATATATATATATATATATTTAAAGTGGACTTTGGTAGATGTTATGTATATAGAAGCAGGATGGTAAATACAGACCATTCGACATTATTTCCATGTTTGGTTTATGTTACATGCAAGTGTATAACGAAAAAAAAAAAAGAAAAATCTTTTGAATGGACAAACTCACAGCTTTAACCCCCGACCTCAACCCCCATAAAATTAAAAAAAACTTCTTCATAACCAAATGTTACTGTTTCTTTACAGATCACTGATTATGCCAGCTTACTACTTTATAACTCCCACCCCTACCACTAAACGTTTCTATGTATTATATGTATATTTAAGAATGAAAGAGATGAAGATAGCGGAGGTTTGTAAATCTACTACGGTCCTCGTATGTCACGTGATGAAATACAAGTAATTAGACAGTGGTCACCTTCGGGACAAAGCTCAGGCGAGCTGAAAAGAATTACATAATCTGAGACTTAAAAAACAATTTATTTATTTGTTTGTTTGTCTTTTATTTTATAAACCTGTATAATAATTAAGAGAATATATTTATTTTTTATTTGCTTTTAACAAAATCATTAAAATGAGCTATTTGGACACCTCTATTAGACTTTTAAAAGAGGGGCGATAAATCATTGACTGCTATTTGATATTACAGACTTAAATAATTATCTTCTACATTAAAATATCTGACACCAAAATAAAAATAGAAAGTGACTGTTAAAAAGTGCCCATACCTTTTTAAATGAGCAAGTTTGGGGCGCATTTTCTGAATTTTCAATAACACGATTAACTATATATAGGTCTAATTTGGGGAGGGGCGCAAAGTAGATAGTTCACCCTTGGCACCAAAATAGATCGCTACACCTTTTTGTTACCTTACTATAGTTTATTTAATATAATCAAAGCTATTGATTATTAGGTACTTATTAATAAAGAAAATGAACATTTTGTGACCCCCCCCCCCCCCCCATGTATAGACAGCGCCCTAGGTGACCGCCTAGTTCGCCTTATAGGTAGCGCCGGCCCTGCATACAGGGTCCTCATACCAAAACTTAATTAGAACTATTTGGAAAAGCCATAGATCAGGGGTCGGCAACCTGCGGCTCGCGAGCCGCATGCGGCTCTTTTGATATCAAGATGCGGCTCTCCAGCTCCTTGAACAAATACTAATAATCTTAATAAAAAAATTAAATATTTGAAATAAAAAAAATGTTAGTGGCTCTTTAAAACCAGGGACATTTTGAAAATTGTAACTTTTGGCTCTTCCGCTTCAAAAGGTTGCCAACCCCTGTCCTAGCCAGTTAGTCGGAGTTTGTCGTGTTGATGCCTACCAGGCTATAGGGTGATGTGAGTAAAGAAAAAAAAAGTTAAGAGCCACTAAAGTGGATTGGGATAGTCCTATAGGTTTATTATTTGATAACTAAGTGTATCATAGCAGAGCTAGCTAAAATAATTTAATTTAAATGTTTTGTGCGAAACATATCTATGTTTTTATATGAATACAGATTATTTAATATGTAAAGCTATTTATGTTAATTTAAAAAAAAATAACTTTTTTACTTAATCCTAATGTCAGTGGCTCTTTAAAAACTGGAAAATGTTGTAAATTGTAAATTTTGGCTCGTCCGTCTCAAAAGGTTGCCGACCCCTGTCATAGATAGATCATTGCAAAGAAAATAAATTATAGTAGACGAAGTCTATCTAGATAAAGTTACCTCCCATGATGTATTTTTTGAGACATCAGGGGACATTTTTAAACGATAGTAAATTGAATGAGTAAACAAATATAAAATATTTAAAAAAAAATACTAATTGTATGATTAGAAATAAAATTTTAAATACAATCAAAAATTAATTATTTAATGTTGATATAATCGTATAAGATTATTAACGATAAGAAATATTGTTTAAAACTAAAAATGATAAACGGTAGTCAAATTAAAAAGATTCAGCTTTCATATTGTAAGATTTTTATTTTCTTAATGTTGGGTTTAACCACTAAATCTCGATCACTGTTCTTATTTTTTATTACTAATAGTAATGGTATTTAATTAACATTTAAAGATAGTTTGATCATAACACAGTTTATGTACGCTCAGTTATTAAATGCACAAACATTTGGCAATAATACTAGTTTTAATATAGCGACTAAAGCGTTTACATAAACTATACAGATGGAAATAATGTGTTTTTGTTTTCTCTAAATATCGTTTGTGCACATAGAGTACATACATACAGTGATATTGATTGAATCGTTTTGACTCATTGTTGCATAGATCTCACACAAGCTAGGTAGCGTCAATATCTGGTCCAAAGGTTCACTGGCTTTCACTGTCAATCGTAAACTTGACCGGCTCTTTAACGTGGCCATGTCATTCGTGAACAGCGAGCACACGGTCTTCTCCAGGTTGATCTCCAACAGCCAGTTACGTCAGTACTCGGCAATACAGGCCAGGTTAGATTGTAACTTCACTCTCTGCTGAGCGATAGTTTTGTTTGTCCCCTGGACCCACGTCATGAGACCATCCGCTAATTACACCTTCCCAACATCCATCTCCGTATCGAGATCGTTGATACAGCATAGAAAGAGCGTGCAACACAGAGCTGATCCCTGTGGCAGACCATACTCGATCGTTATCAGATCAGATAGGTCAGTTCCTACCCTGGTCCTGATAATACAAGCGTCCAGAAAGTCTGTTGGTCACCGGTACATGTTCTTACACACGCCCATTTGACAGAGTTTTAATATCAATGTGGATCTCCATACCTTATAGCAGGGGCGTAGCGAGGGGGGGGGGGGGGGGCGGGGGGTGCGGACCGCACCGGGTGACACCATTTAGGGGGGTGAAACCAAGGCAAAAAATAGCAAAATATATAGAGAAAAACTCGAGTGGGGGGGGGGGGTGTAAATCGAAAGGTTAAGGGGGGGGGGGGGGGGGTGCAAATCGAAAATTTGAAAGTTTGTCCCTGGGAAGGGTCTCTATGCCTCTGGGGGGGTGACACCATTAAGTGCCGCAACGGGTGACACCCGACCTCGCTACGCCACTGCCCTAGATGTTGTTGTAACGACACAAAATCATAAAAAGTGAAAGAAAGAAAAAGAAAAAAAAAAAAACTATCATATTTAATGTTAATACTAGTAGTATATTAGGTCACTTTTGGGTCGTTTTTTTGGCGGAGCAGGATGTGGGGAGGAGCAATGACATATAGCAAAATACTCGGGAGCAGGATTGTGAGGCGGGACAATGACATATAGCAAAATACTCCCAGCCTGGCGCATCGGGATGTGGAGGGTGGGTGAGCAGGATGAGCAGGCGGGACAACGAGATATAGTAAAATACTATGCCAACTGGCGTTGGCGGAGGTGGTGGGGAAGTAGGTCACCTTTTGGTGACCTTGTGACGTAATCAATGACCTTGTGACGTAAATAATGACCTTGTGACGTAATCAGTCACATTGTGACGTAATCATTGACCTAGTTACGTAATTTTAATGCGTTTTTTTATGAGTTTTAATGATTTTTTTTTTTAATTTTAATTAATTTTTGACCTAGTTACGTAATTTTAATGCGTTTTTAATTAGTTTGAATATATTTTTTAATTAATTTTTATAATTAGTTTGAATTTAATTACTTTGTTTATATTGTGTAATTTTTATTAACGAGTTACGTAATTGGATTATTTGTTTATTTTTTTTTAATTGTTTGATTTGTTTGTTTACTTGTTGTTTAATTTAATTACTTTGTCTGTATTTTTATTTGTTTATTTTGTTTGTTTACTTGTTGTTTAATTTAATTACTTTGTTTATTTTGTGTAATTTTTTTTATCGACTAGTTACGTAAATGGATTATTTTGTTTATTTTAAATTTTATTTTATAATTAGTTTAATTATTTTAATTAGATTATTAGTTTGAAATTCATTTTATTTCTTTGATTTTAATTACTTTGTTTAATTTAATTACTTTGATATATTTCTTTTCTTTGTTGTTTAATTTGTTGGTTTGTTTATTTGATTGTATGTATGTTTTAAATAAAAGACTAACACTAGCATGTACTAGAACAGTCTTTGGATACCAGCCTTTAACCAGCCGGGCAACATGTGTTACTTATCGATCTACTAGTGAGGTTTTCTCGCCGCTGCCCGTTTTAATGGGAATGTATTGATCGCACCCACGGGGCCATCACACCTAATTAAATCTTGTTATGCTTCACCGATTTTATGTGTTGTTCGCCGAAACGAACACAGCAGGGGGTATGGTAATTAACGCAAAGCCAGCGTTAAGTGTGGGAACAGCTGTTACCATGACACGCGCTGCGTAGTGATTAATGGGTATTATATTGATCCCACCCACGGGCCATCACAGCATGATGTCCCGCCTAATTAAATTGTGTTATGCATCACCGATTTTCCCCCCGCTCGGTTGACAGGTCATGTAATTAACGACGTACATTAAGTGCCTCTCCGTGAAGTACGTAGGTCATTAGGCAACAGCTGTTGTGCGACAGCTGGGGGTGTAATTAGGCTGTGCAACCGTATAAATGACCGCGAAAATTTTGTTCTAATCACTTCAACTTCGGACTTCACACCAACCGTCACCGCGACTTATCCAGCCTGAGACCGGTGTTGACTCCTGAGACTAAACCCACACCAGCTTTACCAAACAGCACATCTACCCAACCCTCCACGGACCACAGCTTTTGTGCGTGTTTATTCTATTAAAGGTAAGGTGAATATTACTTTTGTTTTATGGTTGCTAACCCCATTAAAATCAAATCTTATTAAATAAGTAGTCACAGGTATTTACTTTTGTATCGTACACTGAGGTAAGGTTAATAGTATGAATTATCCTTTGAATACCCTTTAAACAAATATGTATCTAAATAAGTCGTCACATATATTCCTTTTTAGTGTACAGCCGACCCAACAAGACACCCGCTCCATCCACTGAACCTATTGAGCTACCTAACCATCTCCGAGGCATCCACTGAACCAAACGTTCCAACTACAACCAACTACACCACTTCGGATCTCCACATACAGCTAACTTCACGTTCAGCTTAGACGTTCAAACCCAGAGGTACGTTTCATTTTCAATTTTATTTTAAGTATGTTTTTTATTTTATGATTTTTATTTTATGTAATTATTTTTATTTTACAACCAGCGACCTACCCAGTCATCCAACTACTAGACACCTCGTCAATAATGCAAACCACCCAACCTAGCAGCCATCCAGCCATGACTCGTTACTCATGTGAGCTGTGCGAGCGGGTCTTCAGCCGCAAAGACGCTTTGACAAGACATCACGACTCTGCACACGGACGACAAAGACATCCCTGCACAACATGCGGGAAAGTATTTACACTACTTTCGAATTTAACAAGACATTGTAAAACAGCACACAACAACCAAACATCAGCGAGCGACACCCCATCAGCGACCAACAGACAAACACACCAACCCACATTAGTGACCGACACACATACTGTCCAACTCCCAACAGCGAGCCAAACAGCTCGTACCGCGACCAACACTAGCCCTTTAAAACGACATACGACGTATGACGACATAGCAAACAACAAACGCGTAAAGACTAACAACGACAGTACCATTTATTCAGACACCACTATGTTTCCTGTAGACGACCTTAGGGGAGATGTAGTAGACTTACACACGCCCACAGACAAACCTTCACCCATATGCCTTCCCACAGACATTCCTGACTTTATGAAACATAATCACGCCATTAACATGTTACAAAAGGATTCGAATTTAAAACCCTACACAGACAATTTTTCCTTTTTTAGATGTTTAGCCATACATTTAGGAGCACCCTTAAAAGATCTTAGAAAGCCAACATTAAAACTCGCGAAACAGTGGCAAGCGCACCAAGGTCTCGGGACCTTGGATAATTTTAGAGGGGTTAGGTTGGTCGAAATTCCCCTCTTAGAGTCCTGTTTTAGTGTAAATATTGAGATTTTTGAATTTAACGAAAACCAGATCCTTTCTCCGAAACTTAGAAGTAGTGATAGGTTTAGGGAGACTGTATACCTTTTATTTTTTCAAAATCAGTTTATGTACATTAATAATATAGGTGGGGCGGGTCACTCTTTCGCGTGTTCTGTGTGTAACAAATTATGGCCCACCGTTCAACAAATGAACAGACACGTGAAAGGGTGTAATGGGGGGAAACCCGTAGATAGGTATAAGGGAGGGGTTTATCACACACAGCAAACAATCTGGGAGTTTTTAGCGTCCTATGGGTTAGATGTAAATAGTAACTTTGTTTATCCCTTCCGAGCAACTTATGATTTCGAATGCTATTTCGACCATACCGAGTTACCCCCGTTAGGTAGAGTTACAAAAAGCGTAGCCAAACACGTGCCTTTGTCTTGCTCTGTCGCCTCAAACGTAGATGGGTTCGTCGAACCCATCTGTTTTATTTCGACTGGTGACCCTCAAGAATTAGTGACTAGAGTTATTGACAGACTCCACATAATCGCCGAGGCAGCTTATGGCATTTTGAAAAAACAGTTCGAGCCTGTTTTTAAGCAAATCAGGAAGTTATTTCCACCTAAAGCTAGAGGTAGTGATAATAAGTCGAACGACAAAGGGTTTGATAGGTTTCTTAGCGGTAGATTAGACGAGTATTCGCGACAAATGCCGGTTATAGGGTTTAATTCAGGAAAATATGATATAAATCTCGTTAAGCCGTATTTTATTCAGTACTTTTTAGCTTATTCAAACACAGAAGAGGGGTTAGAGGAGGGACCTAGATCTAGTTGTAACGATGATGAAGACGACGTAGAAGATAAACAAACACCATTTAAATATGTAGTTAAAAGAAATAATAATTTCATGTGTATATCAACAAATAAATTAAAGTTCTTAGATATAGTTAATTATCTAGCACCTGGGTTTAGCTATAATAAATACCTCGCCGCGTATAATGTTAAAGAGACCAAGGGATTTTTTCCGTACGAATATGTCAAAAATTTAGCCGTCTTAGAAGAAACGTCTTTACCTCCGCATTCGGCCTTTTTTTCATCATTAAAAAATTGTAACATTTCAAACGAGGAGTACGCGACGTGTAGGCAAATTTGGGTAGAGAAGGGGATGCAAACTTTTAAAGATTATCTTATTTGGTATAACAATATCGATGTAAAACCGTTTATCGAAGCGCTCGAGCAGCAAACTAATTTTTACAAAAATTTAGGGGTTGATATTTTTAAAGACGCGATTTCTGTCCCGGGGGTAACCTTAAAATACTTATTCAAAACACTTCCCGAAAACGTTTCTTTTTCTTTGTGTTCCGAGCGCGAATCAGAGTTACATAAAACAATCCGAAATAATATCGTAGGGGGCCCCTCCATTATTTTTCATAGACATCACGAAAAGGGTGAAACGTTCATTAGGGGGAATAGTAAAAAGACGGTACAGGCAATTAAGGGGTACGACGCGAACGCGCTTTATTTATGGTCTTTAATGCAAAAAATGCCGACGGGATTTCCGATTATTAGAAATAGTGAGGAGGGGTTTAGACCGCGTAAAGCGAATCATTATGGGGAACAGGCCTTTCAGTAGTTATCGTGGGTTTCAAAAACAAAGGGGGTAACTTTAAAAACTGCATTTAACGGGGGCGAAGTTAGCTTAGGATCCCGCCATATAAGAGTAGACGGGTGGGACGCGAACACTCGAACCGTTTATCAGTTCCATGGCTGCCTCTTTCATGGACACCCCGACTACCCCTTAACCAAAGACCGAACAGTAAATCCTATTAGCAGCAGACCATTGACTGAGTTATTTAAAAAGACAAACGAAATTACGAAGTACCTTACAGATACTGTTGACGTTAAAGTCGTAGAAATGTGGGAATGTGAGTGGGGGAACCAGAAAAAAATGAACCCAACTATTAAAGACTATTTAAAATCTATTGACAAATCACAAAAGACACCGACACCGACCTATGGTAAGAAATGGCCCCTGACTGAAAAACAGATCATCGATTCTGTTTTAGACGACTCGTGTTTTGGACTGATAGAATGAAACATTAAAGTACCGGATAGTTTAAGAGAACATTTTAGTGAGATGACACCAATTTTTAAAAATACGAACGTTACGCGCGACGACATCGGACCGTTTATGAGACAATACGCGATCGATAACAACTTATTAACTAGCGGTAGACGGACTTTAATCGGTAGCTTTACAGGGGAGAAAATTTTATTAGCGACCCCCCTTTTAAAGTGGTATTTAAATCATGGGTTGGTAGTCAGTAAAATTTATCAAGTCGTTGAGTATAATCCGGTTTCCTGTTTTAAGACATTTGGGGATACAGTTTCAGACGCGCGAAGAAAGGGGGACATAGACGACAAATACGCAATAACTAGTGAAACAATGAAATTGTTAGGAAACGCGGCATACGGTAAAACTTTGACGGATAAAACACGACATGCGGACATGACCTACTGTAGTGATAGGGATATAGGGGATTGTATTAATAATCCACGATTTAAAAAAATGACAAAACTTACCGACGCTGTTTACGAAGTAGAAACGTTAAAAAAGAAAATAGTTTGGGATCTCCCTCTTCAGATAGGCTTTTTCGTTTATCAGTACGCGAAACTTAGGATGTTAGAATTTTATTATGACTTTTTAGACAAATATATAGATAGAACCGACTTTCAGCTCTGTGAGATGGACACTGACAGTTTATACTTAGCCTTAAGTACCGATGACTTGTTAAAAGCCGTAAGACCGGGACTAGAACACGAGTTTTTTGACATTTACGACAAATGGTTCCCCTCAGAAGTATGCGACTCACATAGACCACAATTTATAAGCGGCAAAGGCACGGTAGATAGTCATTGTCTAGAGTGTAGGGCTAGGAAAATTTATGAAAAGAGAACACCGGGGTTGTTTAAATTAGAATATGAAGGGGATGGGATGGTATCTTTATGTAGCAAGACGTACCACTGTTTTGGCGAGTATAATAAAACATCAACCAAGGGATTATCTAAAAATCACAACACACTAGGCAAAGAATCTTTCATGCAGGTCCTCACAACAAAGGAACCAAGTGGTGGGACAAACACAGGGTTCAGAGCATACAACACGGGGATATATACTTACACCCAACACAGAAACTCACTTTCTTACTTTTACATTAAAAGACAAGTAGACGCAGACAATGTGACAACATCTCCCCTAGACATATAAGACCTTTTAGTTTACCAATCGTGCCTTTAATGAGACTTTAATGTAAATATGTAAATAAGACAGAACCTTGACGGTATGCTGATGGGGTTGTTTTTATTCAATAAAAAACTTATTATATAAACGGTCTTTTTTTAAATTTTTGATGTGAGTTATTGTTTTGTTACTTGTCCCTGAAAGTTATGTAACTCGGTATCCTGTATAAGAGGCATGACTGAAATCAAAATCAACCATTTAAAATACTGGATCCGAGTTGGAAACAGCTCTTTACGGCATTGATCGATAGCCCACCCAGGCGTGGTATTCAGGAAATACTATAAACACTGCAGTATAAGAACCCTATACCATGGCCAGTGAATGTTTTTGTCTTCAGTGTTGTGGATGGGATTCCAGTGAGAGCACGGGAATGTCGGATCAAACGGAAACGGGTCTTGAAATTGGACCCGAGGAAGTGAGATTGTATCCTGTACAGATGATCAGTACCTTTCATGAGACTAATCAAGGGGAGATGAATCTAGGTTATGAGAGAGTGTTTGTACGGCGACCTATAGGTGGAACCTTTATTGAACCCCTTGATGAGACACCACCACCACCCAACCCAGCTTCTGACAGGGACAGTGACATCAGGTTCCATGATGAGGAGGAAAGGTTGCAAACATTTTCGGGGTGTTGGTCCGACGTCTACCCGGTCGACCCTATCAGTTTGGCTAAAAATGGTTTTATCTTCATTGGACCTGGTGACCTTGTCAAGTGTATTTTCTGTTTGAATACGTTGAGGGGTTGGGAAACGGGTGATGTGGTAGAAGAAGAACATCGACGCTATTATCCAGACTGTCCTTTTGTACGGGCTGCACATTCACACACACACACACACACATACACACACACACACAGGAGTTGTTTTAAGTAAATAAAATTTTTATATACATTTAAATGCTCTTTTGTAATTTATTGTAATAGCTGATTAAAAGGTGTGACAACTTTCCCATCCAACTTTGAAATCCTACGCAGTCAAAACATCGGTGTCTGTTATACACCGCAAACCAAACTTTTTTCACTCAAACCAAAAAGCTCTCACATACACACACACACACACGCACACACACACACACACACACACACACACACCATCACAAAACGAACTGGTAAAGACAAAAAATAATATTACATCGGGAAAACTTCACCGACCCTAGTATAAATTCTATCCGCAACAGCTCCAAGACATGGATGGACAGAGTTTGAAACAGGCCTCGGTGAAAACTTCACCGACCTTAGTATGAACACGGCCCTAATCCAACTCCAAAACATAGGCCCTACATGTAACAACTTTGAAACCTACCTAGGTGAAAACTTCACCGACCCTAGTATACATTCTACCCACAACAATTCCAAGAACATGTATGCACCAACATGCCTCGGTGTTAACAAACCTCCCTCGACTCTAGTGTAAACTCTACCCCTAACAATTCCTAAACATACATGGTCTAGCTTCGAACCCTGCCTCGGTGAAAACTTCACCGACCGTAGTATAGACTCTACACCAACCCCTTCCAAAACATCGTGTACCAACATCACTCGGTGAAAACAAAATCCTTCGCACTCTAGTATGGATTCGGCCCCTAACACTTCCAAAACATGCCTGTATCAACTTTGTAACCTGCCTCGGTGAAAACTTCACCGAGGCTAGTTTGAAACCTACCAACTCCAAAGCATACATGTAACAACTTTGAACCAAGCCATGGCGAACAACACATAAAGCCTTGAGGCGTGACCAATTTAATTAGGCGGCCCATTATGGCCCAACGGCTGCAATCAATTTTAACTCGCCGTTGTCCAGTGTTTGACAAAAACAAAGGATTGCGGATCGATAAGTAACACGTGTTGCACGGCTGGTTAATGGATGTTCCCAATTAATTAGGTGTGATGGCCCCGTGCGTGCGATCAATATAAAACCCATAAATCTCCGGTCGTTGGTTGACAAGAACAAAGGATCGCGGATCGATATGTAACAGGAGTTACACGGTTGGTTAATGGATGTTATTCACAAAGTACACGCTAGCGCTCCCCTCCATCCCCACCATTACTCCCCCATCACCCCCACCACCCCACTCTTCTCCACCCCCACCCCCATCACCACTCCCCCTCTCCCCCTCCCCCTCCCCCTCCCTCCCCCTCCGTCTGCCCCAGGCTGGGAGTATTTTACTATATCTCGTTGTCCCAGGCTGGGGAGTATTCACCATTACTCCCCCTCTTCTCCACCACCCCTCCCCCTCTCCCCCTCCCCCCTCCCTCCCCCTCCGTCTGCCCCAGGCTGGGAGTATTCACCATTACTCCCCCTCTTCTCCACCACCCCTCCCCCTCTCCCCCACCCCCACCATTACTCCCCCTCTTCTCCACCACCCCTCCCCCTCTCCCCCACCACCACCACCACCCTGCTCCACCACCCTCCACCAGGTGGTGGAGTATTTTACTATATGTCATTGTACCAGGCTGCGCATCCCCCTCCGAGTATTTTGCTATATCTCATTGTCCCGCCGGCTCCTGCGGCTCCACCACCCAAATAATAATCAAAAGTGACCTAATATACTACTCCCAGATCCCTTGCTGTCTTGGACAGGGCGACCGCCTCCACAATTTTACACCTGCTGGCAAGTTCGACACACGTCTGTGATTGGTTCATTACAAGTATAAAACTAAGGTAACGACCACTAAGATATTAAAAAAATAAAGCTAAGCTTCCATCCGATTGCAAACATTATCGTTTAAACACGTTCTCTCCTACAACGAAAAAAAAATATCAATAGTCCCCATCGTAAAAGAAGAGAAATTGACCGAATCAATGATACTTATGATTATATGTTTTATATGTAATCTACTGAATCTTGGAATCTATTTTTTTTTTCTTTGTCATGGGAAATAACTTTTGTTAAAATTATTTTTCCTAAAATATATTTAAAAAGAAACAACTAAAATATGTATGTGTTCTGCATATACTTGAAAAATATATGTGTATTATTTTAGAATATGTTTTCTAATAATATAATTATAAAAGAAAGCGTTTTTTTATTTTACCATATAATTTAGCTAAACTCAAAGACTTTTAATTTATTACATACCTTTTTATAGATAGAATGATTTTAAACATCAATTTGCATTGACTTCAAATTATCGTTTCCAAAACTGTAACCTTTTTTTCACATACAGACCTTTAATAAATTATTTATATATTTATTTAAACATTGATTTATCATTTTCATAAGGGTGAGATAAAAATCATAATGCTAACGTTAAAAATTATAGTTGTCTTTACATATCCTACATATCCAAATATATCTATATCTATATTGTCATTAATAGTCTCTCACATATTGATTTTAGACAATATTGCCTGCTTTAGATTGGTTGTCATTCATATTTAAAATGACTAAAATCATTTAAAATATAGAAAAGTGTGAGTGCTTACAAACACAAGAATTTTGATTACAAATATATTCGAACTGAGACTCCAGTATACTAATGAACACGTCAACCACATTATTTACTTGAATACATCACCATGGTACATACACTTCAGAACATTACAACAAGGCACGATTTGACTACTCCAGTTCGATCGTGCTATAGACATGTTTTTTTTTCAGTTTTTAAATATATTTTTTAAATAGTTGAACCAGTGTATTTGTGGAATGGTGTTTGTGGACTGGTGTTTTAATTGAAATGGCAGATTTCACAATGATTTGCAATAAAATTGATTAAAATGTTTGTGATGCTTTGGAAAATCAAATTTAAAGGTTTTTTTTTTCTGTGTACACAGTGATTTTGATGCACAGTCATCATCATTCCCGGTAATGCAAGTAATAATAAAAAAACCCAATAGACAGCCTACCTTACGATGGCGTATTATCAGACGACTGATCAGTCGGCACATTATTCTACAACACAACTACGGCCAAGCAGATAATTGATATTTCTCGGCTGTTGTTCACGTAAAAGAACTAAACAACACCACCAAACATCACGGACTTTATACATTAGAATTCACCATCTACAGGGAAGACAATGTCAGCGGCACCCTCAGATGTCCTACCCCCACCCCACCCACTCAACAGCGACACAATCATAAAGGCCCTGAGAAATCTTAGCAAACTAGAACCCACTGTCAACTCAATGGCCTAAACCAACAACCGCAGCTTCACAATTTTTCGGACAATTCATCAACCTTTACAAACTACATAAAAATCAATTATAAAGAACACCAATAAACAATTTATTTGCTATTCCTGTAAGACGACACATATGTGGAAGTTGTGGGTCAAACAAATATTAGACTACCCACTGTCACTTAACTAATCAAGACATACTACAACAAGATACAGCGGCAACAGCTAGTACGATAAAAGTTATCCATTAATATAATATTTTAAAATAAAAACAAATTGATCGGTAACCGTTGTTTGTATTAATTTAAAATGTTTTACTACGTTATTTGCGATTTATTTTCATAAAGTAGTGTGCTAGTTTGTGCAGAACTATTATTATGTTTTTAGCACAAAAAAAAAGTTTTGACCTAACAAACAATGTTATCGACCAAATGGATGTTTTTTTCGCCTTTCAGTTTATATGAGTGATGATCTTTTTTTAAACATTACTTTTAAAGTTGGGTTTTAAAAAATACATATTTATATAGTAAATATTATAATATTGTTATCTTTAGTTTCATCACACAATGATACGATTTCTCTGATGTTAACACTTTTTTCTGATATTATTACTGTTCAAATGCAATGTTCTATTAATCGCTTAAATGAGGCGCATTCAGAGTTAAACATGATTATTTTAATTCATTGCACAAATCGAATTATAAAATAGAAGCGTATACAGATACAAGGCAAATATAGGCGATATTGTTGCAATAATTTATTCCGTGACCGAGATAAACCTAGAAAAACAATGTTTAAAGATAATGTCCCAGTTAGCATAAAGTGTGATTGACTACACATTGGTGCTGAAACAAGCGAGCACATTTTTAGACCTTATATATAATAGTACACAGTACACATACTATATCAAAAGAGCCGCATGCGGCTCGCGAGCCGCAGGTTGCCAACCCCTGGAATATAAGGATATAAAAAACACTGTTCAAAAAGATGTCACCTTTTTATTTCCCTTGTTTTAGGGGAAGTAACACAAAGGTATTTAATAATTTCACTTGAAAGACAATACTTGAAATTATACCTTTTGCTTGTCAAATATCTACAATATAAAAAACTGTTTGAATATAAAAAAAATGTTTTATATGTTTTTTGATTTAATGTATTTTAATTTGTTTTAAATTCTTTAACTTAAACACAAGAGCTTTGTATTTTAAAAATGTTTTTATGTAGCTGTATTTATAGTATAAGGTGTTTACATGTAGGCTACACTAAAATCGGCTTAAAATTTAAAGAAAGAATTAAATTATGTTGTAAATTGATATTATAAAATAATAAAATGTCGATATATAAAAAATTATAAAATATCAAAGAGCACGTAGATCTAGCTGAATTACGTTTGGAAAAGGTAGGAAATTAATAGACATGTGTCTAAAAATATATAGGCACACAGTCGCTATCATTTACACAAGCAGGCATTGACCAGCCTTTCCAAGAGCTTGCTGATGTTAGAGCAGAGGGAGAACGGTCTGTAGCTCTCAGGTGAGCCCAGATCCCTTGCTGTCTTGGACAGGGCGACCACCTCCGCAATTTTACACCACATTTTTTTACACACTTCTGTGATTGATTGGTTAAGGCGAGAACTTTGTTAATGACCAATACAACAATCGAACAACAAATCGAAGCTTCCATCGAATTGCAAACATTTAATCTTTAAATATTTTTTTCCTAAAACGAAAAAAAATATAAATAGTTCCACATTTTTTTTTAAGTGGAGGGGGGGGGGGGGTGTATAAGTTTATCGAATGGAAAATATGCATATAATGGAATGTTTTGATAAACAATGAACTGAACCGTAGGATCTTTTTTTTCTCCCATTGATCAAGGGAAATAAATTCAGATACATTATTTTGATGAACATCATATTATAAAAGTTAAAATGTTTACATTACTACTGCATCCTATTTTAAGATAGTAACATAATTATACATTTTAAATCTGGCAAAAATATTTTAATTGTTATTGTAGGGATTATTACATCTCAAAATGTAATTTAGTTAAACGGACATACTTTAAAATTGTTTCATATATTTTTATACATATAGGGATGTTTTAACAAATTCATGATTATTTTACAGGATGACTTAAGTCAATGATTAAGTCGATGAGCAGTTAAATTTATTTCCATGTTTAGTTTATGTTTCATGCAAGTGTATAACGAAAAAAAGAAAACGCTTTTGAATGGACAGACTGGCGGCTTTAACCCCCGACCCCAACCCCCACAAAATTAAGAAACTTCTTCATAACCGAATGTTACTGTTTCTTTAAAGAACACTGATTATGCCAGCTTATTACTTATAACTCACACCCCTACCACTAAACATTTCTATGTATTATATGTATATTTAAGAATGAAAGAGATGAAGATAGCGGAGGTTTGTAAATCTACTACGGTCCTCGTATGTCACGTGATGAAATACAAGTAATTAGACAGTGGTCACCTTCGGGACAAAGCTCAGGCGAGCTGAAAAGAATTACATCATCTGAGACTTAAAAAGCAAACCATTAATTTGTTCCTCTTTAATTTTATAAACATGTATTTTTTAAGGTTTTAAAATATATCAATTAATTTTTTTATTGTTAGGAATATTACATTTTAACACAGTAATTTGGTTAAACGTAAGACTTTAAAATTATATATATATATATATATATATATATATATATATATATATATATATATATATATATATATATATATATATATATATATATATATATATATATATATATATTATATTTTGAATTTTTACCTAAGTAAACCCTGGTCTGACATAGTTGAGTTAAAAGTCAATATTGTTTTTTTAAGAGGACTTTGGTATATGTTATGTATATATGAGCAGGGCAAATGATAATTTAACAGGCCACTGTTTGTAATCTACTACGGTCCTCGTATGTCACGTGATGAAATACAAGTAATTAGACAGTGGTCACCTTCGGGACAAAGCTCAGGCGGGCTGAAAAGAATTACATAATCTGAGACTAAAAAAAAAACAATTTATTTATTTGTTTGTTTGTCTTTTATTTTATAAATATGTATAATAATTAAGAGAATATATTTCTTTTTAATTTGCTTTTAGCAAAATCATTAAAATGAGCTATTTGGGCACATCTATTAGACATTTAAAAGTGGGGTGATAAGGCATTGCCTGCTATTTGATATTACATATGTATTTAATTATTTTCTACATTAAAATATCTGGCAGCAAAATAAAAATAGAAAGTGACTGTTAAAAAGCGCCCCTACCTTTTTAAATGAGGAAGGTGGGGGCGCATTTTCTGAACTTTCAACAACACGATTAACTATATATAGGTCTAGTTTGGGGAGGGGCGCAAAGTCAATAGTTCACCCTTGGCACCAAAATATATCGCTACACCTTTTTGTTACCTTCTTATATTTTATTTAATATTAGCAAAGTTATTAATTATTAGGTACTTATTAATAAAGAAAATTATACATTTTTGTGACCCCCCCCCCCCCCCCCGTATGGATAGCGCCCTAGGCGACCGCCTAGTTCGTCTTATAGGTAGCGCCGGCCATGCATACAGGGTCCCCATCCCAAAACGTAATTAGAACTATTTGGAAAAGCCATAGATAGATTATTGCAAAGAAAACAAAATAAAGTAGACGAAGTCTATCTAGATAAAGTTACCTCCCATGATGTATTTTTTGAGACATCAGGGGACATTTTTAAACGATAGTAATTGATTGAGCAAACAAAAATAACATATTTTAAAAAATACTAATTCGATGATTAGCAATAAAATTTAAAATATAATTTAAAATTTAATTATTTAATGTTAATATAATTGTATAAGGCTATTTACGTTTTAGAAATATTGTTTAAAACTAAAAATGATAAACGATAGTCAAATGACAAAGAATTAGTTATAGATTGTGACATTTTTGGTTAAGTAGTGTTAATCGGTTTCTTTTGATCTCGATCAGTGTTCTTAGTTGTTTTTTTTTTTTTTTTTTTGTAAATACAACTAAAAGTAATGGTATCAATTTTCATTTAAAGATAGTTTTATCATAACGCGGGTTTATGTACGCTCAGTTCTTAATAGCTATTAAATGCACACACATTTGGCAATAATAATATGTTCAATATAGCGACTAAAGCGTTTACATAAACTATATAGCTGGAAATAATGTATGATTGTTTTTGTTTCTTTGAATATCGTTTGTGCACATAGATTTCACATACATTGATAGTAATTGAACCGTTTTGACTCATTGTTACATAGATCTCACACACGCTAGTTAGCGTCAATATCTGGTCCAAAGGTTCACTGGCTTTCACTGTCAATCGTAAACTTGACCGGCTCTTTAACGTGGTCATGTCATTCGTGAACAGCGAGTACACGGTCTTCTCCAGGTTGATCTCCAACAGCCAGTTACGTCAGTACTCGGCAATACAGGCCAGGTTAGATTGTAACTTGACTCTCTGCTGAGCGATAGTTTTGTTTGTCCCCTGGACCCACGTCATGAGACCATCCGCTAATTACACCTTCCCAACATCCATCTCCGTATCGAGATCGTTGATACAGCATAGAAAGAGCGTGCAACACAGAGCTGATCCCTGTGGCAGACCATACTCGATCGTTATCAGATCAGATAGGTCAGTTCCTACCCTGGTCCTGATAATACAAGCGTCCAGAAAGTCTGTTGGTCACCGGTACATGTTCTTACACACGCCCATTTCACGGAGTTTTAATATCAATTTGGATCTCCATACCTTATAGTAGCCTGTTTCAAATCGAAGGAAAGCACGTAGGTGGTGAACTTTGTGTGGAAACAGCCAGTGATTTCCTTAATCAACTGAAGAACGGAGTCCACTGGCTGCCGTCCCCACCAAAAGCCTGCTTGACACGAGTCTATCAGTCTGTTATTTGACAAAAACCAAAACAAGCGGGCATTGACCAGCCTTTCCAAGAGCTTGCTGATGTTAGAGCAGAGGGAGAACGGTCTGTAGCTCTCAGGTGAGCCCAGATCCCTTGCTGTCTTGGACAGGGCGACCACCTCCACAATTTTACACCTGCTGGCAAGTTCGACACAATTCTATGATTGTTTTGTTAATGACCAATAAAATAATTTAAAAACAAACCCATCCGATTACAAACATTATCGTTTAAACATATTCTCTCCTACAACGATAAAAATATAAATAATCCCCACCTCTGGAGTTGAGAAGTTGTTCGAATCAAAAATAGATATGTGATGCAATGTTATGATTAGCAATTTATTGATACTTAGGAACGCTGTTATCTCCATTTTGTCAAGGGAAATAAATTTAGAGAAATTATTTTAATGAACAACATATTACACAAACGTTAAAAAACAAATATTACTACTGCATTCTGTTTAATAAAACTAACAGTACTGTTACGTTTCTGATCTAGACAAAATTGTTGATTTTTTTTTTATGGAAAATAACATTTTATCCCCCTTAATGTAATTAAATGTAAAGACTTTAAAACTATTTCATATTTTTAATGAAATATAAGGATATTTGTTTAAACAAATTTGTCGTTATCGAAAGCAAAATTCGAAATATTACTTTATTGATGTTTTTAATTTTTAATTCAACTCCAGTTTCACGAAATACAAAGTCAAATCATAATGATAAAATAACATGCCAAACTTGTAATCAAATATACAATAAATAAGGAAACACTTTTATTTAGATTGTATATTAATACAGAAAGCAAAGCAAATACTTGCGAAAATATTAAAAGCAACAAATCAAACAGCCACAACAAATAAAGCAATCACACTTAATTTAATAACACGACTAGACAAAGAACAGAAGACGAAAACAGACTAGTTGCAACGGCTACTTATAGATCGACTATATGGGAAAATAAATTTAGAATTTGTTTTGCAAAATAAAAAAATTATGGCAAAAAAATGGAAAATAAAAATAGTATAATTTTAATTAAGACAGTCTCAAGCCAAACATCACTCGATCAACCCTCGAGTAAATTAACGTTAGAACAGTCTTATGTTTGTGAGGTTTTAAAAGGGCACAATCTGAATGGTTGAAAGAGACACACCTCACCCCCCAACATTAAAACACACACACACACTTCCCCCCCCCCCCCACCCTACCGGACCGGCGCATAAATCCGGGTAGCTTGCCCTCATCGCCAGTGGTTAATTTTGTGTCATGGACAATTTTGGAATGATAGATCAGCATGAGCATTACAGAGACCATTCTCACACGGTCGTTTCTATTTCTGTCCATGGGTGGCTACAATGTGAACTTTTGACTCCGCAGCAAAGGATGGAGCACAGTAAACTAAGCGTGATGCCGAGTTTCCACAACTTATTTAATCTAGATTTTATGCCATTTTAGTTTCTCCATGCAATTGCTGTTCATGTCTTTGATGATGTGTAAAACCATCAAATACATTATTACTACTATTTTAAATGTTTAAAACAAATAGATTTTTTTTAAAACTGTGGGGGGGGGGGGACTGCTATAGATATAGATGTTTGGGCATAATGTTTGCTTTGATGTGTCTCATTGTAATCAACATAACTTGTCCGGTTGCTTAAATTTTTATCATTTTAATTCTCTGTAATCCCAAATTTATTTCAGCTCTACTTAAGAGTCCAAACCCCCCTCAGCCCACCACTCTAAGGGGAAAAAAAATCCATTGAATCTTCATTACAAAATTGCATTTTCAGTTTTAAAAAATGTAATTAGATGTTTTAAACATAAACCTAAAATTAAAGATGCTGATCTAGATAGGTAAAACAAGCAAGCTAATTGATAGGGCACATCCTATCATTGTTTCTTCCAGACTTTTATCTCCGGGAGGGGGGAGGTCACCATTTTCAGGGAAGGGGGTAGTGGGGGCAGACACTGGCAACAGTTTATGTTTCCTATATAAATTACATTTCGTTCGGGGGCGGAAGTAGACTTTCTTCGGGGAGGGGGGGGGGGAGCGGAGGAAGAGATGCCTGGAAGAAACTCTGCATACTATACATATATATTTAATTTATGTATGAATACGCACTGTTTCGTTTATTTATAATTGATTTATGGATCAATATGGACGACCATATGAAACGGAAAAAAATATAACGATTCAATCGATACACATCACACTTGTTGAACTTCATTAAAGCAAACTGAAAACATGCGAACATTTACTATGGCTCTGTATACATACATATTCTAATAATAAAACATATTAAATTTGTGCATGTGTCATTTCTTTATGGAAAATTTGCGGATATAACGAAATATAATAGAGGAATATAAACAACACTGTGCGAGAGAAATACACCGAGTTACCTGGTTATCTTCTGTATGTTAGGGGAAACAAATGTTAGGGGAAACAACTCTTACAATACAACAATTATTAAAGTCAACAAATGGTGGTCGTCACGATGTGATACACATTTGCATTGAAGTAAAAAATTAAAATTGACTAGTCTCAATTTGCACATAAAATTGTACAAATATTTTCTACCGAGATGAAATACATTTAAAACTTTTAAATAATTAAAACTAAAACGCCAGAGCATTACACTAAACAGTAGCTTATATATAGTTGAACAAATCTTTTGATTAAGTTTTCTCGTTATATCGCGTGGGTTTTAAATAATTTTTCTTTTCAAAACTAATTCAAAAAATGAAAAAAGTGGACGATCTTATCTTGAGTTTACAAATGAGTACACTTTTAAAACTTGCATTAGAGTTTTACGCTTATATTTATTAGTATATAAAACACAAGTTGCATGTATGTAGCTCCTTTGCACAGTTAGTTGCAACTTCTTCGCGCTGTTTCTTTTCCACGAACATCTACACTCGCTAACTGGGTTACTCGTATCTCAAATGTTGCTTATGTGACAAAGTGCATTTTATCACTGTATGTAATAGTCTAAACGTTATTTAACAACTATACTACTCTGTGTTTTTAAAGACATTAAATACCAATGCTGAGCATTAATTAGAAAAAAAATAGTGTATATGATCAATAGAAATAGCAAATAATTTCTTGAACTAAAATTGACTTAAAGAAAATATGATTACTATTTCTGATGTTAAACTATAAATTAAATTTCCATTGTAAATTTTCATTTCTAACTGTGATACTTAAACTCAGCTGTTATAAAACAACATTAAAAAAAATATGCTATAACGGATGTTCCTTATTAGTACAATAAATGCGATGAATATAAACACGATGATCGTGAAGTTCCCAGAAATGAGAAATACAATAATTAAATCACGTCTACAAATCAAACGTACAAAGTTTTGTAAAAAAAATAAATAAAGCGTACACCACAGTAATTTTACAATTTTATTCTAGCATATAAAAATATACACTTGGATAGTGAAGCTAGATAAGTGTTTCTTCTATTAAATCACCATTATTGTTTTTATACCTAACTTCCGGTATATCAAATTAGATATCTTCAGATGGAAATAACATTCCTATATAAATATAGAACTAAATTGCATGTGTATTTAAAAATCAAAAGAACCATTTAAATATGTTATATATTTTGTTATATCATCTGTGACTGATATTTAACAATAACTCGTCTTTTCGACCGTCGATTTCGAATTATTTAATTTTGGTTATTGTATTGTATTGCCAGGAAGCAAACCTCTCAACAACACAGGGTACAGGACTACCCGCACCGCAGTAACCGAGGGACCAACAACCAATTTCACTGACGATTATAACAGAGCCACCAGGTGAATCATCCACACCGCAACAACCGAGGGACCAACAACCAAGTTCACTGACGATTATAACAGAGCCACCAGTCGTATCTTCCACACCGCAGCAACCGATGGACCAACAACCAAGTTCACTGACTGTTAACGGTAATAGGAAAAAGTGTAGTAATATAGGTAGCGTATTAATTGTGATAATCAGAAAAATGCTGGTATTCAACCGGTAAGAGGGTCTGTGCCGCTTCTTTACCGGGAATATAGATTCTAGTATAGTTTTACTAGAGGTAATATCATTAAGGTCTGATGACTAAGGGTCAATTCAATGCCCAAATTTTACAGCCTTAGTAGAATAATAGTTTCTCACCTGGTCCGATGACCTCTTGTCTCTGGCAAGGGTTTACGGCCGGTGAATAAAATAAAATACCAGGTCCGATGACTACGGGTCAACTCAATGCCCGCAGTTTACGGCCTGTAGTAAAATAGAATGAGGCTGCGTATAATATAATATCTACTGCTCCGTGGCTGATACACGTGCAGGACAAAAGTAGTAAAAAGGGTAACTGAAATGTCTACTAACATACAAGCAACTCCAGTTACGACTGCAGCGAAGCCAGCAGTTGGAGAATCAACAACAACAGCTAATCAAAACAATGCAACACCAAGTCTCAACCCAGAAACGGAAATGGACATCACCACGTTAACCAAAAAAAAAATGAACTCAGCCCCACAGAGTTAGGGAAAGCAACAAAGGCTCTAAAGACCATAAAGATAGTCCACGACATCTCGCAATGCAAGTTCTGCACCAAGAAGTATACAACACCTACGGAAGTCGAGGCTCATGAGAACAAAACACACACAAGTCTCAAACAGTGTAGCATCTGTGACGTTAAAACAGTTCACATCGGCAAAATAAGACGCTACTGGCAAGTACACTATAAAGAAACTAAATTTGATTGCCGCAGTTAAAAAAAAAGTTTTAAGTTCAAAATTAGTTAATTAATTGATAACCTAAAACAAGTATTTAATTAATTTAAAAAAAAAAATCAGAAGTATTACTTTAACATAAACACGTAAGAAAACTTACGTAAAATGTTCAGACGACTTTAGACTACTGAAGATGCTGTTGATGGTGTCGGCCCAATGTAGAGTTAAGGCTAAGCTCTTTCGGTCACTTTAAAACCTTACTCGTTTTACTCTGAACGTTTAATTTTAGCAGTGGTATTTAATAGATAATATAGTGACCCACCCTATTTTGTATTTAAATAACACATTGTTATAAAACAGATATTTCATTGGAGCCAAAATCGAACCGTAGGCGATAATCTGGAAAATTACCTTCATCTGGGACCTTTTACGGAATAAAAAAAATCAAATTTAACGGGGATTTAACCTGGAACTGGATATTGAATCGAAAACGGAAATATATCAAAACACTATTGTTGAGGATTGATAAATTAAGGGGACTTAAGGTATTTCAATTTCTATAAGGGAAATAACTCTCTCATTTTATATTTTTTTAAAGTTTATCTAAGCAGTACACACATAATATACAGCTATTAAATTAGTATTTTAAATTTTTAAAAGTAACTAATAAGGTCGTATTTATTTTAAGAGATTGATTTCGATTACCAAATATAATAATTGAACTCTATTTGTATACTAAATCGTAAGCACCATTTTAAGATGTGACATAATTTGTCATATACATTGGGACTGACTTTCAACTGCGTTGCCCTAGTGTCTCGGTTTAACCTCTAATTATTTGAATTTTAGAGAACATTTATTTAATTTTAAAGAGAAAGATAACAGAGAAAACAAAGAAGAAACAGGCGAACATTTAATGGAATAACAGACACTCTTTTCCCACAGACGATTCTATTTCTGGCCATGGGTGGCCACAAAATAAACTTTTGACTTCCCATCAGAGGATGGAGCATAGTAAACTAAACAAAATTAAAACGAGTGGCACACCTTATTTTAGTCTAGTTCAAGACCTATTCTCTAGCTTGTCGATCATACTATCTGATACATCGATAATGAAAGCTAATACTAATACATATGAGTGGATGGGGTTATCAGCACTATAAACGTCTCCTTAACTCTCCCTAACACAGAAAGTCTGTTGGTCACCGGTACATGTTTTGACGGAGTTTTAATATCAATTTGGATCTCCATACCTTATAGTAGGCCTGTTTCAGATCGAAGGACAGCACATAGGTGCTGACCTTTGTGTGGAAACAGCCAGTGATTTCCTTAATCAACTGAAGAACGGAGTCCACTGGCTGCCGTCCCCACCAAAAGCCCGCTTGACACGAGTCTCAGTCTGTTATTTGACAAAAACCAAAACAAGCGGGCATTGACTAGCCTTTCCAAGAGCTTGCTGATGTTAGAGCAGAGGGAGAACGGTCTGTAGCTCTCAGGTGAGCCCAGATCCCTTGCTGTCTTGGACAGGGCGACCACCTCCACAATTTTACACCTGCTGGCAAGTTCGACACACGTCTATGATTGGTTCATTACAAGTATAAAACTAAGGTAACGACCACTAAGATAATAAAAAAATAAAGCGAAACTTCCATCCGACTGCAAACATTATCGTTTAAACCTGTTCTCTCCTACAACGACAAAAAATATCAATAGTCCCCAACGTTGGAGATAAGAAGTTGACCGAATCAATGATACTTATGATCATATGTTTTGATATGCAATTGAATATAGTGATCCTTGAAATATGAATAATCTCTTGTTTGTCATGGGAAATAACTTTGAATGAAATTATTTTATCGAAAAATATATTACAAAAACTAACAAAATGTAAGTGTACAGCATATAATTTAAAAAAAAAATTATAACATCTACATCTTTTTCTAAAAAAAAAATATATTTTTGTTTTGTAATGGTTATTTCATTGTAACTTGATAATGTAGTTAAACACACAGAGGCGTAGCGATCCTTCCCGGCGCTCGGGGACAAACTTTTCTATTTCCCCCCCCCCCCCCCCCCGCTCGAGATTTCGATTGGCACCCCCCGCCCCTCAAACTTCCGATTTGCACCCCCCTCAACCTTTCAATTTATTTTTCCAACCCTTTTTGGCACCCCTTAAGGTCGGCGCCCGGGGACATATGCCCCCCCCCCCCCCCGCGCTACGCTACTGTAAACACACAGACTTTTAATTTATTACATATGTATTTATTTATACATTAATTTAAAACAGGTGCCATTCAAGAAAATGCATTACATCGCTAGTACCTATTTTTCACATAAATAATTTTAATTTATTGTACATTTATTTTTTTATACAGTGATTTTTAACTTTAATATGCGGGGAGATAAAAGCAAAATGTCAACGCTAAAAACATTTTTTTCTCTACATCCAATTATCTAAATCTCTATATTCGCATTATCATTCATAGTTTCTCTTAATCAGTGCGTGCATTTAATATGCTGTTGTGTTGCCTAATAATAGATGTACAGGCCTATAGATATAATTTGTGTTTTCTCAAAGGTATTGGTAGCCGACGTTATTTTAAATGTGTCGGATTTTTAGCTATTCAGTTATATTTGTGCCACTAATATCTTTCAACGTGTAGTAAAGCACATAGCGTTTTGAACAATAACTATTGTATAAAATATTTTTCTCAAACAAGTATAACATTAAAATATATAGGCCTATAATTCACGGCAAATTATTTATGTCCGCCGTCAACTTTGAAAGCCACCCGTTCATCTTGTGCAAAAGAATATCATAACTGAATACAAAAGGAAATACCTACCTAACTTTTGGCACGCTTTGTTTATAAATGTTCTAGCTGTCCTCTCTACATCCAACCGCTTCAAGACTGTATTAATTAAAATTTTAACACGAGCGTCCAGACTAGGGGATTAGCAAAGAAGGGGGGGGGAGAAATATACGGTTTTACAAAAAAAAAATATTATATATCTCTGATACAAATATTTTGACAATAATGAAAGTTTTTTTTTCCAAAAGCAAAAGCATGTATATCTTATAACATGATTTTGACAATCTACAAAAATGTAATTTAATAACGAAATATATATATATATAAATATTTGTTCTTCAACTATGTATTACATAATAAACATATTACTGTTAAGATAATAGCTGCTACAATGTGTAACTTATATATATTCCAGTTTGCAAGCATAATCCTATTCTTTTGAAATCGTTGCTAAGTCCACGAGTCTACTATACGACAACCATCACCCACCATCCCCCACGCCCAAGAAAATTCAAGTGCCCCCCGCCCCCCCCCCCCCTCCCCTGGCGAGAAAAAAAAATAGAATCAAACACTGATAAAAACCAACAATTCTAATGAAGTTGGGCTCTACGCAGATCTTACAAGCTGAGTTCTAGAACGGAACTTACCTATTTTAACATGACTGTCTTTAGTTGACAAATGTCTATATTGTGTGATTATGTCACGATTTTTATGTTTTTGAGAAATAAAAGTTTACAAATGTTGTAGATTCCAGCCTACAATTGTTATATACGAATCCTTTAGGCAGTGGCGTAGCTAGGATTTTGATTTTTGGGCCCCTATGCAAAAAGTGTTAGTGGGCCCTTCAGAGGCGTAGCGACCCTTCCCGGTGACCGGGGTACAAACTTTCGATCTGCACCCACCCCCACCCCCCTCAGACTTTCGATTTGCACCCCCCCCCCCTCCCACGTCATACTTTCGATTTGCACCCCCCTCAGACTTTCGATTTGCACCCCCCCCTTCAAACTTTCGAAAAAGGGCCCATATTTGCCTTGGGCCCCTATGCCTTGCTTACGCTAGCTTTACGGTAGCTACGCCACTGCCTTTAGGATAGGTGAAAGATATGAAAAAGACATTTAGTAGATGATTATTTACACCTTCCCAATATCCATCTATAAAGGCTAATTATAAAAACGTACCTACTTTTCTTCGGAAAATGAGACTAAATTAAACGAAACAAAAACGAATATTTAAGTATGGTTTGTAAATCTTATACCCACATTACCATGCATTCACTGACATTCGATGTGGGAATCTTGATTTACTTGATGCATAAAGAAACAATGTAACGATTGAATGTGTTCCTAGTTCGTCATGCATAACGTTGTTTTTATAAAAAAATTTTTTTTTGTTTACTTCTGAAGTCCCGGAAATGCATCTAGTCTTATTACAATAATATGTAGGTCAGTGACATACTTTAACATTTCTGTTTTTATCTCATGGTATAAAATGTTATCAAAAAGAAAAGTTAATTATATACTACGATACTTCACTTTATAGTATTTCATTTCTTGGTAACCAAATTGTAGCATTACTAAACAAGGGAAACAACTTTCACCATGTTTTGTTGATTAAAGTCTACCTAAAAAGTACAAAACAATTGCACATAAATCAAATTACTCTATTAACTTTCTGATAGTCACAAATAATCGATTATGTAATATTCAAGAAATAACATTCATTATAAAAATGTATTAAATTGCGTTTGTATTTACAAATCATCAGAACTCTTTAAATATGTTATTTACTTTGTTATATCATTTGTGACTGACATTTGACAACGGTTCCGCGGTAATGGTTATTGGAATATTTTTTTTTTTCAAGTTTCACAAATGTTCTACAAATGTTTGACCTAAAACCACTGTTTACCACCAAATAGTATCTTTTTTTCCGCCTTTAACTTTTCGATAAAATACTAGCTGGTTTACTATATATATCCGATGAACTTTTGACAAACACAACGTGTAATCTTAGGTTTTAAATAATACTGATTTATATGGTATATATTTTCATGTATTTAATGGGTAGTCTATTCATACAGCTTTCTTTGATTTGTTTTTCTCAAATTATCACTATTCGATTGCAATAAAATATTAATCAATTACATATGGCTAACAGAGAGTTGAGCATGATTATTTTATTCATTTAACAATTTGGATTATCACAAAAAAAAACTATACAGATACAAAGCAAATATAGGCGATACTATGCATTTTTAAAAATCTTAATTTATCATCAAATAAATATTTATCTCAATTTCTTATTATTTAAAGAAAATACTAGGTATGACATTTTTTGACGTATTTCTGTCGGTTTTAGTGTAAAACAGTGTTACGTTCAAAATTAATTAATTTATTAATGACTTCAAAACAAGTAATCAATGAACAAAAAATGTCAGAATTATTACTTTAAGAAAGGCGGAGGAGCTTTAATTTGTTCACTTACTCACTGTTAATGCCATGGTAAGCTCTTCCGGTTACTTTAATCCACTACTCGTTTTACTATGATAGTTTAAGTTTAGCAGATTTATTTAATATATAATATAGTGACCCACCGTATTCTTTATGTTTATAAAGCGTATAGTTATATAATTAAACATATATTTAATTGGAGTCAAAAGCTCACCGGAAGCGATCATCTGGTAGATGACCTTTATCTTTGACTTTTTATGGAATACAAAAAAAAAAAAAAAAAAAAAAAAAAAAAAAAAAAAAAAAAAAAAAAAAAAAAAAAAAAAAAAAAAACCTATAATGGACATTTAACTGGAACTGGATATTGAATTGAAAAAGGAAATTATATCAACATTTAAAATTTAATCAAAACATTATCTTACATCGGAAACTGACGTTCTTTTTCCCTGGGGTGGTGTATTTTCCAAAACAAAACAAAAATTCAACCAGAACCAGAAATCCAGGTCGGAATAAAATAATTGCATCCCTTATACCAACAAGCCCAGCATCATTCACACAATCAAACCAACAATCATCGCACAATACATAACATTGAACTACAAGGACAACATAAAAGAAAATCTGAGAGCCGCCCCAGACAGAGAGCAAACATGTCAACACTGCGCATCCCCACAACACTGGACAACCCACTGCTAGCTAAGTCACCTCAACAGAAAACCTCTACAACACTGGACAACCCGCTGCTAGCTAAGTCATCTCAACAGAAAACCCTTACACCACTGGACAACCCACTGCTAGCTAAGTCACCTCAACAGAAAACCTCTACAACACTGAACAACCCACTGCTAGCTAAGTCACCTCAACAGAAAACCCCTACACCACTGGACAACCCACTGCTAGCTAAGTCACCCCAACAGAAAACCCTTACACCACACCACTGGACAACCCACTGCTAGCTAAGTCACCTCAACAGAAAACCCCTACACCACTGGACAACCCACTGCTAGCTAAGTCACCTCAACAGAAAACCCCTACACCACTGGACAACCCACTGCTAGCTAAGTCACCTCAACAGAAAACCCCTACACCACACCACTGGACAACCCACTGCTAGCTAAGTCACCTCAACAGAAAACCACTACACCACTGGACAACCCACTGCTAGCTAAGTCACCTCAACAGAAAAACCCTACACCACTAGACAACCCACTGCTAGCTAAGTCACCTCAACAGAAAACCCCTACACCACTGGACAACCCACTGCTAGTTAAGTCACCTCAACAGAAAACCCCTACACCACTGGACAACCCACTGCTAGCTAAGTCACCTCAACAGAAAACCCCTACACCACTGGACAACCCACTGCTAGCTAAGTCACCTCAACAGAAAACCCCTACACCACTGGACAACCCACTGCTAGCTAAGTCACCTCAACAGAAAACCCCGACACCACTGGACAACCCACTGCTAGCTAAGTCACCAATTGTCACGAAGACGCCAACAACTGAAATGGACACATCAGCATCTTTAATAAGTAACAAACATGGTTGGAATAACCACACCACGTATTTGATTCTCGACGACCAGAAAGAAACCCCCATCCCTCAAACACCCAACAAACAAACATGGTTATAACAACAACAACCACTAAGAGGAAGAAGGACAGCCTAGACCCAAAGAAAACATCAAAAGCAACACAGGTCAATGAAGAAGTCAAGGAACCAGCAGGCCCCACCCGTTATAAAAACACCACCACTTTATAAAACAATACAAGAAGTATTTGGCCCTTTTGTCTGCATGTCTCTAGATATATTTTAGACCAGACTTGATTTATCAATGGTATAATTCATTCTCTTTTCAAATTGTATTGATTTATGTGGTTTATGTTTCATCACAGTCTATCTACTATATTTTGGATACTGTTGATAATAATTATGTTGATTATCAGATGTGTTGTTTGGTGAGTATAAAACAATATACTTGAATAATTATTTTTAGTTTTAATTGAGCGTCATTTGTCGTGTTTTGTTTCCTAGCATGAAAACATAAAGTGGCTGCCGTAATTTTTACTTTGTCGATTGAGTCATACATTCCAAGCATTTTATTGAAACACCGATGTTATGCTTAGTTAGCGTTTTAGTCTAAATCAGGACTGCATTAGTGTTTTCCTTAGTAATAGAATTATTGTCGTTGTCACGATTGTCTTTTAAAATCCGAAACTTGTTATAATAAAGAAAGCGTGTAAGAGAAATTTAATTCACATGATTTTAAATAAACCGGGAGTGATCTCCCCTAAACTGTCTCGAATATGCTTGTATAAAATAACAGGGGATGTGAACTCGGGCTATAGACATGATTTTTAATCCATTTTAAATACTTAAAGTTTTAAAAATAGAATAAAATCTCGTAGACAAATTAATTGCACACCAAGTGAACGCCAAATAAAAAAAAAGCGCATAATAGTGCCAGTGGCGGAACTAGAAAAAAAAAGGCTCCCCCGCAAAGAAAAAATTAGGGCCCCCTATATATATATATATATATATATATATATATATATATATATATATATATATATATATATATATATATATATTATATATATAATCTATATCCTAACTGAGTAATTTAGCCTATTTCATTGCAATATATAACGATTCTGTGAGAACAAACCAGAAAAATTTTAGTCCAAACCAATTATCACGAGTTACAAGCAGATCATAAAAATGATCGTCAAAAATATAAAGACGTTAGCTTGATTCGTGAAATGGTTTCTCGCGTTATGTTTATTTTTTTCATTTTTGGCTTTTATAATATCAATTTTGAAAACATTGATTTTTATAGCTTTACTATTGTATAGTACGTCTTATTTAAGTAACAATTCAGAGAATTAATTGCTTTTTAATATACATAGTACAAAACTATTAAAATGAGCTTCGTGGGCGTCCCTATTTTAGCCCCTTAATGCCTGAATTATGTTCCAAGCGCGTAAAAAATTATTTGTGTTGATTTTCTCTCATCATACTGACACTGAATTTGAGGTATATAGTTGTTTTTGAATTTGGACTTATTTTTGATGATAATTACGGTATGTCGCGAAAACGCGACATCAGGCACTTATGGACCAAACAGTAATTTAATATTTTTTTAGTCCGGGTCATTTTACTATTTTTACTGTCACATGTTTCTCTAAATATCCATGCACAAACAATAAAATATCACAAACTGAACATACGGACTTGCAAGGAGATGTAGAATCACTTGCAAAACTCATG
The DNA here is from genome assembly GCF_028476545.2 of Physella acuta. Classification (NCBI taxonomy): domain Eukaryota; kingdom Metazoa; phylum Mollusca; class Gastropoda; family Physidae; genus Physella; species Physella acuta. The sequence goes on from NW_026731661.1 coordinate 888,032, forward strand.
AAAACTATACTTTATTAGCTCAGGCATAGAGTTACATAACTCTGCTGCACCTGCTCACTGACTAACTCTTATGAATAGGTATTTTGATGTCTTGCTGTCGTAATTCTACTACACTAAAGTAACACACTACATATGAAAGGACTTCCTTCAATGCGTAGAGCCTTAGTTGTCCCCGATTACGTAATTTTCGTGAACTCTTATTCAAGGTCAACTAATAAAGACGCATATTTCTCCTTTGACCTATATTTGCTATACACACAAAAGCACGTGAACAAATACTGTCCTAAATGACAGTGTTCAGCCATTGTATATTCTTCCATGCTCAATGTAGCTGCTGTGGGTACCTAGTGTCACTAATGTGGGTACTCAGTGCCACCGGTGTGGGTACTCACTGCTATTGTTGATGGTACCATATGTTTCCGATTCGTGCTACGGCTATTGTTCTCGACTGATTCTGATATTGATTACCAATGACAGTGCTGTAGCTACATATTGCCACTGGTATGGGTACTCAGTGCTGAAACAGTGGTACTGAGTGTTGAAGCCATGTGTACTGAGTTCTGAAGCTGTGGGTACTCACTCTTGAAGCTGTGGGTACTCAGTGTTACTGCAGTCGGTTCTTGGTGTAACTGCTGTGGGTACTCAGCGCTAGAGCTGGTGGTAATCGATAACGTTGATGTGGGTACTCAGCCTTAGCAGGGGTACTTAGTATCACTGCTGTGAGTGCATAGTGCTCAAACTGTGGTTGCTCAGTGTCACTGATGTTGGTACTCAGTGCTGAAGACGTGGGTACTCAATAACACTGCTGTCGGTACTAAATACCAGTATAATGCCACTAATGTGGGTATTCAATAGCACTGCAAAGGGTATGTGTGTCAGCACTCAACCTTACTGTATTTATTACGAGGTGTAGGTCTTTGCTCAGTGTTATTATTGTCAAGGTCACTGTCAAGACCTTTATTTGGTGGTATCCAGGATAGTGGTCCACCACCTCACTTCCTGTTGTCTATTATGTTTTTTATGTTCTCCTAATATTTTACAATACTATTTCAAAGCTAAATTTGTTATATTGTACCCAGCAACATGATCACATTATTCAAGCATCGCTCTCTCTCCATATGCCAATGTCAATGAAAGCGGTGAACTCTACTTCACCTACCACATGGACCGTAACGTTCTAAAGTCCACTTTTATATATAGGCGAAGACTATATTGTAAAGCCTTTACTTATTTATAATCATACTTGAATGAATGACAGCTTGGCGATGCATCGTATTTCGTTATACCTGCTTGGCACCCAAGTTCCATTTGATGTCTTATTGCCGGATGTCGCGAAAACGCGACAAACCGTAATTAGCAGATAACTTCCAAAATAATTCTCATATGTGATTTATATTGTTTATATACATAAAAGAATGAAATATAAAGCTATTAGTATTTTTTGTAGCAAAAATGGATCACCTATTTAGTAATAATAATCAATGTAATTAGGCTGAATTCACGAAGTCAAAAAAATTACGATGCGCGTGAGTCAAGAGAGTGTGACGTCATAAATTTCGACTTGACAACGTGACCGCTGGTACCGATACAACCGTCTGGATGTACCCAATACACAACGACCGGCAGCAGTAAGATAAATGTACATATGCGCAAATGCTATGCGCTAAATCGGTATGTCGCGAAAACGCGACTGTCGGCGTTAAGGGGTTTAAAGAAGGGCAGTAAGTCATGGAAGTAGTGTGAATGTTTACCTACCTTTCAAACTATAGCTCTTGTAGATTTTAAATTATTTTTCTACGCAACAATCTCTGCTATAGTAGACCTGTTGTTGTTTTTTTTTTTTTACAAAACCACCTTCAAGATGTATGAAAAACATAATTTTTGAAAAAAAAATGCATTGTTTTTTGGTCGGAACTGGGCCCCTAAACGTCCTGGGCCCCCCCCCGCATTGCGGGGTCTGGCGGTATAGTAGTTCCGCCCCTGAATAGTGCGCAATATTATTATTACTTTTAAAATTTACATTAGCTTTTTTGAGAAATCGGAAGTAGCGTAAAGTACTACTTACAGTCAACGGAAATGACTCAAAATTTAATAGAAGGTAGAGAATTAGATCTTTTACTTACGTATGAAATTTCATGTATCTATCTGAAATAGTACTCAAGTTATAGGCTTTTGAAAAATTCAAAGTAGGAAAAGTACCACTTCCGGTTATCGGAAATCGCTCAAAAGTTGATACGGATCTACGATTTTGATTAAATACTTATATATGAAATTTCATCAACCTAGCTGTAACGGTACTCAAGTTATCGTGTTTACACACGGACAGACAGACACACAGACAGACACACAGACAGACACACAGACATACGGACAAGATTGCAAAATTATGTTTTTCCGTATCAGTGAGGTGTGAAACGTCGAGATTTGTAAAAATCGCGATTTTTTTTTTGCACGATTACAAGACTTTCTCTATACTACGTATATACGAGAAAGTAAAAATAGATTTATTTTTTGTTCAAATACAATTTTAATGGAGATGATTATACATTATTAGGTAATTATTAATAAAGAAAATTACACATTTTTTGCGCGACCCCACCCCCTCCGTATGGTAGCGCCCTAGGCCACCACCTTGTTCGCCTTATAGTTAGCGCCGACCCTGCATACATGGCCCCCATCCCAAAACGTAATATTAACTAATTGGAAAAGCCATAGATCAATGTAAAGAAAATACACACAAAAATGGTAGACAAAGCCTGTGTAAATAAAGTTACCTCCCATGCTGTATTGTTCATAAAATCAGGGGACATTTTTTAAAGGATAGTATATCGATTAAGCAAACAAATATATAATGAAAATATCATTCCAATATGTATGCTTAGTAATTAAAAAACATAATAAAAATGTAATATTATTTTTATAATCTTAAAATAATCGTATAAAATTACTTAACCTTTAGAAATTTTGTATAAAACATAAAACGGTAAACGATAGTTAAATAACAAATGATACTTTTTATGTCGTGAGATAAAAAATTATACAATGTTATAATATGTAATCCAAGTTCGACCTTGCCTTAGATCTTATTTTTAAAAAAAAATGTAAAAAAATGATTAGGCCTAGCGAAACAAAACCTTGTAATTGTAACTCCCTATCACTCTCATAAAAATTATAAATAAATTAATAGGGTACAAAAATAACGTTTGAATTAATAAGTTAAAAAAAAGACAACTATATTAACCTATATCAACGGAAATAGTTTTATTTTAATGAGTAGGCCTAAAAGATGCTCTGTTTAAAAAAGTAGTAAATATCATCCTAGGCCTACACGATGCTCAGTTTAAATGTTCTTAATTAATTTTTTTGTGACCGAACGAAAGGATATTTTTGAAAACTTTCTTCGGCAATATTGGTTTAAATTATGACAGGAATCGATTGGTAAATGTTTCAAGTCGCTAAGTGGTCTGGTTGCCGAGATATGGGCCAAAAACTGCATTTGTTCGAGGTTTTTTGGCTTTTCCGGGAAATCCAGGGAACTTGGAACTTGCTTAACATATTTGCTTTTGGAACTAGTCCTCGATATTGCTTCGTTGAGGAGAAGATACGACTTAAAGGCTGCGGACACACATCCATACATCGGGAAATGACGAGTTAATAATCGCAATTGTCCGTATGGAAATTGCGCTAAAAATAAAACAGTAACGGTATTAATTTACGAGTAAAGATAGTTTTATCATAACGCACTTTATGTACGCTCAGTTATTAAATGCACAAACATTCGGCAATAATAATAGTTTTAATAAATTTATTTCAAAATATTATTTTTTTCTGCAAGTAGATGTATACTTTTATTGTGCATCTAGGATAACAGTTGACAGTATTGGGTGAAATAACAGAAGAGGAGCAGATAGTTGATTTAATACTGGAGGCTAATTATGGGATCAAGGAAGTCTAAAAGTAAAGACAATATCCTGGTATTTTGTCTTCTAATGTTTGAAAAGTGAGAAGAGGTAGCTTTAGCAACAAGAGCCGCCTATACATCAATAGGTTCAAGTTAAGACCGAAAAGCTCGTAAATATGTCAGCAACAATCAGAAGAGATGGATATATGGTAAACAGTTACCCTTTTTAACAATACCAGCGACTGTGGCAAGTCTCAGACAATAAACACCTTATATGGTAAACATTTACCCTTAAACAATACCAGCAACTGTGGCAAGTCTCAGGCAATAAACACCTTATATGGTAAACATTTACCCTTAAACAATACCAGCGACTGTGGCAAGTCTCAGGCAATAAACACCTTATATGGTAAACATTTACCCTTAAACAATACCAGCGACTGTGACAAGTCCCGGTAAATTGCGTTCGCTACAGGGGTTGATGTTTTTGTACGGCCGGTCTATTTCTAAGTTCGTCTTGTTTTTACTGGCCACCAGCTGTTAAGGTCGACTTTAAGAAGTACAAACAACAAACTACACAAAGTTTGGACCACAGTATTAGTGCGGGCCTACACCCGTAATATTAGGTAGTCCAAACTGGCGAAAAAGTGCGTTTTAGGGTCAGTTTTTGCGGTTTTCAAAAAAAAAAATTTCACTACTTCTAGTTGTCCTATAAGAATAAAAATTATATGTCAATAAAGTTTAAGTCTGTATCTGTCGTAATCTGGTATTTTTATATCTGTAACGCATGTTTGAATGTGTTTTATATTTGTTTGAAAAGTATCAGTTACGTCAACAAATTTCACCGTTTTGCGTGTACCGATCGACCCCACACTGTTTTATTTGGTCGCGGCTTCGCGACGAAGCATCGTAGAAGCATAATCTTAATGTCATTTTAAAGAACGATTTCTAGGCTATCGTTTGATGTATAAATTGAAAAAATAACTTGTTTATTTCATTTAAAAAATACAGATTTTAAACTTTAAATGACGATATATACACGAAAACAAACTAATTCTGTTTCAATTTTTACACCGATGTAAAGTTCAGTTTTATAACTACTTTGTGTTGTAAATTGAAGTATTTCTGATTTACGGTCGCGAAGCCGTACCCCCAATAAACATATAACCCTCGAGTCGACTTTCAGCCCCGAGTAAGTTGCTCGCCGAACGGTTTTAAAGGTTGACGACCGATGATGCTAAACGGATTTTACCCTTGCTAGAGCCTTCAAACAAGTTGTAAGTACCATTTTTAAAGTTTCATTTCCATTTTAATAAATGAATTGTAAGTTTGAATGTCAGTTTGGTTTAATAAGTACACGTTATTAATGTAAATTTGAACTCTACTAGTCCACAGTTTCTTGCGTGTGAACTGCGCTTGTACACAGGGTGTGTTTAGACGTGAAGCTATTTAATTCAGGACATTCTAGGGACTTAAAATATGGATGCACTTAACTAATAGATGCTAGTGTTTACTAATTCTTTAAAATCTATCTAATGGGATTAATGATAGGGTCGTATTACTACAGTTTATTTGGACTATCACGTCAAAATTATGAATCGACAAATTCAAAATGGCCACCAGACAATCCTGGTAACTATGTGGACAAACTCAATTATTTACAGGGAACGAAGGTTAAATACTTATAACATATTAATGAAACACAAAAGAAATGTATAATTAAAATAACTACACATTTTTATTGATTTATTTAAAACAAAAGACACTAAATTTTAAGGACTAATGTGATTAATTTTTTTTATTTTCTGTTGTGCACTATGATTCTTATTCCCCTGCTAAATAATGTGAAATGGTCTGCGCCAGTCTCCGTAATAAAATATACCAGATCAATTTTTAGATGGTGGTGCAATTTATTAAGATTCTACATGTTGTGACTTAGTTTTAAATGTTATATTAGTTGTAAGTGTAAGTAGTACTAGATCTAGTAGTATTTCTCATTATTTATTTATTTTATATGCATATAATAGTAACAATGAAGGACAGTTAAGTTGTCCTATAGGATGTTGAGAACCACAGTATGGCATCTTCATCATTGGATATCTCAACCAGTGTGGCACAAGCAACGATTATTTCAAATTTCATTCAGTAGAATTACTCTTAAAAATATATATAAAATATAAATTACTTTTAACAAAAAGGTGTTTTCAGGCTTTTTCATATGTTTCCAGTTATAGTTATAGGACAAATAGTAGGCCTACACAATAGGCTAGTAGTAAATTTAATTATATTTTATTAATCACTAAATAAATTGTTCGTTCCATAGCTTGAGACATTTACGGTGGCTTATCCAGAACTTTCCTTAGAAGGGAAGGGAAGAAGGCCAAGACCCCACTCCCCCCTCCCCCCTACAATTCCCAAAACATATTACTTACTCTTGATGCTCCACAAGATCAAGGTTGAGGGAAACAAGACGTACAAAGATGTTCCCCCAAAACTGTTCCCCCAAAGCAGTTATCAGATTTGAAAAGAAACCAAAGCATGTGGCATCAACTGCTGCATCACTTGTAGGCATCACGTCTTTATTAAACTACATTACATTATATTTACTCTACTAAATTTTGATTCTGTTTCTCCTGCACTAGATAACCGTGGTATTTTTTAAAATAATATTTTAACTCATGTGATTTTTGAAAATAATTAACACATTTTTCCACGTCGATGTTACCAACACAATAATTTTAGAGTTATTCCAGAGCAAAAAAAAAAAAAATTGAATTTTTTTTATTTATGAAAATAAAAGTGACCAAAACGCATTTTTGTCATTTTCAATTATTTTTTTACCTTCGAAAGACTCATTTTAGATGACTGAAAAAAATTGGGCATATATATTACAAACTTTGCAGCAACTTTACCAATTTCCACACTTCTATGTTATTTACTTTAAAAAATATGGGTTCTCAAAAATGGCACTTTTTGAAAATCAGTTTTTTACCAAATTTTGCTTTTTTAAAAATCGCATAACTTTTTTATTTATTGAGATATTTTTATAAAATTTGTGGCATAGACCTTACAATTAAAAGTTCTTTCATGACATACTCACTCCAGAAGTCTGCAATCAATAGTTAATTTCAGTTTGGACTACCTAGTAATATATTCGCCTAGCCCTCTGTCCAAATCAACCCATCAACTCTCGTTCACACACCTAGTAAACTGAATACCAACATTTGGTCTAAGGGGAATAACACAACAACGTGGGACTGAACACAACTCACATACTCACTATAAACAATGACTTACCAAGCCTTAACCCGACGCGTAACAATAACAGTATTCACGTCCACCCCTGAAATAACAATACACGTGAAGAAAACACGTCCACTCCCTCCCCTACCCAGCAACAGGAAAAAAAATAAAACTACATGTCAATCATACCAAACATAAGAACATTACATACTGTTTTCTCTAGCTGTAAAATGTGCATGTCCATCATAGACACTGTCTGCTACATCTGTAATGGTAAAGTAGGCACAACTTTATAAACACAAGTCAGCACTGACTATTATCAATACCGTTTTTTACTATGTATGTTCGCCTTCAACTTTAACTGTTAGCCGTTCATATAGTACAAAAGAATATCACAGTTAAAAACAAATACACGTCTTTTCGTACGATTTGTATTTACAAGTTCTAGCTATATTGGTCTATCCCCACCTACTTCAGAACTGAATTAATCATTACGCGCTTTAAGAAAGCATGTATTTGTGATACAAAGATTTTAACAATAATCAAATATACATAGAATTTAGCGTATATGAGATAACGCATTATTTTTTAGAAAGAAAGCTAAGTTTAACATATTTTGAAAAAATCTTCTAAGATATATAGCTGCTAAGAAAGTGTACAATATGTAAATAGATTTAATTGATTTAAAACAATATTGTGTAGCTCTACGTTACTGTAATAACTCCGATAAATGATAGCTTACTTATAAAGTAAAAAAAAAAAACATTTTATTTCCATTCAAAAATTAACAAAATATGGGGCCCACATCCCAAACCGCAAATATAATTATAAACATTATGCTTTGCCATAGATCGCAGTAATAGAAAATCATTGACAAAGCATTGTTTAGGTAAAGGTAACACTAATGTTTTTTATGCAGGGGAAACAATCAAATATCAGTACATTAATTTAAGAAACACAACAAAAATAAATAATAGAAATAAAATAAAATATACTTTTTTTAATAACAAAAGATACAATAAAAATTAAAAAAAAATGTCTTGAAACAAAGATGTAAAATGACATTATCTATTACCAAGTCCTCTAATATCGGATCAAACTCTAAATGTGAAACTTTTGTCAGATTTCATTACTTAATGCTAAATATAGAGCGATTTGTCATTTGACGAGCTATTGTAAATTTATAGCCACTTTTTCCATTTAAAAATATAAATGGTTTTTAATTTAAACCAAAAATAAATTACAAATTAAACAAATGTATACCAAAAAAAGAAAACACTTTTGGATGGACAGACTGGCAGCTTTAACCCCCGACCCCAACCCCCCCAAAATTCAAAAACTTCTTCATAACTGAATGTCACTGTTTCTTTTCAGAACACTGATTATGTCAGCTTACTACTTTATAACCCCCACCCCTACCACTAAACGTTTCTATGTATTATATGTATATTTAACAATGAAAGAGATGGAGATAGCGGAGGTTTGTAAATTTGCTACGGTCCTCGTATGTCACGTGATGAAATACAAGTAATTAGACAGTGGTCACTTTGGGTACAAAGCTCAGGCGAGCTGAAAAGAATTACATCATCTGAGACTTAAAAAAAACAATTTATTTATTTGTTTGTTTGTCTTTTATTTTATAAACATGTATTTTTAAAGGTTTTAAAATATATCAATTAAATGTTTAAATATCTCCTTTTTTAATCCACATATCTAAATTATAAATATCTTCATTTAACTTATTCAAAAGGTTCGTATGTTTTACCTACATAAATCTTTTTAAACAAAGTTGGTGCTTAAAGACAAGGTATTGCGGTCACTCTAGCGTCGTATTTTAAGTTATCCTAAATAAGCTTCCATTTTATTATGGATTTAATCTCATATTACGTGTTGTCAGTAGGGCGTGATTATATGTAAATATGTATCTCTTATGTAAGAAGGAAAACATAAATAAAGAGTACTTAATAGTATTTTCACAATGACACATCATTGTCGAAAGATTTATAAAAATACAATTTAACCGCAATAGTTCACAGTATAAAAAAAACCACCAAAAAGCAAGTGTAAAAACGTTAAAATAACAATTGTGTATAAACTTTAGAAATGTGAACAAACTAACCTTGCATAATAGAATGGTTAGATAGCTATTACAATTACCGCGAAGTAGAGAGAAAATACCAATTGATGTACAGGCACCATGGTACTACATGTTTGTAGATTTTCTAAGAATTTGTTATTAAAATCACATCGGTCACATCATTGCCGTTTACATAGTCATTATCATTATTGTTATCATCATCGTCGACCTTGACGTTGACGTCATCAAGACTGTTAATTATTACGTGATTCAACAAGATTAAGTATCCGTAAATATTCTACTCACTTCAACATATTAAATTTATGTATGTGCCAGATAGTTATGGACATTTCAGATATAACGAAATATAATAGAGGAATATTGTGATGTCATACAATCCTATTCCTCTATTTAGTTTTCGATGCAATAAATTTGGACTGTTGATAATCCTGATTTTAAATATAAACTCGCTAATATGTTTGTTTGATGAAGTTGCTGGGAATTTAGAAACATACAATTGTAATACTGCAATTTTCGCTAGGGCAGAATACCCAAAACTATATTTTAATTAACGAACAACATAATGCCTAACAACTTCATTTTTTCATTAAGCTACGCCCAAGTGTCTTCGTCTTCTTTTGTGGGACTGTCTGTGTCAGGTCACCAAACAATAGAACATTACAGACCTTTTCTTGATCTGTCAAATGCACATGTCAATCATACTAAACAATAGAACATTACAGACATATTCTCTAGCTGTAAAATGTGCACGTCCATCATACACACTATCTGCTACATCTGTCATGATAAACTGGGCTCGACGTTGTCCCATTGTGTAGATAAAAAACTCTTTAAAAATGTCCAGTTTATAAACACAAGACAGCACTGACTATTACCAATACAGTTTGTTTATTATGTATGTTCGCCGTCAACTTTAATTGTTAGCCATTCATATCGGTCGACGTGGTCGAAAAAGAAGCCGTTCAAATAGCACAAAAAAATATCGCATTTAAAAAAAAAATACACGTCTTTTCATACGATTTGTATTTACAAGTTCTAGCTATATTGTTCTATGCCGACCTACTTCAGAACTGAATTAATCATTACGCGCTTTTAGAAAGCATGTATTTCTGATACAAAGATTTTTACAAAAATCAAATATACATAGAATTTAGCGTCTATTAGAAAGAAAGCTAAGTATAACATATTTGAAAAAAAAATACTCCTAACATATATAGCTGCTAAGAAAGTGTACAATATTTTAATAGATTAAATTGATTTAAAACAATCTTGTGTAGGTCTACGTTAGTGAAATAACACAGATGAATGATAGCTTACTTATAAAGTAAAAAAAAAAACCATTATATTTCCATTCATGCTTTGCCATTGATCGCAGTATAGAAAATCAATGAAAAAATATCGTTTAGGTAAAGATAACTCTTATGTTTTTTTAAGCAGGGGAAACAATCAAATATTAGTACATTATTTTAAGAAACACACAAAAACGAAAGAGTAGAAATATAATAAAATATACTATTTTTTAATGCAAAATAGAAAATAAAAATAGAAACAAAAATATTTTTCAAACGATGATGTAAAATGAAACTATCTATAAACATGCCCTTTAATACTAGATCTAACTCTAAATGTGAAATTTAAGTCAGATTACAATACTAAATGCAAAATATATAGTGATTTTTATATTTGTATACGCTATTTTGATTTGCTCATTTTGTTCCATAAAAAATATTAATGGTTTTTAATTAAAAGAAAAATTAATTACAAATTAAACATAAAAAGTTCTCCAACTTCATCAAAGGAAATTTCATTTGGAAATAATAATTTTAATTTTAGAGACTTAAGTATTAACTTAAATTATATGGCTCAATATATTGCATGTACGTTTTTGTTTTAATATTGTTTGTGCATTTCATAACGGTTATTATGAATGTATTTTATTTCTGTTATTATATTCATTCAACTGATAGTATCGACTACACATACATTATTTCAAGTGTGTGACCTGGAACATACACTAGACAAGCAAAAAAGGTTCACTGGCTTTCACTGTCAATCGTAAACGACCGGCTCTTTAACGTGGCCATGTCATTCGTACACGGGCATTGACCAGCCTTTCTATATAGCTGCTACAAAAGTGTAAAATATGTAAATAGCTTATATTGATTTACAAGAAATTTGTGTAGGTCTACGTTACTGTAATAACACCGATGAATGATAGCTTACTTATAAAGTAAAAAAAAAACATTATATTTCCATTCATGCTTTGCCATAGATCGCAGTATAGAAAATCAATGACAAACTATTGTTTAGGTAAAGATAACTCTTATGTTTTTTAAGCAGGGGAAACAATCTAACATTAGTACATTGTTTTAAGAAACACACACAATCAAAAGAGTTGAAATATGAAAAAATATACTATTTTTAATGCAAAATAGAAAATAAAAATAGAAACAAAAATATTCTTCAAACAATGATGTAAAATGAAACTTCATTATAAACATGCCCTTTAATACTAGATCTAACCTTAAATGTGAAACTTAAGTCAGATTACAATACTTAATACTATATGTATATTGATATTATTTTTGAGTACGTTGGATTTTTGTCTATTTTTTCCCATATAAAATATTAATGGTTTTTAATTTATTGAAAAAAAAAAACGGTTTGAGGACTGTATAGATATAGATGTTTCGAAGGGAAGAATGTTTGCTTTGATGTGTCTCATTGTAATAACATAACTTTTCCGATAGCTTAAAATTTGTATCATTTTAATTCTCGATAATCCCAATTTTTTTTATTTCAGCTCTACTTTAAAACCCAAATTCCGTCCCCCTCCCCCGTTCCCTCAGCCCACCACGCCGAGAAAAAAAATCCCTTGAATCATCATCCACTTTACCCCCAGACATGATAACCCCACAATCCCGTTAACTGTTCCAACGACCCCAACACCCACCGCAACATCAATATCCAGAACTTATTTAAAGTTCTAAATCTTGTCTCTTTCGCCTCATCTTTCACACTGCAACCTTTTGAAAAATCAATGCGACCACTACAACACCCTTTCAACTAGTAAACTTAAGTTGTTTCCCTACATAGAAAATGCTTCACTGTCCCATTGACCCTCTCTGAAAAATTTCCTTTCCTCTCCCCACCCAGACTTCTGACACTTTCATTTGACCTTCACCCCTTTTACTGTCATCCTTTGCATTTTTTTTTTTTATAATCAAATACATGACATCATGTAAATATTCATTATGTACATTTGCAAAACCTTTCGTTTTCATTTGGTGTTCAAAATTATGTTAAAAAAAATTGATGTTGATGTACGTGTTTTAATTGCAAATAAAAGTATTTAAAAAAAAAAATACACACTAACAAAAAAAAAAAAAAAAAAAAAGACAAAAACAAAAAAAAACACACTAACGCACTAACTTACACACATGACATGATGTAGTAATGTGTTTTAAATGACAAAAAAACATCTTTTTTACAAAGCCCGAATAGGTCAGTGATGAGTATCCTATGTTCGAATTTTGTGTTTGTATATATATATATATATATATATATATATATATATATATATATATATATATATATATATATATATATATATATATATATATATATGTATATATGTATATATATATATATATATATGTATATATATATATATATATATATATATATATATATATATATATATATATATATATATATATACATATATGTATATATGTATATATATATATATATATATCTATATATATATATATATATATATATATATATATATGTATATATATATATATGTATATATATATATATATCTATATATATATATATATATATATATATATGTATATATATATATATATATGTATATATATATATATATATCTATATCTATATCTATATATATATATATATATATATATATATATATATATATATATATATATATATATATATATACATATGGGGAGGCCTAAAACACATTTTTGCGGAATGGCCTTTTTTTTCTACTTCCGCCGCTGGTTCTCACCATGCTTTTCTTCCATCCCATTGAACACAGGGTAAACTAGCACCACACCGTCCAGTACCCGGTACAACAGTAGGAAACTAATAACTAAAAACTACGTCACTCATGTCAAATTAATTATCACTGATATATAGAGAAATGCATTCTGAATAAAATAACATTCCCATTTAAAGACATCTGAAAAAGTCGGCACTTGGGCAGTGGCAAGTATGGGATGTTGCCACGGGGCTGTGGGTCTGGGCTTGTTGCCCAAGCGGCAATCAGCTGGCCGTTTACTTTCTACTGCACGTATTACAACTGATCTCTAATAATTGTTTTAATTCTGTTTAAATGTGTTTCTCTTTACAGTATGATATTTGATATGAATTTTGAAAATGAAATTATGTAACTATTAATATTTTTGCAAGGAGCTGGAGAGCCGCATCTTGACAGCCAAAGAGCCGCATGCGGCTCGCGAGCCGCAGGTTGCCAACCCCTGCACTAACGGGTTTAGGCTCTATAAAGTTTTTTTAAAGGTTGGAAGCTGATAGGCACATGTCTAAAAATAACTAGGTGCACAAATGCTACCATTTACGCTTCCTACCACATAATATAATTAGCTTACATATAAACATGCCGATAATCAAAGAATGCAAAAATTTGACGGTCTTATCTTGTGTTTACAAATGCGTACGCTTTTAAAATATGTATTAGATTCTTACGCTTATATTTATTGGTATATAAAACAAAAGTTGCATTTATGTAATAATAAAGTAAAACAATTTAAGTTAGGTAAGTGTTATCGAAACGCAACTTTGCACATTTAGTTGCAACTTTTTCGGGGAGTTTCTTTTCCTCGTACATGTACATTCGCTACTAACCATAAAAAAAATGATTATGGTCGGCTGTGGGCCCCTAAACGGCCGGGGCCCTCCGCATCGCAGGGTCTGGCGGCAGTGTAGTTACGCCCCTGATTCCAACACTTTCTTACATTGAGGCACTGTTATGTTGAGGTACCGCTGTATGTAAAACTCAACACTGGAATAAACAACCATACGACTCCGTGTTTTCAAAGACATTAAACTAAATGGGAAAGTAGATATTAAGCAATTGAAATCACACAAGGTAAAATATTGTACCTTTTCGGTTTAGTATACAGAAAAGTGGTATCTTAAAAATGTGTTCACTTTCCAACAGACGTTGTACATAAACATTGTTTTCGATCATGTTCTAGTTTTGGACGTAAGTAGTTATACAGACCCTAGTTAGTCCCTTAGGGGGCGCCAAAATGGGTCGGAAACATAAATTGAAAGGTTGAGGGGGGTGCAAATCGAAATCTTGAGGGGGGGGGGGGGGTCATTCATTATTTCATTAGTCCTCTTTGCTCCTTATGGAGCATAGGGCCTCCACCATTTCCTTCCATTTCTTCCTATCCTCGGCTATTAATTTTGACATCTCCCAAGACATCCCTATTGGCTTCAGTTCTTCAAGAAGACTCCGCCTCCAGGTCTGTCTTGGGCGCCCTCTCTTCCGCTTTCCCTGGGGGTTCCACTCAAGCGCTTGACGTGTAACATTTGTGTGAGCCTTTCGCAGTGTGTGACCCACCCAGCGCCACTTCCTCCTTCTTATTTGCACACCTATAGGCTCCTGCCTAGCTTTCCTCCATAGTTCCAAGTTCGGCACTTTGTCCTGCCATCTCAGTTTCAGTATCTGTCTAAGGCATCTATTCATGAAGGTCTGTATCTTTGCTGCCTTGGAGACTCTCCATGTCTCTGCTCCATACAGCAGAACTGCCTTGACATTAGAGTTAAATATCCTAATTTTTGTGGTAATGGAGATGGCCGAACTTTTCCATATGGGTCGCAGGACTGTGAAAGCGCAGCGGGCTTTATTAACTCTAGCGCGTATGTCCTCCTCTGTGCCTCCCGTTTTGCTGATCTTGCTGCCAAGGTAGACAAACTCTTGCACATCATTTACCTGTCTTCCGTCTATTGACACTGGAGCCTCCTGTTTATTGTTAATTCTCATCATTTCCGTCTTTTCTTTGTTGATCTTCAGACCTACGCGCTGCGAGATGGCTCCTAATGCATCAACTTTTTCTTGCATGTCCTGTAGCCTGTGCGAGAGTAAGGCAAGATCATCTGCAAACTCCAGATCTTCTAGTTTCCAGGGGGGAGGGGGTGCAAATCGAAAAATTGTCCCCGGGCGCCGGGAAGGGTCGCTACGCCTCTGATACACATGAACATAGATATTAAATTTAAAATTCGTTATTAAAAGAAAGATACTGAAAACAAAGTACAGTGTTACCTTAATATGCGAGTATAATTTGTTCCGTGAAATTACTGTACAGTAAAATTGCTTTTATTTCTTAGCAATGTTTTTTTTCCTTGTAAATAAATGCCATTAATCCGTACCTGCCCGTCAATTTGCTACCGAGTTGTTTTTATAGGTGCTTTTCTTGAATAGAAGTGCATTTATACATGACAAAATATGTTATAATAACATAATAAAGGTAACGCAAATAAAATGGTTTAAATAAAGTGCATTGACCTTGAAAATGAACCAAGCAGGCCGTTAAAATAAACATGTCCAAGGTTTGTTTTTTCCACCCTTTCAGAATGTTTCAAAAATTAATTAGGTATGTGTCATTAACTAGCTCCGATGCACATTCAGTTGCAACTTTTTAAAGGTGTTTCTTTACCGTGAACTGTTTTTCGAGCTACTTCGCACATCTTTGTTTTGGTATGAAGAAAAATGTTTTCGTAAATATGAGTTGACATAAACATTGTTTTCGATCAAACATTAGGTTGTGCCCGAAAGTATTCACTAATGCCCTAGATAGTATGGGAGTTAAAAACATAACATAAAGAAGACTTATTGAAAATTGTTTTTTCATTTCAATGCTAGGCATTAATTAGAAAAATATGGGATAGGTTCTATAGGCATAGTAAATAATTATTTGGGCCTAAATTAACTTAGAACAGATTTTAATTACTGTGTCTCATGTCAATTTATAAATAAAAAGTCCATTAAAAAGTTGTATTTTTAACTGAGATCTCACAGTCAGTGTTTATAAAACGTTAAAAATGTGCTATAACTGATGCACGTTATCCATAAACATAATGCAATAATTGTAAACACCATAATTGTGAAGATCCCAGCATTGATATATGGAATATTCAAATCACGCTGTGGGTAAGGCAGTTGATGGAACCTCCACAGTTTTATCACATAGTGTATCTAATGAATGATATTGGGAAATATTACTACGAGTTGATGTATGCTTTGATTGTCCTTCTAGAGTACCAGTCGACAGTATTTGGTCATACAAGTGTAGAGGAACAGATAGTAGATTTAATACTGGAGGTTAGTCGATATACCAAGGAAATCTAAAAGAAAATACACGATATTTGCTAGTCTGTTTGCAAGTGTCAGAAAAGTTAGCACATGTCGCTATATAAGAAATGCTTATACTACAATCAATTAAAAGTATAAGACTAAAAGTGCGATATTGGCTGTAAAAATATATCAGATTCACTCAGAAGCGATGGAGGAAATGTTACATCTGACCCACACCATAAATTTTGTGGTAACGACAAAAAAAAAAAAACATGAAAAGTGGAAACAAAAAAACGAAAACTATCAAATGATAATAGTGACCAAAAATGTGACTTAATGTGCACATTTAAATCCATCCGAAAATATTTTAAATCAAACATTTAAAAACAGAATAATGACGGACAATAAATCAAACAATATAAGGTTACCTGTAAAATACTTCATATTAAAATAATAGGAGAATAAAACTAAACAAATATGAATAATACTGTTGCAATTGTCACACTTATTAAATAAAATAAAATTGATCAGAATCACGTCTCTGAGCCAGAGGCGTAGCGACCCTCCCCGGCGCCCGATGACAAACTTTTTCAATTTGGCGCCCCCCCCTCCCCCCCCCCCCTTAAACTTTTCTTTTGTTTTGCACCCCCATTCCCTCAAACTATTTATAATGAAAAATGCAGCTAAATGATACTTTATTTTATTTTTTTTACAACCCATTTTGACGGCCCCTAATGGTCGGCGCCCGGGGACATATGTACCCCTGCCCCCCCCCCGCCCCATCGCTACGCCTCTGCTCTGTGCTAAGCTCACCAATTAAGAGAAAGGCTTATACTATAATTCTATTGCCTCGATATTATAAATGAAGGGGACTTAAAATAATTTACATTTCAGAAGGGAAACAACTTTCCTACTCTTTTGTTGATTAAAGTCTACCTAAGCAGTACAAAAACAATATATTACTATTATATTTTTATAATAATTTTCTAATAACAATTTATGCATTTGTAAATGTCTTTATATAGATACGTTTCTATATATAAATGCATATAAATTGCTTTTGTATTTAAAATCTTAAGAACCAGATAAATATGTTATATATTTTGTTATATACTTTAAGCCTGATCTTTATTCAACCGTCCCAGCAGTTTTTGCGTTCGGCGTCAATTATTTCATTTTGGAATAAACATAAACACCGACTTGAACATACCAACCTTTCACCCTCCCACTAATTCGCTCACACAGCAATCTGTTCGTCAAACCCCCCCCCCCCCCCACCCACACACACTACAAATGGTAACACATCAGCAGTCAGATAACACAGCACAAAATTTGACGCTTGGCGTGCCTTAAAACACGCAGTCACCCTCTCCACGCCTCGTCAGACACAGCTACCCACTCCCCCCTCTCCCCCTCTATCCACTTACCCTCAGACATGAAAACACCACTTTCCCTTTAACTGTTCCAACGACCCCACCACCCACCCCAACATCAATTTCGAATATCTATTCATTTGCTTTTTAAAGTTCTAAATCTTGTTTCTTTCCCCTCATGTTTTACACAGCAACCTTTTGAAAACTCAATGCGACCAGTACATAAATAAACACTCTTTTAACTAGTCAACTTAATTTGTTTCCCTACATTGAAAATGCTCCACTGGCCCTTTGTCATTCTCGGAAAAATATCCTTTCCACTCCCCACCCAGACTTCTGACACGTTTATTTGACCTTCACCCCTTTTACTGCCATCTTTTGTAATTTTTGTTATAATCATATACATGACATCACGCAAATATTCATTATGTACATGTTCAAAACCTTTCGTTTTCATTTGAAACTATGTAAAAAATGTGATGTTGATGTATTTGTTTTAATTGCAAATAAAAGTATTAAAAAAAAAAAAAGAAAAAAAAAAAAAAACACACAAAAAAAAAAAAAAAAAAAAAAATTTCATTTTGGAAAACGTATTAGTAATGCAAAAAGTATCACTAGTAAAGAACGTGTCATCACTTAAAACAAAAATGATTTTAATTGGGACTAGTGTAAACTGTTAGTGTAAATTATTTGCATATGATATTGTGCTTATGCAGTTATGTTTGACTTTTTTGGCTTTAAATAAAAAAAATAAAATAAACTGAAGTAAAAAAAAAATATATATATACTGCTGTAAAAATATATCAGCTGCAATCAGAAGAGATAGAGAAAATGTTACATCTAACCCAGACCATAGCTGTTTTTGTAACGAAAAACAAAAAATCATAAAAAAGTAAAGGAAAAAGAAAATAAATAAATAAAAAAAATAAAAATAAATGATAATAGTGATCAAAAATGCGCAAAAATGAACACTTTTAAATCCACCCAAAACATTTTAAATCAAACATTAAATAAAAAAAGAACGGCGGACAATAAAACAAACAATAGCACATTAAACGTCTAAACAACTTCATTTTACATGAATAGGAAAATAAAACAAAGCAACAATGAATAATACTGTTGCAATTATTTGACGTAATTATTCCATATACTCTTATTAAATAAAATGAAATTGTTCAGACTCATATCTCTGTGCTGCTCTCACAAATTAAAAGAAAGACATATTAGAATTAATTTTGTTTCGGAGTGATAAATGATCGGGACTTAATTTACATTTCATAAGGGAAACAACTTACCAATTATTTTGTTGAATAACGTGTACCTAAACAGTTCAAATATTGTATACATCTATTACATTATTATATTAATTTTCTAATACATACTTTTACGATCGTATGTATTATTAAAGAGATAAGTTTCATTATATTTAAGAAAGGCGGAGGAGCTTTAATTTGTTCACTTACTCACTGTTAATGACATGGTAAGCTCTTCCGGTTACTTTAATCCACTAGTCGTTTTACTATGATAGTTTAAGTTTAGCAGATTTATTTAATATATAATATAGTGACCCACCGTATTCTTTATGTTTATAAAGCGTATAGTTATATAATTAAACATATATTTAATTGGAGTCAAAAGCTCACCGGAAGCGATCATCTGGTAGATGACCTTTATCTTTGACTTTGACTTAGAATTTAATCAAAACATTATCTTACATCGGAAACTGACGTTCTTTTTCCCTGGGGTGGTGTATTTTCCGAAACAAAACAAAAATTCAACCAGAACCAGAAATCCAGGTCGGAATAAAATAATTTCATCCCTTATACCAACAAGCCCAGCATCATTTACACAATCAAACCAACAATCATCGCACAATACATAACATTGAACTACAAGGACAACATAATCGAAAATCAGAGAGCCACCCCAGACAGAGAGCAAACATGTCAACACTGCGCATCCCCACAACAATGGACAATCCACTGCTAGCTAAGTCACCTCAACAGAAAACCCCCACAACACTGGACAACCCACTGCTAGCTAAGTCACCTCAACAGAAAACCCCTACACCACTGGACAACCCACTGCTAGCTAAGTCACCTCAACAGAAAACCCCCACAACACTGGACAACCCACTGCTAGCTAAGTCACCTCAACAGAAAACCACTACACCACTGGACAACCCACTGCTAGCTAAGTCACCTCAACAGAAAACCCCTACACCACTGGACAACCCACTGCTAGCTAAGTCACCTCAACAGAAAACCCCTACACCACTGGACAACCCACTGCTAGCTAAGTCACCTCAACAGAAAAACCCTACACCAGCACCACACTCAGCCGAAGACAGAACAACGCCAATAGCAACAATGATCAAAATACAGCCAGCTATATCCACTCCAACCCTGGACACTCTCTACCAATGGTCACGAAGACGCCAACAACTGAACAAGACGCATCAGCATCTTTAATAAGTAACAAACATGGTTGGAGTAACCACACCACGTATCTGATTCTCGACGACCAGAAAGAAACCCCCATCCCTCAACCACCCAACAAACAAACATGGTTATAACAACAACAACCACTAAGAGGAAGAAGGACAGCCCAGACCCAGAGAAAACATCAAAAGCAACAAAGGTCAATGGAGAAGTCAAGGAACCAGCAGCCCCCACCCGTTATAAAAACACAAGCACTTTATAAAAGGGGTCGTCCATAAATGACTTCACACTCCTAAGGTGGGAGGGGGTCCGTAATTTTGTGACGGTGTGTGATGTGGGGAGGGTGGGGTAGGGGAGGGGGGGGGGGGTCAGATGGCAGATGGTGTGATGTCACACTTTTGAATTCTAAAAAAGTAATGTTAGAAAACGAGTTTTAGCCGTTATTTCGCGTTTAAAAAAATGTTTTAGAAAATGTTAATAGAAATTGATTAAAATACTCCATTTTGAGAAAGTTCAGGTAAGGCTTTGGAAAAACTAATGGATGTTTTAAGAAAAATTCAACTGCAATTTTGAGGGGGAGGGGGGCGTTGTAGGCTGAGATGTGACGTCATTTTAGGGGGGATGGGCTGGCTTTTTGTGACGATGTGTAAAAGAAGGTAACGGGGGGGGGGGTAAAAATCGTCCAAAAAGCGTGACGTCTTTTATGGATAAGCCCAAACAATCGAAGAAGTATATGCGCCTTTGTATGTGCATGCATCTAGATATCACTTAAGACAAGCGTTGGATTAGTGATGGTATAACTCAATATCTTGGCAAATTTTAATGATTTATGAGGTGTATGTTTCACCACATTTTATCTAATATAATTTTGGACAGTGTGGTGAGAATAATTATGTTAATTACCAGATGTGTTGTTTGATGTTGTAATACAATCTACTTGAATATTTTCTTATAGTTTTACTCATGGGAAATAACTTTTGATGAAATTATGTTTATCGAACAATATATTATAAAAACTAATAAAATACATGTATGTTACATTATAATTTTAAAAAATATAAAGTGTCTAACGTTGTTTACAAAAAAAAATTGATTGTGTTTAGTATTGATTACTACAATTGAACTTTTTAATTTAGTTAAACATATAGACTTTCAATTTATTTCATCTCTGTTTATTTATATACTGATTTTTAACTATTATAATTACTTTTTGCAGCATAAAAGTGTTAACGCTAATAACAATTTTTTTCTCAACATATGCAACATCCAAAGAACTAGATCAGGGGTCGGCAACATGCGGCTCTTTTGATATCAAGATGCGGCTCTCCAGCTCCTTGCACAAATACTAATAATCTTAATAAAAAATAAAATATTTGAAATAAAAAAAATGTTTGTGGCTCTTTACAACCAGGGAAATTTTGAAAATTGTAACTTTTGGCTCTTCCGCTTCAAAAGGTTGCCGACCTCTGATCTAGATCAGGGATCGGCAACCTTTTGAGCCAGAAGAGCCAAAAGTTACAAGAGCCACACACATATGTAATTTCAATATTTTGGAATCTGATTAGGATTAGAAATATATACTTTTTTTTTTTAAATTTGAAATAAATAGCTTTAAATATGAAATAATATGTATAGGGCCTAAACTATACCTATAAAACATAGGACTTGTGTTGAAATAAAACATAAACATGTTAAGTTGTCGTATGCAAATTGGAATTTAATTGTTTATTACTGTGATGAAATATATTCTAAATTTCAAATAATCATACATACAAACTCCAGAGCTTTACACTAAACATTTGATTATAAGTAATTGTACTAATTATATGTATTGATTTCCTTTTAACAATAACTTATTTAAAATAGTGTTGTCTTCTTTATATAAATAACAAAAATAAAATGCAATCAATAATAATTAGTTTTTGCTAAATAAAAATCCACGAACGTGTTGTAGCTGTATTGTTTTTTAAAAGGTTTTAAGTGTATGGGCACATGTCTAAAAATAACTAGGTATACAAAAATCATTTACGCTTCGCACCAAATATATGAGTATGCTTACATATAAATACGCCGATACTCAAAGAATGCTTGTGTCTACACTTTAATAAACAATTCTACGACTAGTTAGTTCAATCACATTATACTAGGTTAAAATGTAGATTATTGATATTATATATATATATATATATATATATATATATATATATATATATATATATATATTGATATGTACTTTGTGACTGATCTTCCATCAATGCTGGACTGTTATTAAAACGTTTTTTTAATGATTTTTTTTTTGTCTGTACTCTACATTTTGTTTACAATAGTAACATGTCTAAAAACCACTGTCAAGTTTATAGCTAAAGTTTCAGTAAAATATTATGGGATGGCGTAGTCTAGTGTTAAAGAACTAGACTGCTGACCCGTCTAAAAACCATCGCGTGTCTATTGAACGTGATGACGCGCTTTTGTCGTAGACCCCCCCCCCCCCCCATCCCCCACCTCGCTCCACGCCCAACACGGCCGTGATGACGCGTGTGGATAGAGCTGCCTACTAATTCGGTCCAAATTTTAATTAATTCATAAAAAATTAATTAGGCGACGAATAAGTCAAATTGAATGTCTCGATGTATTTTCTTCATGTGTTGACCCACGCACCAACTACGAACCGTATCTGTCAGCTAGATGTGCCTGCAATTTCACACGGGCGTTTCGATCTAGATAGACAGACCGAAGAGGAAGTGAGTGTAATAAAAGCTTGTAAAAACAAACTGCTAATTGACATGAACATATTTAGATTTCGTTACATAAAAATCCAAAAAAAGGTAGCTTGATTACGTTTTGGAAAAAAAATTAGGAAGTTGTTAGGCACATGTCTAAAAAATAATTACGAACAATATCTCTATCATTTAAGCAAGCTTGCTTTGACCAGCCTTTCGAATAGCTTTCTGATGTTAGAGCAGAGGGAGAACGGTCTGTAGCTCTCAGGTGAGCCCAGATCCCTTGCTGTCTTGGACAGGGCGACCACCTCCACAATTTTACACCTGCTGGCAAGTTTGACAGACGTCTATGATTGGTTCATTACAAGTATAAAACTAAGGTAACGACCACTAATATATTAAAAAAGATAAAGCGAATCTTTCATCCGACTGCAAACATTATCGTTTAAACATGTTCTCTCCTACAACGAAAAAAGTATAAATAGTCCCCACCGTTGGAGATGAGAAGTTGACCGAATCAATGATACATATCAATATCATTATATGTTTTTATATGCAATATACTGAATCTTGGACTCTGAATTATCTTTTCTTTGTCATGGGAAATAACTATTGATTAAATTAATTTTCCTAAAATCTATAAAAAAAAAATTAAAAAAAAATATGTATGCGTTCTTCATATAATTCAAAACAATATTTTCAAATACAAATTTTTTTAATTTTTTTTTTTTCATTTTACCTGGATAATTTAGCTAAATTCAAAGTCTTTTAATCTATTACATATATTTTTTATGTAGGCCTATAGATCGATTTTAAACTTTAATTTGCGATTGTGACAAGACAAAGTTTCTGTCAATTAAAACCATTTATTTTCATGATAACCCCACATTCCCTATAACTGTTTCAACGACCCCACCACCCACCCCAACATCAATTTCGAATATCTATTCATTAACTTATTTAAAGTTCTAAATCTTATTTCTTTCCCCTCATCTTTCACACAGCAACCTTTTGAAAACTCAATGCAACCAGTACATATATAAACACTCTTTCAACTAGTCAACTTAATTTGTTTCCCTACATAGAATATGCTTCACTGTCTCATTGAGCCTCTGAAAAATTTCCTGTCCTCTCCCCACCCATACTTCTGACACTTTCATTTGACCTTCACCCCTTTTACTGTCATCCTTTGCAATTTTTTATAATGAAATACATGACATCATGTAAATATTCATTATGTACATTTACAAAAACTTTCGTTTTCATTTGATGTTCGAAATTATGTTAAAAAAAATTGATGTTTATGTACTTGTTTTAATTGCAAATAAAAGTATTAATAATAAACAAAAAACAATTAAAAATTAAAAAAAAAAAAACATTTATTTTCACATAAAGACCTTTAATTAATTTTTTAGCTATTTATTTATATATTGATTTTTAATTTTAATAAGGGCGAGGTAAAAATATCATAATGTTAACGCAAAAAATAATAGTCGTCTCTTCATATCTTATACCCAAATATCTAGATCACTATATTCTCATTGTCATTAATAGTCTCTCACATATTGATTTCAGACAAGATTACTTGTTTTGGATTGGTTGTTATTCATATTTAAAATGACTAAATCCATTTTAAAAAAAAAGAAAAGTGCTAGCGTTAACAAACACCAGCATTTTGATTACAATTACAATTAAACTGAGTCTCCAGTATTCTAATGAAAACGTCAACCACATATTTCACCTTGTGACACCCGACCTCGCTACGCCATTGGATCTAGCTAACTGAAACTATGCTTCAGGAGCTGCCTATACATCAAAACTTGCAGCAGAGTTTCTTCCAGGCATCTCTTCGAGGGGGCTTCGCCCCCCCCCCCCCCCGAACGAAATGAAATTTATATAATTTATATAGAAAATATATACTTTTAACAGTGTCCGCCCCCCCGAAGAAAGTCTACCGCCCCCCCGCCCCACCGGAAAATTTCAAGTGCCCCCCCCCCGGAGAAAAAAGTCTGGAAGAAACACTGCTTGCAAGTGTACAACTAACCAATGCTTTATTTAGCTGTAAAAATATATCGGCAACAATCAGAAGAGATGGAGAAAATGTTACATCTAACCCAGACCATAGCTGTTTATGTAACGACAAAAACAAAAATCATAGAAAAGTAAAGGAATAAGAAAAAAAATGATAATGGTGATCAAAAATGCAATAAATGAAGAAATGTAAATTCACCCAAAAACATTTTAAATCAGACATTACATAAACAAAGAACGGCGGACAACAAAACAAACGATAGAACATTACGTCTAAACTATTCCATATTAAATGAATAGGAAAATAAAATAAAAAGCAAACATGAATAATACTGTTGCAATTATTTGACGTAATTATTCCATATACACTAAACACTCTTATTAAATAAAATGAAGTTGTTCAGACTCTTATCTCTGTGTTGCTCTCACAAATTAAGAGAAAGACATATTAGAATTATATTGTTTCGGTGTGATAAATGATTGGGACTTAATTTACATTTTATAAGGGAAACAACTTACCAATTATTTTGTTGATTTACGTATTCCTGAACAGTTCAAATATAGTATACATCTATTACATTATTATATTAATTTTCTAA
This sequence comes from Physella acuta, assembly GCF_028476545.2. NCBI lineage: Eukaryota > Metazoa > Mollusca > Gastropoda > Physidae > Physella > Physella acuta. The sequence goes on from NW_026731661.1 coordinate 913,795, forward strand.
TACAAAACTTTACATTCTTAGGAAACATATAAGAAATAATTTTTTATATAAATATGTTATTAAATTTCTTTTGCATTCATAAACGTAAGAACCATTGAAATATGGTATTTAATTTGTTATATATTATGTGCCTGTTCTCAAACTATAATAACTATGGATGGTCTTTTTCCATTAAAATTATTTTATTTATAATATTAGGAAAACAATAAATAAAGTATTACTTTTAATTTAGACAGTCTCTAGCCAAACATCATTCGATAAGCCCTCAAATAAATTAACATAACAGTCTTCTGTTTCGTTTCCTAGGTTTTAAAAGTGCACAATCTGAATGGTAGAAAGAGAATCACACCTCACCCGACCCCCACAGACACACACACTCCCCCCCCCCCCACCCCCACTCAACCGGACTGGCGGATATTTCAAGGTAGCCTGTTCGCCATCCATCTATTCATCCCTTCATCCCTTCATCTATTTAATGTAGTCATATTTTAATTACTTTTAATGATTAATTAATTTTCTAATTAGAGAAACAAATTAGGAATCTACAAATAATTAACGGAAAGACAATTTGCCAATGGACATTTTTCCTAATTGTCTTAAATATTCGAATTGACATATTCCTAATTGTGAGAAATGCTCTAAGAAACTTTAAGCTGATTGGGACAAACGCGTAAATTGGCGTTTGCTCGAATTTGGACAAAAGCGTGTTGCCGCATGCAATGATGAAAGCCTGGCCTGCCAAGGTGAAAAAGAGAATTACTGGAGATTGCTAGCACTTGTTATCTAGCGTTGTCTACACTCAAAGTGTTCATTTAAATATCAAACTTTTCAAAATGCTGTCATTGGGCCGGTGAAGTGGAGTCGACGTGTTTAAATGTTATTGTTAGGAGTATTACATTTTAACACAGTAATTTGGTTAAACGTAAAGACTTACACATTATTTTATATCTTTTATATCTTATTTTTTCATATTGTGAATTTTTATCTTAATAAGCGTTGGACTGAGATAGATGAGTTAAAAGTCAATTACATTGTTTAAAAAGGACTTTGGTAGATGTTTTGTATATATGAGCAGGGTGCATTGGCGTAGCTAGGTCGGGCGTCACCCGGTGCGGCACTTAATGGAGTCACAGTAGTATAAATAAAATTTTATATTAAATTTACTTTCGCTATTAATTTGTACAATTTCAGTACAATACATACCTTAATTTATTTCAAAAATATTTATTTAATTGATGCTATTTATTTGTGATTTTGACAGTGTTCACATTATACTAGCGATTTGTATGTATATCTATATATATAAAGCAAAGTGGTCAAGTGCCCGATAGGGCACTTCCCGGCGCCGCAGGCGCGTCAAATTTGGCACGATGGTGCCTTGGGGCAATAGAACACGAGGGCCGGTGACGGTTGGCGGAAAAGTCCACGGAGAGGGGGTCAAAACTGACCTCGACTGACCGGCGCCTTATATGAGCTCTATTACGAAAAAAATTTTCCTCCGACGACCCCCCTTGAAATTTTGTGAGGTGGTAGGAGAACGCCTTGGGGTGTCACAAAAAACTCGCCATGTCCGGGAAAATTCGTTAAATGGGTCAAAACTGACCAGTCGTATTTCCCTATATAATCTTTGTATTTTATGGGAAAAACAGAGGGTGATTTCAAAACGGATTTGAGGGCACTTATCGTCTTTACATCTGGCTAATTTTTTGCATGCTCTTAGGCAAATGGCTTGACCTTTAGGGAAAACTGTCGGTTCCACTCAAAGCCCTCAACGAGGGCTAAAAAGTGACCGCGAGTGAAATTCTCTCTATATGAGCTCTATTACGAAAAAAAATTTCCTCCGACGACCCCCCTTGAAATTTTGTGAGGTGGTAGGAGAACGCCTTGGGGTGTCACAAAAAACTCGCCATGTCCGGGAAAATTCGTTAAATGGGTCAAAACTGACCAGTCGTATTTCCCTATATAATCTTTGTATTTTATGGAAAAAACAGAGGGTGATTTCAAAACGGATTTGAGGTCACTTACCGTCTATACATCTGGCTAATTGTTTGCATGCTCTTAGGTAAATGGCCTAACCTTTAAGTAAAACTGTCGGTTTCACTCAAAGCCCTCGACGAGGGCTAAAAAGTGACCGCGAGTGAAATTCTCTTTATATGAGCTCTATTACGAAAAAAAATTTCCTCCGACGACCCCCCTTGAAATTTTGTGAGGTGATAGGAGAACGCCTTGGGGTGTCACAAAAAACTCGCCATGTCCGGGAAAATTCGTTAAATGGGTCAAAACTGACCAGTCGTATTTCCTTATATAATCTTTGTATTTTATGGGAAAAACAGAGGGTGGTTTCAAAACGGATTTGAGGGCACTTAATTTCTTTACATCTGGCTAATTTTTTGCATGCTCTTAGGTAAATGGCTTGACCTTTAGGGAAAACTGTCGGTTTCACTCAAAGCCCTCGACGGGGGTTAAAAAGTGACCGCGAGTGAAATTCTCTTTATATGAGCTCTATTACGAAAAAAAATTTCCTCCGACGACCCCCCTTGAAATTTTGTGAGGTGGTAGGAGAACGCCTTGGGGTGTCACAAAAAACTCGCCATGTCCGGGAAAATTCGTTAAATGGGTCAAAACTGACCAGTCGTATTTCCTTATAGAATCTTTGTATTTTATGGGAAAAACAGAGGGTGGTTTCAAAACGGATTTGAGGGCACTTACCGTCTTTACATCTGGCTAATTTTTTGCATGCTCTTAGGTAAATGGCTTGACCTTTAGGGAAAACTGTCGGTTTCACTCAAAGCCCTCGACGGGGGTTAAAAAGTGACCGCGAGTGAAATTCTCTTTATATGAGCTCTATTACGAAAAAAAATTTCCTCCGACGACCCCCCTTGAAATTTTGTGAGGTGGTAGGAGAACGCCTTGGGGTGTCACAAAAAACTCGCCATGTCCGGGAAAATTCGTTTAATGGGTCAAAACTGACCAGTCGTATTTCCCTATATAATCTTTGTATTTTATTGGAAAAACAGAGGGTGATTTCAAAACGGATTTGATGTCACTTACCTTCTTTACATCTGGCTAATTTTTTGCATGCTCTTAAGTAAATGGCCTGACCTTTAGGGAAAATTGTCGGTTTCACTCAAAGCCCTCGACGAGGGCTAAAAAGTGACCGCGAGTGAAATTCTCTTTATATGAGCTCTATTACGAAAAAAAATTTCCTCCGACGACCCCCCTTGAAATTTTGTGAGGTGGTAGGAGAACGCCTTGGGGTGTCACAAAAAACTCGCCATGTCCGGGAAAATTCGTTAAATGGGTCAAAACTGACCAGTCGTATTTCCCTATATAATCTTTGTATTTTATGGGAAAAACAGAGGGTGATTTCAAAACGGATTTGAGGGCACTTATCGTCTTTACATCTGGCTATTTTTTTGCATGCTCTTAGGTAAATGGCTTGACATTTAGGAAAAACTGTCGGTTTCACTCAAAGCCCTCGGCGAGGGCTAAAAAGTGACCGCGAGTGAAATTCTCTTTATATGAGCTCTATTACGAAAAAAAAATTTCCTCCGACGACCCCCCTTGAAATTTTGTGAGGTGGTAGGAGAACGCCTTGGGGTGTCCCAAAAAACTCGCCATGTCCGGGAAAATTCGTTAAATGGGTCAAAACTGACCAGTCGTATTTCCCTATATAATCTTTGTATTTTATGGAAAAAACAGAGGGTGATTTCAAAACGGATTTGAGGGCACTTACCGTCTTTACATCTGGCTAATTGTTTGCATGCTCTTATGTAAATGGCTTGACCTTTAGGGAAAACTGTCGGTTTCACTCAAAGCCCTCGACGAGGGCTAAAAAGTGACCGAGAGTGAAATTCTCATTATACGAGATTTGGTCATTTGGTCTATGAACAGGGGAAGTAACTTTTTAATGTAATAATTTTTAAAAATTTTGTATTCTCTTTTCAAGAAAAAACTAAAATCATAGAGTATAGCATTGTTTTAAATAAATATTTTGTTATAAATTAAGTTTTGCATTGTACTGAAATTGTAAAAATTAATTGCGAATGTAATTTATTATAATATTTGATTGATACTATTGAGAAACCCCTTGCGGTTCTAATAACCGTGCGAGTAATAAGTTTGCGAATATTCCATCAATATTTGGGTAGCATAATATTACTCCACTGTGTAAATTTAGGCCCTAAGCATTTAAGATAGCAGCCAATCACCTATTAATTAATTATTCAATTCCTCAATTTTTTTGAAAACCTAAGCGAAGCTAGGCAGTATGCCTAGTCCGGTTATAAATACACTTTGCTATAGCGTATGTTCTATATCATTAGCAGGTTTAAGTCATGGTGTCACCCCCCCCCCCCCCCCCCCTCTCCATCATTGTCGGGATTTGTCAACTTTGCTATTAAAAGACTATTCAACTTACTCCAATTGATCACTAAATTAAGTGGGATTATCATTTTTCTTTATATATGTTGCTATTTTTTGCCTTGGTGTCGCCCCCCCCCCCCCAAATGGTGTTACCCTCTGCGGTCCGCACCCCCCTACTCTCCGCCACCCTCTCGCTACGCCTCTGGCAGGGTGAACGATAATGTAACATACCTCTTTACATTACTTTGCGTGTTTGGTTTGTGTTTCGTTTTTAGGGTAAAACGAATAAAGAAAAGCGTGTTTGCATTTCAATGCTGGGCATTAATTAGAAACATATATTATAGGTTCTATAGGTATAGTAAATAATTGTCTGGGCCTAAATCAACTTAAAACAAATTCTAATTACTGTGCCTCATGTTAAACTATAAATAAAAATTCCAGTTACAAGTTTTATTTTAAACTGAGATATCACAGTCAGTGTTTATAAAACAACGTTAAAAATACGTTATAACTGATGCACCATAACTCTAAACACTATAATTGTAAAGATCCCAGCATTGATATATGGAATATTCAAATCACGGTGTGGGTAAGGCAGTTGATGGAACCTCCACAGTTGTATCACAGAGTTTATCTAATGAATGATATTGAGAAAGATTACATCGAGATGATGTATGCTTTGATTGTCCTTCTAGAGTACCAGTCGACAGTATTGGGTCATACAAGTGAAGAAGAACAGATAGTAGATTTAATACTGGAGGTTAGTCATGAGATCAAGGAGGTCTAAATGAAAATACAATATATTGCTTGTAAGTTTTCAAGTGTTAGAAAAGTTAGCACATGTCACTATATAAGGGATGCTTATACTACAATCAATTAAAAGAATAAGACTAACAAATACGTTATTAGCTGTAAAAATATATCAGATTCACTTAAGCGATGGAGGAAATGTTACATCTGACCCACACCATAAATTGTGTTGTAACAAAAAAAAACATGAAAAGTGGAAACAAAAAACGAAAACTATCAAATGATAATAGTGACCAAACATGTGACATAATTTGCACATTTAAATCCACCCGAAAATATGTTAAATCAAACATTAAAAAAGAGAAGAATGACGGACAATAAATCAAACAATATTATTTATAAGGTTACCTCTAAAATACGTCATATTAAAAGAATAGGAAAATAAAACAAAACAAACATGAATAATACTGTTGCAATTGTCACACTTAATAATTAAAATAAAATTGATCAGATTCATGTCTCTGTGCCAGAGGCGTAGCGACCCTCCCGGCGGCCGGGGACAAACTTTAAATGTGGTACCCCCCTCAGAAACTTTCGATTTGCACCCCTCCCCCCCCCCCCCTCAAACTTTTGATTTGCGCCCCCACCCCTCCTCAAAATATGTATAATGAAAAATGAAGCTAAATGATACTTTATTCTTTTACAACCCATTTTGGTGCCCCCTAAGGTCGGCGCCGGGGGACATATGTACCCCCTGCCCCCCCCCCATCGCTACGCCTCTGCTCTGTGCTAAGCTCACCGATTATGCTATACTATAATTCTATTGCTTCGATATTATAAATGAAGGGGACTTAAATTAATTTACATTTTCGAAGGGAAACAACTTTCCTACTCTTTTGTTGATTAAAGTCTACCTAAGCAGTACAAAAACAATACACAATTATTATATTTTATAATAATTTTCTAACAACAAGTTATACATTCGTAAATGTCTTTAAATAGATACGTTTCTATATATAAATGTATATAAATTGCTTTTGTATTTAAAATCCTAAGTACCAGATAAATATGTTATATATTTTGTCATATACTTTAAGCCTGATCTTTTATTTACGACTACGACAGTGTCTTCACGGCGTCAATTATGTCATTTTGGAAAACGTATAAGTAATGCAAAAATTATCACTAGTAAAGAACGTGGCATCACTAAAAAGAAAAATGTTTTTAATTGGGATTAATGTAAACTGTTTGTGTAAATTATTTGCATATGATATTGTGCTTATGCAGTTATGTTTGACTTTTTTGGCTTTAAATAAAAAAAAAATAAACTGAAGTAAAAAAAAATACTACAGGTAGATGTATGCTTTGATTGTCATTCTAGAGTGCCAGTCGATAGTATTGGGTCATACAACTAAAGAAGAACATATTGTAGATTTAATACTGGAGGTTAGTCATAAGATCAAGAAAGTCTAACAGAAATGACAAGATATTGTTATTTTGTTAGAAAAGTTAGCAGAGGTAGCTTTACCTTCAGGAGCTGACTATACAAATGAAAATAGTGACAACAAATTTGGTTGATTAGAGGTATAGGACTAAGGTAACGACCAATACGATATTTTAAAAAATAAAGCGAAGCTTCCATCCAATTTCAACAAGTTTCCTTTACACTTGTTCTCTCCACAACGAAAATATATAAATAGCTACAAGCGTTGGAGGTGAGAAATTGACCGAATCAAAGTAGACACGCGATGGAATATTTTGATTATCAATGTGCCTTGGAATATGAATTGACTTTGGTTTGTAATGGGAAATAACTTTTGATGACATTTTTTTATAGAACAATATATTACAAAAAGTAATAAGATATATTTATACTGCATTTTAATTTTAAAATATCAATTATTCAAAATGTTTTTCTAGCAAAATAATATTTTGGTTTTTCTAAAGATTATTACAATTTTAAGATGTTAATTTAATTAACCTAAATGACTTTTATGTAGGCCTTTTTTGATTTATATTAATGAATATATTTATTTTAAGCTTTAATACATTGGTAGTCTGCAATTGCAACGTCAACGCTAAAGACTATTTTTTTCATTACTTATCCAGCATCTAATTGCTTTAACTGCATGTGCGTCAACGTCTTTATCATTTTCCCATGTTATCTACTCAGATTTAGTTTTCATTAGCTCAGTCCAGTAGATAGCGAGTTTTGTCATAACCTTTTTTTTGTTTCTAACCCTTATATTCAAACCTTTTATGGTCTTGTAATAATGTAGGCCCATGTCATTTTCTATTGATAAAATATTTTTAACATTGAAAAAAAAAACCCAGCACCTAAATATCGAGCATTCTACATTCTCTATGTCATTATGAGTTGCTGACACCTAGATTTCTGACGAGATCGCTAAAAAAGCAAGATAAATGTTCATCACTTTACAACAAGTGTTGGATTGGTTTTTTTATTCATATTTAAGATAACTAAATAATAGAAAAAAAAACCCGCAAAAGTGTGAGCGTTTACGAACATCAAAGTTTTGATCATAAGTATATTTGAACCGAGTCTCTAGTATACTAATGAATAAGTAAAACAAAATCTACAGGGAAGACAATGTCAGCGGCACCCTCAGATGTCCTACCCCCACCCCACCCACTCAACAGCGACACAATCATAAAGGCCCTGAGAAATCTTAGCAAACTAGAACCCACTGTCAACCCAATGGCCTACACCAACAACCGCAGCTTCACAATTTTTCGGACAATTCATCAACATTTACACACGACATAAAAATCAATTATAAAGTACGCCAATACACATTTTATTTGCTATTCCGACACATATGTGGAAGTTGTGGGTCAAACAAACATTAGACTACCAACTGTCACTTAACTAATCAAGACATACTACAACAAGATACAGCGGCGACAGCTAGTACAAGCATTTTAAAATAACTTTAATTTATCACATATCTTTTTTTATACATTGATTTTCAACTTTAATATGCGGTAAGATAAAATGCTAGTTGTCAACGCTAAAAAGTATTTTTGTATCTACATATCCTACATCCAAATATCTAGATCTCAGTATTCTCATTGTGTTTCATAGTTTCTCAAATATTGATTTCAGACCAGATTGCATGTTTTTGATTTGTTGTTGTTGCTAAATGCGAACCACATCCACCAAATATGATTGCCAAACAAATACAAACTATATAACTATAAACATATTAAAGTTAGTATATAGATGCATATGGACGACCTTATATAACAACATTTTTTAAAAAATCGACACACCACTTTATTGAGATTCACTAAAGCAAAACGAAAATATTTAAAAGGGTCAAGTAGAAATAAGTATTTTACTCCATTCAATGTTTTTTAGTGTATGTGTCAGATTGATATGGACAATTCGGAAACATATGGAAATTAAATAGAAAAGTATAAACAACATTGTACTAAAAGAAGCGAGTTGTTATATCCCTTGTGTTAGGGGAGATGACTCTTAAAATAATTTTAAAACTCAATAAATGAAGAAAACCCAGTGGTAACACACATTGCGTTAAATAAATGGTAATAACAAAATGTTTTTTATATTGATATTGGACAATTGAGGTTGTTTTTTAGTACTGTATTTTAAATTTCAAATAATTCTCATTTTATAAACCATACGCTTATATAAAAAAAATAACTTGAAAAATTCTGTTGTTTGTTTCTAAGCGCTTATTGTTGACGTTAAAGTTTTCATGTGATAAGTTTGATTTCTAATATGTGTGGATATATTTTGTTCATGATGGATTAATTGTATCACTTCTGTTGATTTCATTTGGATTTGGATGTGTTTTTAATGTGTTTAAATTAAATGTGTTTTATTTCTACATTTATGTAAGTACTGTTTTTATTTATTAACTTTAAAAGATGCATACTTTGAGGAAAGGTATTTTCCTCGAATATGCTGAGGAGAACTTTCATAGAGGCATTCATTACCCCAAAACGGTTGAGGTAGAAATAATGGATGCAACAATAATTGCCGGAATGCCGGCTGAGCTGTTCAAAAGACAGTTTATAGCCTTGACCAAAATACCTCATACGGAGGTGACAAAAGTTTACAACTACGGAGATATCAGAAAGTGGTATGTGTCCATAGCTTCAAACCAAATCTACAACAAGCTCCACATGACGGAGCATGGCACCAGAAGATCTCAAGGTGCTAGAACCGAAAGGTTCACTATTTTTATGATCTCTTGCATTCATGTAGACAAGAAGGGCGAAAAAGGTATTCTTCGTTGGATCCCACCTGGTTATAAGGAGAGTGACTTGGTAGATCTTCTTAAAAAATTGGTTGCCAAACCGGACACTACTCCCTAGGTGAGGTTAAGTGATCTGGACAACTCGGCCAAAGTATCTTTTGTGCCAAAGGGTAAGAAGGAAGAGATCCCACACTACATAACTCTAACTAACAGAGAGCCACAACATTTAATATATCTTCAAATAAAAGACAGAAGGTCAATATGTTGTAACTGCGGCACCGACAGGCACATGCCACGACAGTGCGAGAATTTGTACTGCAGAATTGTAGATGGCATAAAATTCAAAAACGGCAAATATGTAGCCATCACAAACTATGAAGAAGAAGATAAACAAAGGATGCGAGAACAAATCATGGACAAAGGTATAAAATGGTTTTTAGAATGGGATTCTATGCCCTTTGAGAGAAGGGATAAAACCACAGAGGATAGAGGAGATGATTTGGAAAAAGGTGGGGAAGAGGAGGAAGAAGGGAAGAGAAGAAGTTCCAAAAATAGACATATTGTTATGTCGAATTTAAGATCCTCCCAGTGTTCTAAAATGTATTTGTCTGGGATTGAGAGGGTGTAGTCTTTTATTATGTTCTTGATTTCCGTTGTGTACCTATCGTTGTCTAGTAGTGAATTGTTGAATTTCTAGTATGCACGCGTTTTCTTGATGTTCAGTACACAGGAAGTAAAAATACAGAACTTTTTTAGACAGACATCTCATGTATGTTTGTATCTCGACCAATGGCGTAGCTACCGTAAAGCTAGCGTAAGCAAGGCATAGGGGCCCAATGGAAATAGGGGCAGTTTTTCGAAAGTCTGAGGGAGGGAGTGGAAATCGAAAGTCCGAGGGGGGTGCAAATCGAAAGTAAGAGGGTGGGGGGGGGTTGCAAATCGAAAGTCCGAGGGGGGGGAGGGGGTGCAAATCGAATGTTTGTCCCCGGTCGCCGGGAAGGGTCGCTACGCCTCTGAGTGGCCCACTAACACTTTTTGCATAGGGGCCCAAAAATCCTAGCTACGCCACTGATCTCGACATATAAGAATCCTGTATGGTCAACACTGTGAGACAATATTCACGGCATACATTAGATCGGTATTTACTTTTATAAATATAGTTTAGTTTACTCCATTATGATTGATTAAATATACAACTGCTACCTAGTCTTTTCAAAGGTGGGAAATTGAATAACAAACCTCAAGCTGTTATTTTCTCCCCAGTAGTAACGTCCAAAGCTCAATGTTCTAGTTAACTGTTTGGGCTGTAAACACACAACACACTTTGTTGTCAGATTACTTTTATCGATGTCTTAAGATGTTTTTTTTCACTGAAGTCAAGAATTTGCAGCATATCTATATGTCAGTGACACACATTTTATTTCTTGGTTTTAAAATGTGGACTGTATAAAAATGTTAAATAATAAACTACAGTAAGTTTTACACGTTACATATAATAGGACACATACTATAAACATATCCTATGTGCACTTTTATGCTTATTCATAGCAGATTTATGGATATATATGGAAGACCATATGTAAAAAAAAAAAATAGAAAAAAAAGATTTAATCAATAAATCGCACAATCGGTGAAATTCATTAAAAACACACGGAACAAACGCAAATATTTAATACGTTTGTTTAAATACATATTCAACTCACTACAATACATTAAATTAATGTATGTACAAGATAAGGCGGAATCGAATACAAGAATTTAAACACTGTTCTAAAAGACGTCACATTTTTATTCCCCCTGTGTTAGGGGAGATGATTATATAATATTTAATAAAGTCAATAAGTGAAAGAGTTTAAGTGAATACACCTTTTGAATGATGAATATTATGAAAGTAAAACATTTTTGTGTATGGATATAGAACATATATTTTTATTTATTTTTGATGATGTTTTTTAAATTTAAATAATTATTCAGAATTAAAATCAGAGCTTTATAGTTGAAAAAAAAAACGTTTTAGTAGCTGTACATGTAAAAACTATCCAGAGAGAGAGAGGCGGTTTGTTAGAGAAACACATGCAGCGAAAAGTTGAGTAAATGTAATGTAATGACGTCACGTTGATTAACCGAATTTATAATCGTTGATCGCTAGACAGCTACAAATGACAGTAAAAAGTTCGGTCTACAGAATCTTCAATTAAAAAAAAAATTACTGCCCGCGATCTCTGCCTCTCTATTAAAAATGGCGGGTCAAAAAAGCCTTTAAAATTGAGGGGCAAAATACACAGCGTCACGCGCGATCACTCTTTCAATAAAGAACCATTTTAGATAGTCTTAGCTAACCGATTAAGAGAATTCGCGTTAAAATTATATTGTTTCCATGTGATAAATGAAAGGGACTTAACTTAATTTACATTTTATAAGGGAAACAACTACACATTCTTTTGTTAGTTAACTTTTACCTAAACAGTACAAAAATAGTAAACAGCTATTACACTTAAAATTAATTTCCAAATATTAATTTTTTCGTTCGTATGTTTCGTTTAAAAGATCAGTTTTGATATAAAAATGAAACTAAATTGTTATTGTATTCACAATCCTAAGAACCATTCAAAGATGTGACATAATTTCTTACATAATTTGAGCTTGATCTTCTTTTAGTGATGGAATAATATGTCTTATAATCTCAAATTATTTTATATTTGATAACAATATAAAGTAGAATCTTTAAAATCAACTAATAATAAGTCACAAAAAGCTGATAGATCTACATTAGAGGTCGGCAACCATTTGAGATAGAAGAGCCAAAAGGTCAATTCACAATATCTCCAAGTTCTTAAAGAGCCACTAACAATTTTTTGCAATATTATTGTATTTGATTAGCATTAGGTAAATGGATTTAAAATAAATGTTTTTTTAAGTTTGAAATCATATTTATTCATATAAAAACATAAGCATAGATCTGCTAGGATAACAACATCAAATTGTATATAACTATAACACGATTCCTACCTAATTTAGAAGCTAATAACTAAACAAACAAGTCACAAAAGTCAACCCAATGCACATGACACATTAGACAATGCCTTCTAATAAAATAAAAAATAAAATTGAAAATATTCGAAAAAATAAGCACTTCGGCAGTAGAAAGCATGGAACTACTGCCACGGGGCTGGCCACATCTTAGTGTTCTTATCTTGTCTAAAGTTCTTTTTTTACAGTATAATATATTTATGAATTGTGAAATTAAATTAATATCATTATTATGGAACTGGTGAGCCGCATCCTTACATCAAAAGAGCCGCATGAGACTCACGAGCCGCAGGTTACCGACCTCTGATCTACATTGAATGTACATAATGCCAACAGTAGTGCAGACTCGACATCTCTTAACAAAAGTAAAAGAAATTCTCGAAGTGGAAATGAATCTGCAAACATCGATTTGAAATCTGAAGAAAAAAGGATACTAGCGTGACGAAAACTACACTTCCTTCTGCTCATGATTGCCTTGAATAAGAAAATACACCTGGTTTCTTAAATGTGTTAGATAGTACAGAGTTCAATAGGGATCAGCTTGAAAAACGCCTAGACAATGTCAATGCAGATCAACAATAACGGATTTCAAGACAGTTATTTGCCTATTCAATGATCTGTAACTGGCGATCATAACTCTAACGACAGTTATCTGCCTCTTCTTAAGGTCATTGGTCAGCTTCTTAGACGTGAACAGTGTTCCGAGGGATAAATTATATTTTTTTTATTGGGGGGGGGGGGGAATGGTGGGAGGGGACACTGGTAAAAGTATATATTTTCTATATAAATATCCATTGTGTTTGGGTGGAGTAGATGAGGTCGGTAGACTTTCTTCGGTTGGGGAGTGTGTTGGAGGGGGGGGGGGGGGCTTCGCATGTCGAGGCACCAAACTAAAAAAAAGAAACTATACACGATGGACTTTTATACTGACACTACACGGGATAAAAATATAAAGTAAAGCGGATTTTTTTTTCTTTTTTAGTTAAATAGCAATTACTACGAGATTACTCAAACGTAGACATATTCTTAATAACTTAATAGTTTTATACATTTAACAGCCTCGAATATACAGATAACACATATATAACATGTTACATAACAAAAACTTTAAAAATGGAATGGATGTTTGACAGAGTTCCAAAAAAAAAAACAAGAATACATCAAGATAATAAGCGATTGCAAGGGACGAACACATACACACGTTCTTTACATGTATTTTACATGTGTCAGACTGATTTCATGTTTACACATTTAGACAGCGTTTTCATTTGCAAACACATGACGATATACAAAGTTACGCTAATTTGTTTGTTGAATGAATTTGTTGGAAATTGTGCGTTATGTGTATCTAAATATATTTTCGGAATAATATGTATTGATTTACAAATGCTGCCCTGATAAAAATAATAGCTAAACCGTTGTCGTACGTGTCAGTTTCATCATAATGTCTTTGTCTTTTTTCTGTCAGTCTGTATCAGGTCACCAAACAATAGTACATTACTAGACCTATTCTCAAACAGTCAAATGTGTATTCCATTCATACCAAACAATAGAACATTGCATTCCCTGTTCTAGAGCTAACAGATGCGGATGTTTACCATACACATTAGCTGTTACATATATAATTATAAACTGTGTGGATAAAACTCTTTAAAACTTTGCAGCTTATAAACACACGTGAGTGCGGACTTTCATTAATACTGTTTTTCATTTATGTGCATTTATATAGTGCAAAAGAGTATCAGCACTGAATAGATACACGATTTGTATATACATGTTCTAGCTGTCCTCGTCTACCCCCACCTAGACTAATTTAATATTTACGTGATTTAAACAGAAAGGGGAGGAGAATGAGAGGGGGGGGGGGGGCGTCTTTAAAATAATATAAAAATAAAAGCATGTAGGTCTGATAAAAAAAGATTTTGACAATCTACTAGAATATGGCTTAATAACGATATTTATATACGATTTTACGAAATTAGCGTATATGACAAAATGAAAAGAAGAAAATAAATAAGACCAACAACATATTTCTTTAGCTATGAATCACATAATAAAAATATTACTTAGATAAATAGCTGCTAAGAAAGTATAAATTTTGTAAATGTCTTAGATTGATTTTCAATGAACTTTTGCAGGCTTACGATAGTGAAATAATACCGAAGTGTAATAAAGAACATAAAACGAAAATGGTTACCCTTAATGACTCTTATCTCAAATTTTGCTCGTATGTCAAAACACATTTTAGCTTTCTCAACATCTCGTACCCCAACATTTTGTTATATTGAGGCACTCGTATGTCGAGGTACAACTATAAGTAAAAAAAAAGGCCACCCTTTAGTAAAAAAACAAATGCCTTATTAATAATTATTTAGTAGGTTGCGATATACATGGTTAAACAGCTGAAATCATAGAAGGCAATATATGTTACTGTTTTGGATTAGAATGAAGAAAAATGGGTATCATAAAAATGTGTTCACTTTAAAGAGGAGATTGCACATATACACTGTTTTTGATCATACAACAGATTTTGTCCGAAAGTAATTTATTAAGACCCTAGGTAGTACTGGATTTAAAAACATAAAGTAAAGAAGGCATTTTGAAAAGTGCGTGTGCATTCCAACGCTGAGCATTAATTAGAAACACATGGTTTATGATCTGTAGGAATAGTAAATACGTTATTGGACCTAAATTTATTTAAACATTTAAATCACTGTGCCTGAAGTGAAACTTTAATACAAAGTTCTATTTTTACTTTCTCGTATATACGTAGTATAGAGAAAGTATTGTAATCGTGCAAAAAAAAAAAATCGAGATTTTTACAGATCTCGACGTTTTACACCTCACTGATACGGAAAAACATAATTTTGCAATCTTGTCCGTATGTCTGTGTGTGTGTGTGTCTGTCTGTGTGTGTGTCTGTCCGTGTGTAAACACGATAACTTGAGTACCGTTACAGCTAGGTTGATGAAATTTCATATATAAGTATTTTATCAAAATCGTAGATCCGTATCAACTTTTGAGCGATTTCCGATAACCGGAAGTGGTACTTTTCCTAATTTGAATTTTTTAAAAGCCTATAACTTGAGTACTATTTCAGATAGATAAATGACATTTCACATGTGAGTAAAAGATCTAATCCTCTACCTTCTGTTAAATTTTGAGTAATTTCCGTTGACTGGAAGTAGTAATTTACGCTACTTCCGATTTCTCAAAAAACTAATGTAAATTTTAAAAGTACTAATAATATTGCGCACTATTATGCGCTTTTTTATTGGGCGTTCACTTGGTGTGCAATTAATTTGTCTACGAGATTTTATTCTATTTTTAAAACTTTAAGTATTTAAAATGGATTAAAAATCATGTCTATAGCCCGAGTTCCCATCCCCTGTTATTTTCCCACGTTTTCTTTAACTTGCTTTCTCTGTGTGTTTCTGTGTTTGTCTTTCCAATCCAATCTTGCGATCGAAATTTCTGGCACTTCCCAGTTAGCTAGCGCGCTGAAATTTTCAGGGAAGCTTTGTTTTGGATGACAATTGAATATTCTATTGTTTTTATTACTAAATTAATCCATGGAAACATTTTATTGATCATTTTAAACCGCTATATAATTGTACCAAAAAACGTGGGGGAAAAGGGACATTACCCAGTAACTGTAATTTGATGAAAACAAGGTTCGGCACTCCCCCTCTTTTTGCTTACTGAGTAGTTGTCACGCTGTGTTTGTGTACAAACAACCATAACGTAACAACTGGTGGCCAGTATGGGGGAGACGATATGGTCGAGTGGTTGGGCACACGATTGCTATCCCACTCGACACGGGTTCAAATCTATGTGTTCTAGTCAGTAACGTATTCACACAACGTGTTTTTTACGAGTTGTCTTTTTACGAGTTGTCTTCGTTTACCCAAAAAAAAAAAGTGAAAAGATAAAATCGATAGCAAGATTTACATGCAAACAAACAGACAAACACTAAAAAGTAGAAAATAATAATCATTAAAAAAGTTTTAAAAAAACCCACGTTTTCTGATTGAACTAAAAAGTAGAAAATAAATACTATACATCACAATAATGCAAGCGATCACTCTACTATAAGCTATCAAAAACGTGGGGCGCCGTGATTTTCTTACAGTTTCTAATACTGTTGACTCTCTACAAGCTCCCTAATAAAAGTCAATAGTATTATCTAATCAATAGTAATATAACTTTTACTTCGGCGAACCACGTTTTTGATAGCTTATAGTAGAGTGATCGCTTGCATTATTGTGATGTATAGTATTTATTTTCTACTTTTTAGTTCAATCAGAAAACGTGGGTTTTTTTAAAACTTTTTTAATGATTATTATTATATAAGAATATTCGAGAAAGTTTAGGGGAGATCACTCCCGGTTTATTAACTGGAATATTACACTCAGCTATTATAGAAAAAAAAGTTGACTGATGCATTTTATCCAAATAAGAAACGTAACGACTGTTAACACTTAAATCGTGAAAATAGCTGAGGTAACAGACATAATATTCAAATTACGCGGTGGGTGTGGCAGTTGATGGAACCTCCACAGTTTTATCACAGAGTTTATCTAATGAATGATATTGAGAAAGATTACTACGAGTTGATGTATGCTTTGATTGTCCTTGTAGAGTACCAGATGAGTCATACAAGTGAAGTGGAACAGATAGTAGATTTAATACTGGAAGTTAGCAACGAGATCAGGGAAGTCTAAAAAAAAGACGCGATCTTGTTACTTTGTTTTTAAGTATCAGAAAAGTTAACATATGTCACTATATAGGTTGCTTATAGTTCAAAAGCTGCCTATACATCAATCAATTGAAGAATAAGACTAAAACATTATTTATTGTCAGAAAAAAAAAATACCAGCTCAGTGGCGGAACTAGAAAAAAAAGGGCCACCCCGCAAAAATTTTTTTGGGCCCCCTCTAAATATATATATATATATATATATATATATATATATATATATATATATATATATATATATATATATATATAAATATATATATATATAATATATATATATATATATATATATATATATATATATATATATATATATATATAATACTTAATACAGACTTGCTCGAAATTTGAAAATATTACAATTCTTAGTTTTATTTTTAATTAAAACATATTACAAAACTCATCATTTGTGTGAGTGTTATTTTTTTTTTTTTTGTGAGTGTTATTAGTCTGGTTTCAAATTCTTTGTTTCAATGTCTGAGTGTTGTCTAATTAATTAAGCGGTCAAAAGAATATGAAGCATGAAAGCTTTGTATGTGTAATGGTTTCTCGCCTTATGTTTATTTTTAAGAATTTTTGTATTTATATTATTAGTTTTTGATACATTTCCTTTTATACTATGTTATTCTTTATTATGTATTTTTTAAAATAATAAATAAGAGAAGTAATTGCTTTTTAATTTGTTTATTGCAAAAAAAAGTTTTTTAATTAAGAGCACACATATTTGACTATTTAAAAAAGGGAAATAAGTCATGGAAGTGGTTTGAACGTTTGCCTATCTTTCCCACTACAACTCATGTAGCCATATATGTTTTTCCTTTATGAAACAGCGTGTTATCTACTGCATCACTACTGTAGTAGATATGTTTTTTGTTTTTTTCTTGCAAAAAATATATTTTTTAACTATAAAAAAGTTGATTCTCGTCGGCTTTGGGCCCCTAAATGGCTTGCCCCCCCCCCGCATTGCGGGGTCTGGCGGCACTGTAGTTCCGCCCCTGTACCAGCTACAACCAGAACAGTTGGAGAATGTGTTACATCTAACCCATACCATAGCTGTTTTTGTAAGGAAAAAAAAGCAACACTGAAAAGAAACAGAAGTATTCAATAAAAATAGTGACAAAATGTGACATAATGAGTAAATTTAAATCCATCCAAAACCATTTTAAATCCAACTTTAAATAAGAGAAGAATGGCGGACAATAAAACAAACAATACAACATTAACTCTTAATACTCGATATTCAACGGATAGGAAACAAAACAAACATGAATAATAATGTTGCAATTGTTTGCCGTAATTATTCTCTACACTTAAACCACTTATTAAATAACATACAATTGACTAGACTGATATCTATGCGCTACGCTCACCAATCGAGAGAAAGACTTATATTAGAATTATATTTTTGGATGTGATAAATGAAGGGGACTTAACTTTAATTACATTTTATAAGGGAAACAACTAACACCTTCTTTTGTGGATTAACGTATAACTAAACAGTACAAAAATAGTAAACATCTATTACATTATTATATTATTTTTGTTAGTAACAACATTTACGTTCGTATATATTATTTAAGAGATACGTTTTGATTTGAAAATGTAACTAAATTGCTTTTGTATTTAAAATCGTAAGAACCATTTAAAGATGTTACATACTTTCTTACGTATCTTGAGCTTGAACTGTAACTATCAGTAGAACAGATCAATTATCCATGATATGTTAATGTTCTTACCATTAGGTCAGGGGTCGGCAACCTTTTGAAGAGGAAGAGCCAAAAGTTACAATTTTCAAAATTTCCCTGATTTTAAAGAGCCACTAACATTTTTTTTTTAATTCAAATATTTTATTGTTTTATTAAGATTATTAGTATTTGTTTCAGGAGCTGGAGAGCCGCATCTTGATATCAAAAGAGCCGCATGCGTCTCGCGAGCCGCAGGTTGCCGACCCCTGCATTAGGTTCTCACCAGGCCTATCTTCCAACCCACCGATGCAGGGCAAACCCGTGCCCCACCGTCCAGTACTTGACTAAACAGTAGGAAGCCAATAACTATAGGCGTAGCGAGGTGGGGGGGGGGGGGGGGACAAATTGAGAGTTTAAGGAGGGGGGGTGCAAATTGAAATTTTTAGGGGGGGGGGGGGGCGAAATTGAAAGTTTGTCCCCGGGTGCCGGGAAGGGTAACTACACCTCTGCTAATAACTAAAAAAAAAAACTACGTCACTCACATTAAATTGATGATTACAAACATATAGGGAGATACATTCTGAATATAATAACATTCCCATTTTACGATATTCGAAAAAGTCGGCACCTCGGCAGTGGCAATAATGGAACCATCGCCACGGGTCTGGCCACATATTCTCACTGTTCTCTGATGAGATTTTTCTTCTCTTAAACTTGTGTTTCTTTACAGTATCATTTTTGTTATGAGTTTTGAAAATTAAATAATTAATTTATCAACAATTGTGCAAGGAGCTGGAGAACACATCTTGATATCAAAAGAGCCGCATGCGGCTGCCGAGCCGAAGGTTGCCGACACCTGTGCTAATGGATGATAATATGGTTGGCGTTGAAATATCACGTTCTGTTCATATTGCTAAGTTTAAGTGTTAGACTGAAACGTTCGTTATTGGCTGCATCTATCAGAACAGACAGATACAATGTTACATCTAACCTACACCATAGCTGTTGTTGTAACGACAAATATGATAAAGAGTGGATGCGGCAAAAATACAAAGAAAATGAAAATAAAACAACATAAGCTCGTCCACTTTACATATTGGATTATCTTTTAGCGGTCGGCGTGGTCGAGTCGGTAAAGCTTATGGTTGCTAAACCGAAAAGTCTCGAGTTCGAACCCTGGGGCAGATGAGGCTCGTTAGCTGGGGACAGCCACTCTTCTAGGAGAGACAACTCCAAAATAAAACAACTGCTGCCTTGTAGTTTGTTCTTGGTTGGACAAAGGCCCTGGAAGCAAATCCAAAAAGAAAAGCAGCCTGAAATCGGAGTCAATGGCCTCAATGGCGCATAACCAGTTGACACGTACTGCTTAATTGTGTTGGAGGCGTGGTCGAGTCGGCAAAAAGCTCATGGTTGGTAAATTTGAACAAAGTCTCGAGTTCAAATCCGCTGGCATATAAATCTCGATCCCCCTCAACTCTAACAATTAAGAACGAAGAAGAAAAGAAAGAAGAGGATGATCTTTTGATAAACATTAAGATTAACGTTAGATTTTTAAAAAATGCATATCATATGTATATATAACAGTTAATGTTAATAACATTGTTATCATTAGTTTCATCATAAAATAGTACATGCTTGTCTGATGATAACACTATGTTCTCATCTTTTTTCTACTCGAATGCCATAAAATAGTACTTATTTAAATGTGACACTTTCAAGGTTAAACATGATTATTTTGTGTATTGTATAGTACAATTTAAAATTTTCAATATTTAATTGTAGTGTAAAATAAGAATCTGTTTTTGGAAAGATAAAATGCTAAATAGAACATGTTACATATCACCCCTAATAGGTTAAAGACATCGAATTAATAAAAATAAAAGCACTATATATTAAGGTTCTAGATCAGAGTCAAAGCATACTAATATAACATATATATATATAAGTGTAAAAACAGTTACATGTTATTTACTTTAATTTTAATGACAACGCCCGCATTTCAAGGTGACAGTGCTATCTACTGCTATATAGAACTGATGGGAAACTAAAATACATTTTGCCAAATGTCAACCAAAGTCATCACATTATTTGACTTTGATTTTAAAACAAATACAAACGTTATTATAAACACATAACAAATATAACATATATATAAGTGTAAAAACAGTTACATGTTATTTGCTTTAATTTAAATGACAACACCCGCAGCTCAAAGTAACAGGACTTATCTTAATTTACATTTGATAAGGGAAGCAACTTACCAATTCTTTTGTTGATTAACGTGTACCTAAAAAGTTTCAATACGGTATACATATATTAAATTAATATATTACTATTCTAATAACAACTTTTAGTTTTGCATAAATAATTTAAGAGATAAGTTTTAGTATAAAACTTCATTAATTTTTTTTTGTATTTAAAAGCATAAGAACCATTTAAAGATGGTATATGATTTGTTATATACCTTGTGTCTGATCATTAAATATTATTTCGTTCAATTTTTGTTTCTTGCAGCTAAATTATTTTACTTATAATTATGATTAAAACGAAAGCAAAATTAGGAATCTAAAGTTAGAAACCAGCACGAATGGCAAGATTAGTTACAACTTCTATATTATACATTTTTCAATTATCCCTTGGGTTAGGGTCAAGAAATCATCATCATCACCATAATCACCATCTGCACCTACTTGGACAAATCCAACATTATCCTGCCGTGCCCACACTCACAAAACTATAGTGCCAAATCTTCATCTGGGCAGTCAACCCTCAGTCTCCAATTCAGCTATTTAAGCTACCGAACAAAGACAAGATATATCAAGTCATCCTCTAGCCACACCAGACCTCCATACTTTTCTCAATGTTGGATAAATACATCTGTCTGATTGCATGCATCTTATAAGTTATATTCCAAGATAAAACAAATATTACAACAAAAAATAGATTTCTTTTTTTTTTGTTCAAATACAATTTTAATGGAGTTGAAAAAAAATAATTATTTATGGATTAACAGCATCAGTTTGTCTTTGTGTTTGCTTGTGAGAATTGATACAGATTTACAATAGTAATACTTCTTTCTTACTTGTAGCCTACTTTCATTCATTTAAGATGGTTTACATATACATTTATTTATAAATTACTTGTCTGAGGCGAAAAAAAAATGTATTTTTTGGAGATAAAAATTCAAATAAAATTATAATGTTAAAAGTACATGTCAAACATGTAAAGAGAATACATAAGAAACTGTGATACACATTTATTTAGATTGTACTTAAGTACACAAAGCAAATCAAACACTTGCGAAAATATTAAAAATCACCACCTCAGCCACAACAAATAAAGCAATCACACTTAACTAACACGACTAGACAAAGAACAGAAGACGAAAAAAGACGAGTACCAACGGCTATTTATAGATTTATATGGAAATACAGGAATACAATCAGATTTTATTTTAAAAAATACTCTTGACATCGAGTTCAAAGAAATATTTCAAGAAAAGCTAAGACATACCTAAGGCATTGTCGTTACAAAAACATAGAAATGTCTGAAATATATGAGTATTGTTAAATCTTTTCCTTACTATAATTTTTCTGTTACGAAAGTTGCACAATTACAATTTTTTTGTTTTGCTTTTAATTAATAAATTATTGCTTTTTAAAATTCTTTCAAACATTACCTAATACTTATTTATTTCTAAGGGTTTTTTGTCCTGCGTTGATTTGATTTTGCCTTTTTCTGTCAGACTGTCTGTATAAGGTCACCAAACAATAGTACATTACATAGGCACACATCAATCATACCAAACAATACAACATTATATACCTCTTCTCTAGCCGTCAAATACTGATGTCATTTATACCAACCAATACAACATAACAAGACCTTTTCTATAGCAATTAAATGCGGATGTCGATCATAATATCTGATTTATCGATAATGAAAACTAATACTTAACCGAACATAGCAAGGCATTTTACATTGTAACCCTTAACTTTTAAAGTTTCAAATAGTAGGCCTAAATTGATTTTTTTTAGAATTCACAAAACAAGTAGTACTTTGATTTTTGTTTTAACCTGGACAGTAACTGGCCTAGAGAATAATAATGACATTTAGCACTTGTTCCATCTTCCCTTTATCTATTTAATGCAGTTATCTTTTAATCACTTTTAATGATTATTGATTATCTAATTAGAGAACAAAAAAATTAGGAATCTACAAATAATTGCCGGAAAGACACTTTCTTCCTAAATGTCTGTAATATTCGATTGGCATTTCCCTCATTGTGAGAAATGCTCTAAGAAACTAACCTGATTGGGACAAACGTGAAAATTGACGTTTGCTCTAATTTGGACAAAAGCGTGTTGCCGCATGCAATGATGAAAGCCTAGCCTGCCAAGGTGAAAAAGAGAATCACTGGAGATGGCCATCACTTGTTTTCTAGTGTTGTCTACACTCAAAGTGTTCATTTAAATATCAAACATATCAAAATGCTGTCATTGGGCCGGTAAAGTGGAGTCGACTTGTTTAAGTGTTATTGTTAGGAGTATTACAATTTAACACAGTAATTTGGTTAAACGTAAAGACTTTAAAATTATTTTATATCTTTCATTTTATATTGTGAATTTTTAACATAATAAGCGTTGGACTTTGATAGATGAATTAAAAGTCAATTACATTGTTTAAAAAGGAATTTGGATGATGTTATGTATATATGAGCAGGGTGAATTGGCGTAGCTAGGTCGGGTGTCACCCGGTGCGGCACTTAATGGTGTCACAAAAGTATAAATCAAATATTATATTAAATTTACTTTCGCTATTAGTTTGTACAATTTCAATACAATACATACCTTAATTTATTTCAAAAATATTTATTTAATTGATGCTATATATTTGTGATTTTGAGAGTGTTCACATAATACTAACGATTTTTATTTATTGCCGGTTATAAATACACATTGATGTGAGCCCAGATCCATATTTAGGCGAGAACTTTGTTAATGACCCATAAAATAATTACAAGAGATAGCAGACAAAATATTTAAATCACGCTGTGGGTGTGGCAGTTGATAGAGCCTCCACAGTTTTATCACAGAGTTTATCTTATACATGATATTGTGTCATACAACGGAAGAGGAACAGATATGATATTTTATACTGCAGGTTAGTCATGAGATCAAGGAGGTCTAAAAGAAAATACAAGATATTGCTAGTCTGTTTTCAAGTGTCAGAAAAGTTGGCACATGTCACCATATAAGAGATGCTTATACTACAATCAATTAAAAGTATAAGACTAAAAAGTGCGTTATTGGCAGTAAAATAAATCAGCTACAATCAGAAGAGATGGAGAAAATGTTACACCGAACCCAGATCATAGATGTTTTTGTAACACAAAAAAAAAAAAAAAAAAATCACGAAGAGCAACAAAGAAAAGAAACGAGAGGTATCGAATAATAATAGTGACAAAAAATGTGACATAGTATGCACATTTAAATCCATCCAAAACATTTTAAATCCAACTTTAAATAAGAGAAGAATGGCGGACAATAAAACAAACAATATAACATTAGCTCTCAACTACTCGATATTAAACGAATAGGAACATAAAACAAAATAAATATAAATAATACGGTTGCAATGGTCACACTTATTAAAGAAAATAAAATTGATCGGACTAATGTCTCTGTGCTAAGCTCACCGAATAAGAGAAAGACTCATATTAGAATTATATTGTATTGATTCGTTTTTATAAAAGAAGGGGACTAAATTTAATGTACAATTTTAAAGGGAAATAATATAAACATTTTTTAGCTTATTAAAATGTACCTAAACAGTTCCAAAATAGCATACGACTGTTACAATATTGTATTAATTTTCTAATAAGAACTTATAATTTCAAATATATATCGTTTAAGATAAACGTTTCGATTTGAAGATAAGCTAAATTGCTTATGTGTTTTAATTCGTAAGAACCATTACAAAATGATGTATAGTCTCAAATATATTTTTTGCCCAAACTTCTATCAACGCTCTCAGGTTTTCTATCATTTAGTTTGTATTTTTTTAAATTTTAAAAAAATAACTCAATTCATAATATTAGAACAGGGGTCGGCAACCTGAGGCTCGCGATCCGCATGCGGCTCTTTTTGGATATCAAGGTGCGACTCTCCAGCTCCTTGCACAAATACTAATAATCTTAATCAAAAAATTAAATATTTGAAAAAAAAATGTTAGTGGCTCTTTAAAACCAGGGAAATTTTAAAA
This sequence comes from Physella acuta, assembly GCF_028476545.2. Taxonomy (NCBI): domain Eukaryota; kingdom Metazoa; phylum Mollusca; class Gastropoda; family Physidae; genus Physella; species Physella acuta. The sequence continues at coordinate 938,894 of NW_026731661.1, forward strand.
ATTGTAACTTTTGGCTCTTCCGCTTCAAAAGGTTGCCGACCCCTGTATTAGAACCACATGTCAAACATCTTAACAAAATATACCAGAAACTAGGACACACATGTATTACGATTGTACGTTAGTACGGAAAGAAAAGCAAACGATTGCGAATATATTAAAAACCACCAATCAAACAGCCACAACAAATAAAGCAATTATTATTACACTTAATTAACACGAACAGACAAAGAACAGAATACGAAAGCAGACTTGCAGCAACGGCTATTTATATATCCACCACATGGAAATACAGGAATACAATCAGATTTTATTCTAAAAAATACTCTGACATCAAGTTAAAAGAAATATTTCAAGAAAAGCTAAGACAAAGCTAAGGCATTGTAATTAATAAAAATACACATATCTAAATTATATGATTGCTACTTAACCTATTCTTTACTATAATTTGGCAGGTACGTAAGTTGCACAATTTTAACTTTTGCTTTGCTTTTTAAAAATATATTATTGCTTAATATGTTTAAAGTTTAATGCATATATGCATTTGCACTGTTTTGTTTATTTATATCAGATTTATGTTTGTATATGGACGACTATATGTGTCAAAATAAAAATACAAATTAATCGATACACCACACACTTAGTGAAATTCATTAAAAGAAAACAGACGCTAATATTAACACGATTGTACATTGATAAATATTCTACTCCCTTCAAGATATTAAATGTATGAAAAAATAAACCTGGAGTGATCTCCCCTAAACTTTCTCGAATATTCTAATATAACACTACGTGGGATGTCAACTCGGAATATAGACATGATTTTTGTTTATTTAAACTTTTAAAAATATAATAAAATCTAGTAGAAAAAAAAATTGCGCACCAAGCGAGCACCAAAACCAGATGTGCGTAATAGTGCGCAATATTCTTAATACTTTATAAATTTACATTAGTTTTTGAGAAATCGGAAGTAGCGTAAATTACTACTTCCATTCAACGGAAATTACTCAACATTTAACCGAAGGTAGAGAATTAGATCTTTTACTTACATGTGAAATTTCATTTATCTATCTTAATTAGTACTCAAGTTATAGGCTTTTGAAAAATTCAAAGTAGATAAAGTACCACTTCCGGTTATCGGAAATCGCTCAAAAGTTGATACGGATCTACGATTTTGATATAATACTTATATATGAAATTTCATCAACCTAGCTGTAACGGTACTTAAGTTATCGTGTTTACACACGGACACACACACGGACAGAATTGGATAATCCAGTTTTTCCAACTCCATTACGCATAAAACGCCAACATTTTTTATATATCTGAGTTTATAATTTTTGCCCGATTAAAATAAGTCTTCTATATCCCGGATGTGATGAAGGACTGAGGAGTAAAACGGTGAAAACTGTCCAAATTTAATGTGATTTTTGTGCACAATTACAAGACTTTCTCTATACTTCGTATATACGAGAAAGTAAAAATGCAGTTTCCTAGTTATATCCCCTATGTTAGGGAAATTAACTCTAACAAAATTTGTTAAAGTCAACTAATGAAGGTTGCCAAGTGGTAATATACATTTGTGTTGAAAAAATGGGTAAACATATTAAGTTTTAGTATGCACTTTGGAATGCAACATTTTTTTGTGTGTGATGGAGTAAATTTTAAAATTTAAATAATCACTAGAATACCCGTCATCCGTTGGATAACTGTGGGTTTCGGGAACATCAATCAAAAAACATCACGTCTGTCACTCAGAGGCAGAACGACCCTTCCGGCGCCCGGGGAAAAAGTTTTCGATTTGACCCCCCCCCCCCCCCGCAAGATTTCGATTTGAACCCCCCCCCCCCTTCTCAAACTTTTGATGTGCACCCCCCCCCCCCCCCCCACTCAAACTTTCGATTTGAACCCCCCTCAACCTTTCAATTTATTTTTCCAAATTATTTTGGCGCCCCAACATATGTCCCCCCCCTTCCCCCATCCACCTCCCCTTCCTCCCCCCCCCCGCCCCCCCCCCCCGCCTCCCCTCCCCTACCGTCCCCCCCTCCTCGCTACGCTACTGCAGTGTCACTTATCGTCACAAAAAACAGACCCCACATTCAAAAATATGTTTTTTATCTTTTAAAAACACCGAAAACACCGATTTCGGACTATCCCTTCATATACTGACGTCACATGTGACCTACTCAACTCTACTTCACCTGCCCAGTGTCCCGCCAAGTCTCAGACAACATGTATTTATCGTTTAAAAAACGATTCCAGCCGAGCATGTCTCTGACCACACTATCCTTTCATATGCTTAGGACAAAGAAACAGATGAACTCTACTTCACCTGCCCTGTATCTTGCCAAGTTCAGATAGGCAACTTTATCATTCACATCTAAAAAAAAAAATTGAAAAAAAAAATTCATCGACATATTGGTCTAGAACCCGTGCCACCTGCATGAGAGCCGACTACGCTACCAGATTAGCTATTTACTCGTGACGTCACAAGTGAATTTTTATACTATACTTTTGAGTCTCCGCGCATAGATCTAGATCTAAGTCTAGTAGTAGTAACTTTCAAATTAAATTTTATCTTAAATTAGCCAAACAAAGATTTATATAAAATAATTAAGGCCTGAAATAGATTCTAGATGTAGAATTTACCTTAAGTCTAGATCTAGAATTTACATTGAGTCTAGTGACCTACATCTAGGCTAGATCTAGATGTATCTAGATCTAGGCTAGCTTCATAACTTTCCTTCGACAGCTGATCTTTAGATCTAGAGAAATTTATCGTAAAACTAAATGAAAAAGACAGTTGAAAATTGATATAAGTGTTGGAACGTAATAAATACAGCAAACGGACGTATTGTTTAAGTTATAGCCGGCAGAAAATTAGCTTTGTAACGCGTTAAACTTTTGAATGGGCCACAAAGTCTATGATGGAGTCCGCCATTTTTATTGTACCAAAAAAGTAAACACATCAAGGGACGTCACTATCCCCACAAAGTTTATTCAAAGTATTAACATTTTTAAAAAAATACGGTTAATTTAACAATGAATAAATCAATAAATTAATTAACGTCTTTAAATAAATTTGTGATTAACAGTCTGTCTTAAAACAAAAATTTTTCTCTACCTACATACTATTTTACAGCTTTCCACGATGAGTGCAACCATGCGAGATAGTCAATCAGGCAAACAAACAAACAAACAAACAAAAAAACAAAAAAATAAATATTCAAACATGTAAACAAACTTGACTTTTAGTAGTACATAGATAAAGCAAACGCCAGAGATTTGCAACAGCGTTTTGTTTATAAGTAACTATACACATCTTTAATTAGTACTGGTGATCTTTCTGTATTGAAATCAAAATAATATTTTAATCTGTACATTAATAAATGCAAATGTAATCAATAACATTTCGTTTTTGCTATATAAAAATCCACGAACTGGTTGCTGCTGTATTGATTTTTTAAAAAGGTTGGAAGATGATTGGAGCATGTCTAAAAAAAACAGGTACCCATATGCTATCATTTACGCTTCGTACAGAATAATATAATACACGTACATGTTAATACCTCGGTACACAAATAATGCTAAAAGTGGACGGTCTTATCATATGTTTGCAAATAAAAACGCTGTCTAGATATTTATTAGAGGCTTACGCTTTAATTTATTGAAATACAAAGTTGCATTAATATAATAATATAGGAAAATAATTTTAAAGAATACTGTTTTGCGGTGTTTCTTTTCCACGAACATCTACACTCGCTAATCCGGTAACTCGTATCTCAAATTTTGCTTGTATGGCAAAACACATTTTAGCTTGCTCAACAACTCTTATCTTAACGCTCTCTTGTATTGGGGCACTCGTATGTCGAGTTACCACTGTATGTAAAAAGGTCTACCTTTTAATAAAAAAAAAATACTTAATAATATAGTGGTTGGATGTGTAGATAGTTAAACAACTGAAACAGTGGCGGAACTAGAAAAAAAGGGCCACCCCGCAAAGAAATTTTTTGGGCCCCATATATATATATATATATATATATATATATATATATATATATATATATATATATATATATATATATATATATATATATATATATATATATATATATATATATATATATATATATATATATATATATATATATATATATATGTTACGGTCAAAGCCCGAAGTCGGCCAATGCTAGGATTGGCCGGCCAATCCGCGCATTGGCCAATATCGCCTCCAATAGGTCGGTCAAAGTCCGAAACTTTGCTTCATTTCGGCCTTTGGCCGGCCAATCCCGGCCAGTCCGCGGACTGGCCATGGTGGACCGGCCAAAGTCTTAATTAGAAGATCATGAGCAGATTTTGGTTTTTTTTATGCCGATAGGATCATGAAATTAAGTCTTTATTGATTATTAATTAAAGTAAATGACAGAAACATTCAAATTTTTTATTGTACTATAGTCTCAATCAATCAATATTATCAATTGTTACAACAAGTTGAACTTTTATGGCATTTAGAATTACATAGCAGCTTGTTATTTTTACACTTGCAGCGATTTGTTGTGCACTTAGTTGTGCAATTGCAGCGAGTGTAGCCTTGGCCCCCAGTCAATGATTGTGAAGATGCGATGAAGATGCGATGGTTCGTAGTGATTTTTCTTCAATGCCAACTGTCGACAATAAGAGCAGTTTTTCGTGAAGAATTGAAAACTCACTTCTAGCATACAGTTGTTTTAGAACACCATGTTCCGTTCCTAATTTGTAGAAACCGCCCTCGACGCTCATGACAAATGCAATCACGCTTTGGACCTCTGTCAACATCTGGAACACGGATGCGTACATTGTCACCCACTTCACCATCTTTAAATTTTGTATTTGATGTTTTAAGCATCTTAGCACCTTGAGTTTGCAAGCCAGTATGAGCTGTTGATCTGTGTTCCATGATGTCTTGTTTGTTGTGACACAATCTGCAGGTAATGTTCCCTCTGTACCCTTCGTCTGCTTCATTGGGTACTCCACAAATAGCATGGACATCTTTGCCACAGGATCCACAAGAATGAGCTGCACTACAATGTTTTTCACAAACTATACAGAATCTGTTGGCCACATTATTGTCACGCAACTGGTCTGGACGTTCCGCCACGGCAGTAGATGTGTTAGCTGAGGATGTAGTTGCATTTATGGCAACCTCCATTTCTTGTTCAATGTTCTCAAGATCTTCCTCAGTAACTATTTTATTGAGAGCCTCTCTTGGTAGATTTGAAGTGCTAAGTCCCACTTTTGCTTTGCATCCAAACAAGGCTTCGTATGGTGATTGTTGGATTCCTTGATGAAAAGAGCAATTTTTCATAAATTGAATGAATTTGAGACTCTCAGCCCAATGAGCTGATTCATTTGTTTGCATCCATGTCATCATCATGTTTTGAACATCTAGGAACGCGGAAAAGTCTTTTGAACGTTCCGTCTTGTTGCACGTGGTCGGTGACGCCGACTGTCTTTGATTTTGTTCTTTGGTGATTGACTCACCTCGTCATCATGGAGGAGGCTGTCACATACAGTTGTAGCCCATATATGGAAACTAAAATGGATTTACATTTTCTTTCTTTTGACAGCCATCTGCTATGTCTGTCTCTTGGTCTGGCGGCCCTTTTGATCTATGTCGCCTTGCATATAGAATGCTATACAAACAATAGCTAAACAATACGTTACTCACAATGAAACCGCACCCAGAATAATTAAAACGCGATCACAAATTAGTCTAGATACAACATTGGCCAGGACATCCCGGCCAATGCGCGCATTGGCCGGCCAATGTACAAAATATGCTGTCAAGTTTAAGTACTTCGGACTTTGGCCAGTACGTCCCGGCCAGTGCGCGCATTGGCCGGCCAATGTACGAAATCTTAGTTCTAAGTTCTTCGGGCTTTGGCCAAGAAAGCCGGCCAATCCGCGCATTGGCCGGCCAATCCGGGGTTTGGCCGCACTTCGGGCTTTGACCGTAACATATATATATATATATATATATATATATATATATATATATATATATATATATATATATATATATATATATATATATATATATATAGACGAAACTATGATACATAGAATACTCATTTCGGGCTTGTTCGAGTTTAAAAAAAAAATTAAAAATGCTTAGTTTTTATTAAAAAGTAAAAGCAAGTTACACCACTTCATTTGTGTGACTGCTATTAGATCTAGTCTGTTTTTAATTTTTTTAAATTTTTTTTTGCCTCAGGCATGTAATTTTCAGCGTCAGTTGTGTGTGTTCGCTTTAGTATAACAGTTGTCATCACCGGCTTTTGAGGACTGATACAGATTTACAATAGTAATATTTCTTTCTTACTTGTAGCCTACTTTCATTCATTTAAGATGGTTTACTTTTACATAGATCTAATACAAAACGTCTAAATATAAGAAAAAAAATAAAAAAAAAACAACCTGAAAATGCAAATGTGTAATTTAATGATGATTCAAGGGATTTTTTTCCCCTCGGCGTGGTGGGTGAGGGGGGTTTGAAAATCTCCGTTTTAATATGTTAACAATTATGCCTCCGATGGTTGCGTCAGTCGAAATAATATGAAGCATGAAAGCTGTGTGTGTGTAATGGTTTCTTGCCCTATGTTTATTTTTATGTTTTTTTTTTGTATTTATATTATTAGTTTTAAATACATTTCTGTTTTATGCTTTGTCATTCTTTATTATGTATTTTTTTAAAATAATAATTAAGAGAAGTAATTGCTTTTTAATTTGTGTAATGCAAATCTATTAAAAGATGCTTAAGAGCACACATATTTGACTATTTAAAAAAAGGGAAATAAGTCATGGAAGTGGTTTGAACGTTTGCGTATCTTTCACGCGATGGATTTATTTTCAAAAGAATTTCGCCGACAACAGCATGTTTGATTGTAGGAGAAAGAGGACTCGAGATGGTGTCTATAGAATAAAGATAATCAAACCGCAGCTGCAGTATTCTTTTTACAAAACAACCATGAAGTCAAAAATGAAAGAAGATTATTTTTTTAACTGTAAAAAAATTGATTATGGTCTGCTGCGGGCCCCTAAACGTCCCGGGCCCCCCCCGCAATGCGGGGTCTGGCGGCACTGTAGTTCCGCCCCTGAACTGAAATCATAAAAGGTAAAATATGTTACCTTTTTGGTTTAGAATGAAGAAAACTGGTATCATAAAAATGTGTTCACATTGATTTCGATCATACAACAGATTTTGTCTGAAAGTAATTATTAAGTAGTACGGGATTTTAAAACATAACATGAAGAAGGCCTCTTGAAATGTAAGCTTGTAGTTCAATGCTGAGCTTTAATTAGAAACATATGGTTTATGATATGTAGGTATAACAAATTATTTATTGGACCTACATTGATTTAAACGTATTTTAATTACGGTGTCGAAAGTCAAACTATAAATAAAACTTCCTTTGAAAAGTTTTATTTTTAACTGGGATATTGCACTCAGCGTTTATAGAAAAAAAACATGTTAAAACTATACAATAACTGATGCACTTGATCCATACAAGAAACGCAATGATTGTAAACACTATAGATCCCAGAGATGACAGACAACATATTCAAATCACGCTGTGGGTGTGGCAGTTGATGGAACCTCCACAATTTTATCACATAGTTTATCTAATGAATGAAATTGAGAAAGATTACTAGAGTTGATGTATGCTTTGATTGTCCTTTTAGAAAGCAACAATCAGAAGAGATGGAAACAAAAATTACATCTAACCCAGACCATAGCTGATTTTTTAACGACCAAAAAAAAATGATGAAGAGGAAAAAACAAACAAAAGAAAACAAAAAACAACAACCGAGGACTATCAAATAATGATAGTGACAAAAAATTGTGACATAATGATGCATGTAAGTTTTTTTATACTGTTAGTGCATTTCATAACAGTTAATTTGAATGTATTTTATTTCTGTTATTTTATTCATTAAACTGATAGTATCGACTACACATACATTATTTCAAGTGTGTGGTCTGGAACATAGACGGGCCGAAAGATTTCAATGGCTTTCACTGTCAATTTTAGAGACTTAAGCGTTAACTTAAATTATTTGGCTCTATATATTGCATGGACGTTTATTTTTATATTGTTTGTGCATTTCATAACGGTTATTATGAATGTACTTTATTTTTGTTATTATATCCATTCAACTTATAGTATCGACTACACATGCATTATTTCAAGTGTGTTACCTGGAACATAGACTAGACAAGCAAAAAAGGTTCACTGGCTTTCACTGTCAATTGTAAACGACCGGCTCTTTAACGTGGCCATGTCATTCGTACACGGGCATTGACCAGCCTTTCTATATAGCTGCTACGAAAGTGTAAAATATGTAAATGGCTTATATTGATTTACAATAAACTTGTGTAGGTCTACAATAGTGTAATAACACCGATGAATGATAGCTTACTTATAAAGTAAAAAAAAATATTTCCATACAAAATTTGACAAAATATGGGGCCCACATCCGAAACCTCAAATATATATCTATAAGCATTAGTCATTGCCGTAGATCGCAGTATAGATAAATAACTATAAAGTAAAGCGTAGGTCACTTAAGTAGGGTAAGCCGTGGTAATTCCACACACGGGGTAATTCCACACACAACATACCGTATACTCTCTATTTTAAAAGGGAGTCAATTTTACTTAAAAGTTACTATTCCCTGTTTCTAAGAGGTCATTTCTTGTACTTTCTGATACTGTTAGAGAAGCGTTCATCTACAATCAGAGCAAGAATTTTAATTTTATCTGCATCTGTCTTCAAACATCCTTACGTATGTACAACCCCTGCACTTTTTAAAAATAGTTTATTTTGTCTTATTTTTAATTGTTGTCAATTATTTATTGATTTTATGAAAGCTTAATCATTGTTGTTAATAGTAACAATTAATGATTCTAGATTCAGCCTTTCATTTGTAACAGGAAAGCATATTGGATACTTTTACTAATATTTGAGAAGAGACCCACGCTTTCCTTTATAGTTATTTAAATAGTAGTGTATAATTTATTTTCTACTTTTTAGTGCATTATTACATAAAAGCTTGTTATTAAAACGTTTTTTATCAATTTTTTTTTTCAGTACTTTACATGTTTTATTTACAATAGTTACATGATTAAAAACCATTGTCAAGTTTATAGCAACATTTTCAGTAAAGTATTATTACCTCCAGTGGTAAAGAACCGTGTCTGTCAGTTAGAGGTGCCTGCTGTTTCACACGGGCGATTCATTACAGACAGACAGACTGACTGACGACAGAGGAAGTGAGTTAAATAAAAGCTTGTAAAAAACATTGACAAAATATTGCTTAGTTAAAGATACCTCTTATGTTGATTTTTTTAAACTCGGGAAACTATCAAATCTTAGTACAATAATTTAAGAAACAAAAAAAAAAAGAATAAACATATTATAAAATATACTATTTTTAATAACACACGATTTAAAAAAAAAATGTCTTTTAAAACTTGTTTGTGCATTTCATAACGGTCATTATGAGAGTATTTTATTTCCCTATTAAATTCATTCAACTGATAGTATCGACTACAAATACATTATTTCAAGTTTGTAACCCGGAACATAGACGCGCCTAAAGGCTCAATGGCTTTAACTCTCAATCCTAAACTTGACCGGCTCTTTAACGTGGCCATGTCATTCGTGAACAGGGAGTACATTTTTGGCTCTTTTGTCTCAAAAGGTTGCCGACCCCTGCACTAGTCTATCAGTCTGTTATTTGACAAAAACCAAAACAAGCGGGCATTGACCAGCCTTTCCAAGAGCTTGCTGATGTTAGAGCAGAGGGAGAACGGTCTGTAGCTCTCAGGTGAGCCCAGATCAAGATCCGTGGCAATTTTATAAAACAATTCATGGTATTTCAAGTTTATTTTTAAACATTTCAAAGAATTGTAACTAAAATGATGTAGATGTAGTAATTTTTAGCGCAAATTCCATACTGGAATTGCGATTATTAATTCGTCATTTCTGGATGTGTGTCCGCAGCTTTACCGCAGGTTTAAGTCGTATCTCCTCCTCAACGAAGCAATATCGTGGACTAGTTCCAAAAGCAAATATGTTAAGCAAGTTCCGAGGATGATTGTGGGCCAAAAAATTTCCCGGAATTCCTTCCTTGATTTCCTGGAAAAGCCAAAAATCTCGAGAAAATGCAGTTTTTGGCCCATATCTCGGCAACCAGACCATTGAGCGACTAGAAACATTTACCAATCGATTCCTGCCATAATTTAGAACAATATTGCCGAAGAAAGTTTTCAAAAATAACCTTTCGTTCGGTCACACATTTTTTTTTAATTACATTATACATAATATACTACAGTACTATATAGCAATATAGAGAGCGCGACAACTAAATACCCCCTACACGTCCGCAAATTTTTTTCAAACTCGTTAATAAATATTTTTTTCTATTTTGTTTTGAATTATTAAAACTACTTGTGTTGCATTATTATTATTTGCTGAATAAATGATTTATCTCGATTTAAAATTGTTATGGATAACATAAGGAAATTGCGCTTAAATTGTCACTATACTTTTTATTAACTTGTTTTCTAAGTAACAAACTAAAAATAACCACGTTACAATTAGATATTTAAATAACAGAGTGTGCATCATTATAATGTGCTCGCTTGGTCAGGTGTGTAGGGCTAACGGTCAGCCCGACCACAAAAAGAGAGAGAGGCGGTGTGTTATAGAAACACATGTAGCGAAAGATGAGTAAATGTATTATAATGACGTCACGTTGATTAACCAAATTTAAAATCGTGTAACGCTAGACAGCTACAAATGACAGCAAAAAGTTCGGTCTACAGCATCTTCAATTAAAAAAAAAATACTGCCGCGATCTCTGACTCTTTATAAAAAATGGTTGGTCAAAAAAGCCTTTAAAATTGAGGGGCAAGGTACACAGCGTCAACGGCGCGATCATTCTTTCAATAAAGAACCATTTTAGATAGTCTTAGCTAACCCATTAATCAAGGGTCTCCAAACTTTTCAGTCCGAGGGCCGCATTGACTATTAAATTTCAGTTCGGGGGCCAGTTTCTGCCAGGCATGTCTTTGATTTTTCTGGGCAAAGTTCCTCAGCCATCACCCAACTAACGTCTTTTCTGTGGACAAAAAGATCTCCGCGGGACGGATGAGAGGACATAGCGGGCCGCATCCGGCCCGCGGGCCGTAGTTTGGAGACCCCTGCATTAAGTGAATGAAATATTAAAATTCAATTGTTTGGATGTGATAAATGAAAGGGGCTTAACTTAATTTAAATTTTATAAGGGAAACAACTACACATTCTTTTGTTGTTTAACGTTTACCTAACAGTACAAAAAATACTAAACAGCTACTACATTATTATATTGATTTTCTAATATCAAATTATACATTTGTATGTACTGTTTAAGAGATCAAATTTGATATAAAAATATAACTAAATTGCTTTGTATTGAAAATCGTAGGAACCATTCAAAGATGTGACATAATTTATTACATACATTGAGCTTGATGTTCTGTAAAAATGTTGTGATTCGGGGATATTCTTCTCAAATTATTAAATCTTTGATGACGAATCTAAAGTAGAAACTTAAGAATAAGTAAAACATCAATATTTCAACTTAATTTTCATTTGAAAATTATAATTAAATTCGTTTGTTATTCAATTATTAAGTCTATACGTTTCTTGGGAGTACAATAAGGCTATGTGTTGTTGTTTTTTTTTTCTTCACATTGTATAATACAGGGGCGGAACTACAGTGCCACCAGACCCCGCAATGCGGAGGGGCCCGGGCCTTTTAGGGGCCCGCAGCCGACCATAATCAGTTATTTTTTACAGTTAAAAAAAAACTCTTGCATTTTTGACTTGATGGTTGTTTTGTAAACAGAATACTGTAGCTGTGGTTTCATTATCTTTATTCTATAGACACCATCCCGTTGTTGTCGGTAAAATTTTTTTGAAAAAAAATGAATCGCGTGAAAGATACGCAAACGTTCAAACCACTTACATGACTTATTTCCCTTTTTTTAATAGTCATATATATGTGCTCTCAAGCACCTTTTAATAGATTTGCACTAAACAAATTAAAAAGCAATTACCTCTCTTAATTATTATTTTTAAAAAAAATACATAATAAAGAATGACAAAGCATAAACAGGAAATGTATTTAAAACTAATAATATAAATACGAAAAAACATGAAAATAAACATAACGTGAGAAACCATTGTACACACAAAGCTTTTATGCTTCATATTCTTTTGACCGACCTACTTACAGGAAGCAGAGTTTCTTCCAGGTGTGACCTACTTAGGTCGAGTCATTTTTATTTTGACATTGTATAATTCCTTATATGGAATGATGGTGTAACACCTGGGGTTTTTCCACTGACTTATTAAGGTGTTTGAGACATAGAAATTTTCCATTAAAATCTGATTGAATGATTCTGATCAGATGATTATCCCAACCAATGGCGACATGAGTTGAGGATAACCTCCCCTGTCACAGAAGTCTTTAATTGCACTGCACACTCGCAGCACGAGGCAGTTTATCTTGACCTGGCAGTCTACGGGGCAGTTTTACCTTGGTCAGGCAGCCGTCCAAATTGTCCGGCTATAGACTCTGACCATTTGAACGTGAGAGTACTTAAGACCTGTGTGTGCCTTGCTTTTTTAAGTTGATTTAGTCTTCTAGTTTAATATTACTTGTCGCTAAGTAATTCTAGAAACTACAGCAGTGTTGTGTGGCCTGTAGCTGTTCTTTAGACAGTGTAGAAATCTGTGATAGTGTTTTTTCCTACATTGTGTAAGTTGGTTTTTGATATTTTATACATTAAATATTTTATTTAGTTCAACCTTGTGTTCTGCCACTTCTGAGTTCGCTGATTAAAAGGTCGTATGTAGATTGGATGAGTGTTAATTACAATAGTATCACTAGCTTCCCTAGACATTAAATTCGAGCCCTAGTGGTCGTTGTGTTAAGTGTTCATCCACTTAGGCCGTAAGGCATTTGCATATGACCCCGAAAAAAGAATCCGGGGACGTTCTCCTTCTATTTGGCTGATAGATAGGTTAACGTTACAAAGTGGGGGCTCGTCCGGGATTTAATCTGTCGTTCCAGTTGTTGGTTATATCAGTTGAATACTAAGGTTAGTTGGATTTAGTTGTTTTTATATCCAGTAGCGCAGTGTTCTTACAACGCGCGCTCAGGCTAGAGTATCTAGGTCAAATAAGCAGACGTGTCACGTCCTACATTTAGAGGTCAAGTAAACGGCCCAACGCTGTGTATTAATTTAAAGAATCTAGGCTTGTTGTGATTTTCAAGTTAGTGTTATGGAGTCTTTTTTGGCTAATCCTACTTTTGAAGAGGTCGAGAAGTTGAGTAGAAAAGTTTTGGTTAGTGTAGTTAAGGAATTGAAATTGGATTATTCTGTTACGCAGAAGTCAGAGGTGTTGAGAGATAAAATTGTTGTTCATTTCATTAATGAAGGAGTATTTGATGAAAGTTTGTTGGCGGATGTGTTACTCCGCGAGGAGAAAACTCTAGAGAAGGTAGAATTAGAAGCTAGAATTGCTTTAGAGAAGGAGAAAGTTGCTTTAGAGAAGGCTTTAAAAGAAAAGGAGATAGAGGCTAAAATTGCTTTAGATAAGAGGAGGTTGGAATTAGAGTTTGGTCAAGTTAGTGATGTTACTTCTCTGGTAGATCCAAAAAAGTTGTCGGTAGGGCAAGTGATTGCCAAATTTGGGAAATTAGTTCCTAAATTTGATGAAACAGATTTGGTCGTTTTCTTTAACTCGTTTGAGAGTTTAGCGAAGACATGTGAATGGCCCGAAACTTCCATTACTGCTTTATTGAGCTCTGTCCTTACTGGGAAAGCTGCAAAAACATACCAGGCACTCTCTCACGACGTTCAAAATAACTATAGTTTGGTCAAGACTGCCATTTTAAAGGCCTACGCACTGACGCCCGAGGCCTATCGGACAAAATTCCGAACACTCCGCAAGTTACCCACACAATCATATGTGGAATTTCTCTTTGAAAAGGAGGAAATATTCTCAAGGTGGCTACACTCTGAGGAAGTTTCTGAGTTTGAGAAACTCAGGTCACTTATCCTAAGGGAAGAATTCCTATCGTCCCTGCCTGAAGAGATACGACTACACATTCTGGATAACAAGATAACTGACATCCAGAAGGCTGCTGAGTCGGCTGACACATATATGTTGGTGCATAAGAAACCACCAGTGTCAGGAAACCGCCTCAACCCCGTGCTTCCCCTTTTTGGCAGCAATCATCCTGTTGGCCAACATTTGAAGGCATCACAGTCCAGAGAGAAACCAAGATCAACTCTCAATCGTCGAGCAGTATGCCAGTTCTGCAAAAGGTCTGGGCATCTTGTCAAGGACTGTTACAAACGTCTTCAGAATAACAGAGAGGTGGTGCGTACTTCCGCGCACTATGCTCTATCCCCTCAAGCAGCCAGTTCAACTATGAACTCTAGAATTCTAAAGGACTCTAACCCTAAGTGTCCGCAAGAAGGTAGTCAAGTCTCCACACATTATGTGCAGTCACATTTTGACTGTTCTCGCCACCATCCAGTTTCTTCCGAGTCTACCGATCTCGAGGGATCGAGAAAAGTTGACTTTTCATCTTTTATTGCCGAAGCCATCATTAGCAAACCAGGTGATCCGTTGTCTCAGCGGAATATCACCGTCCTAAGAGACACAGGAGCGTCACAATCACTCCTTTTGAAAAGTTCAATGGACATTACACCAGAGACGAACACCGGAAGGATTTCCATTATCCAGGGAGTGGGGACAAAATCTACTGTCGTCCCTCTACACAAGTTTGCCCTGAAACATCATCTCGTCGAAGGTGAGGTCATTTTAGGTGTGATAGATAGTATTCCTGTCCCAGGAGTACACCTACTTCTAGGGAATGACCTTGCGGGAAGCAAAGTATACCCCTGTACGGTTTCAGACCCTTCGTCAACAGTTCCAGATAATGATTATGAACTGTATCCTGCATGTGCGGTGACAAGAAGCCAGTCCAAACAATTGGCTGACACAACGTCTGAACCACATCTACCATCATCGTCAAGAAATTCGACTCCCAAACTGGAGTCTATGCTTCCAGAAAACACAAGCCTGGGCTTACCCCTGAGAATATCTCAGGAGGACATCATTAAAGCTCAACAAGTCGACGCGGAACTCCAAGCAACGGTCGAAAAATCTCTATCATCTGACGATGGAGAATATTTCTCCGAGAACGGCCTCTTCTTTCGTCGCGCTGTACCAGCAGATGCCTCACCAGCCTCACCATGGTTGAGTAAAAACCAGCTGTGGATCCCTCCACCTTATAGGCATGAAATACTTAAGCTGGCACATGACCATCCAATGTCAGCGCACCCAGGTGTCACTAAAACGACGGCGAAGATCAAAGAACTGTTCTTTTGGCCCAAAATGAGAAAAGATGTGTCGCGTTACTGTAGAAGTTGCACGAACTGTCAGTTGGCCGGAAAGCCAAACCAGACAATTCCTAAGGCCCCTTTGAGTCCGATTCCTGTATTAGAAGAACCTTTTTCTAAAATCGTCATGGACTGTGTAGGTCCCTTGCCTAAAACCAAGGCGGGCAACGAGTACCTACTTACCTTTATGTGTTCAAGTACCCGTTTTCCCGAGGCGATTCCCTTACGGAACATTAAGGCAAAGACTGTAGTCAGAGCCATGACCCGGTTCTTCACTACCTTTGGATTACCTAGAATCGTGCAAACAGATCAAGGCAGCAACTTCACCAGTCACCATTTTCAGGAAGCGCTAGCCAAGCTAGGCGTTACCCACATCACCAGCTCAGCCTACCACCCTCAGTCTCAAGGCGTACTTGAGAGGTTCCACCAAACCCTCAAAACCATGCTAAGGACATTCGCTAACAGTAACACCCAATGGGATGAGTCTGTTCCTTGGATTATTTTCGCCGCGAGGGACTGTGTCCAGGACTCTTTAGGCTACTCGCCTTTTCAACTTGTGTTTGGACATTCTGTCCGTGGCCCCCTGAAGCTGATACACGAACGTTGGACAGGTACCAGTGATCATCCAGTGGAAAACTTCGACGATTTTCACGTTCGACTGAAAGCCGTGTGCGAAATGGCTCACGAGAACTTAAGAAAGGCCCAAGTTAGAATGAAAGAACTGTATGATAAGAGTTCTTGTAAACGAACATTCAATCCAGGCGACAAAGTTCTTGTGCTAGTACCTAATCTGAACAATGCGTTATCCTTGAGATATTGTGGACCCTTTACTGTGCATTCAAAATTAAGTGATTTGAACTATGTTGTCAATACGCCCGACAGAAGAAAGAAACAGACAGTGTATCATGTCAACTCACTGAAAAAGTATTATGATAATTGTAACAATTTTCATTCCACAGCTAAAATTACTTTACCTGTATGTTCAAATGTTTCTGATGATGTGATACATGATAAATTGAAACCCTCAAAATTGGTAAATTCTTCCTTTTTAGATAATTTGAATGTCCACCTTATGCATTTGTCCACAGAGGAAAGCCATAGATTGTCTCAGTTATTTGAGACATTTCCCTCTATTTTTGGGGATGTCCCCAGAGAAGCGAAGGTTCCACCTCATGATGTAGACGTTGGTGACGCAAAACCCATTAAACAACACCCCTATAGAGTTAACCCGGAAAAAGCTGCTTTGATAAAAGATGAAATTGATTATATGCTCAAGAATGATATCATTGAGCCCAGTTTCAGCAACTGGAGTTCCCCATGTCTCCTAGTCCCGAAAGACGGTGGATCTTTCAGGTTTGTGACCGACTTTAGGAAGGTGAATGCGCTCACCAAAGCTGATTCCTATCCATTACCTCGGATAGAAGACGTTATTGATAAAGTTGGTCAGGCTAAGATAATTTCCAAAATTGATTTACTTTCAGGATACTGGCAAATCCCCTTATCTGACCGTGCAAAAGAAATATCTGCTTTTGTAACCCCTAATGGTTTTTATAGATACAAACGCATGCCCTTTGGTATGCGAAATGCTGGTCAAACTTTCCAGAGGGTCATTAACTCTGTCATTGCTGACATAGACCAATGTGAGGCCTACATAGATGATATAGTTGTATTTTCTAATACTTTTGAAGAACATATTGTTCAATTGACTAACCTTTTTAGAAAATTGTCTGAAGTTAATTTTACTGTAAACTTACATAAAAGTGATTTCTGTAAAGCTTCAATTACCTATTTGGGTTATCAAGTGGGAACGAACCAAGTTCGGCCCATTGAAGCTAAAGTAGATGCTATTGTAAGGTTACCACCTCCCAAAAATTGTAAAGAGATCAAAAAGTTCCTTGGGATGGCTGGTTACTATAGGCGGTTCTGTCAAAACTTTTCAGCTATTGCTGAACCTCTTACTGCATTATTGAAAAAGGGTGTTGAATTTGAATGGTCCAATAAATGTCAAGAAGCTTTTTTAACCATTAAGTCATTTTTATCAAATGCTCCTGTTATGGCTGCACCAAATTTTAGCATGCCCTTTAAACTTGCCATTGATGCTAGCAACTTAGCCATTGGCTCAGTCCTATTTCAAGAAGACAACATGGGAATTGACCATCCCATTGCCTTTTTTTCCAGGAAGTTAAATGAGAACCAAAAGAATTATTCTACTATTGAAAAAGAAGCTTTAGCTTTAGTTTTGTCATTACAACATTTTGAAGTCTATGTCTCTTCTTCTACCAATCCAGTCAGAGTGTTTTCTGACCATGATCCCCTGAAATTTACCTCTAAGTTAGGACAGACAAATCAAAGAATATTGAGATGGTGCTTATATTTCCAAAATTTTAATCTGGAAATTTCACTCATTAAGGGTAGTGATAATGTTGTGGCTGATTGTTTGTCAAGGATGTAAAATCTTGTTACACACATTGATCATGTGACACGCTTTGTGGTTCATTAGGACCATAAACAGGTTTTGTTTGAGTGTCACTCATATGAAAATGAGTGGTGTGAGTTAGAATTTTTCAAAATTCCAATCCTGTTGAACATTTTGTTTATTTTCAGGTGAACCTTAATTAAAGGTGGTTTTTGATTATATGTAATCTTTTATAATAATATGTCTCATATGGCTCCATTGATATTGTAGCTAGTCATTGAAATAAAGGTCTTACCCTGGCGGGTTTACCACTTTTAATATCCACATGGAAATATTGTAATACCTTTTTTTGAGGGATTTTGATGTATAATTACTTTTTGAAGGGTTACTCCCCTTTCACCAATTGTAAAAGTTGGAGTTACTTCCCTTTTATGTTCAGGGATATTTTCATCTGGTATTATGATTTTGATTGCCTACATTTGTAAAACATTTTTGTTATTTCATTGCCAGATTGGTTCCCTATGTATGTTTTTGTGGAACCTATCTGTCACTTCCAAAAAGGGAGGGGATGTGACCTACTTAGGTCGAGTCATTTTTATTTTGACATTGTATAATTCCTTATATGGAATGATGGTGTAACACCTGGGGTTTTTCCACTGACTTATTAAGGTGTTTGAGACATAGAAATTTTCCATTAAAATCTGATTGAATGATTCTGATCAGATGATTATCCCAACCAATGGCGACATGAGTTGAGGATAACCTCCCCTGTCACAGAAGTCTTTAATTGCACTGCACACTCGCAGCACGAGGCAGTTTATCTTGACCTGGCAGTCTACGGGGCAGTTTTACCTTGGTCAGGCAGCCGTCCAAATTGTCCGGCTATAGACTCTGACCATTTGAACGTGAGAGTACTTAAGACCTGTGTGTGCCTTGCTTTTTTAAGTTGATTTAGTCTTCTAGTTTAATATTACTTGTCGCTAAGTAATTCTAGAAACTACAGCAGTGTTGTGTGGCCTGTAGCTGTTCTTTAGACAGTGTAGAAATCTGTGATAGTGTTTTTTCCTACATTGTGTAAGTTGGTTTTTGATATTTTATACATTAAATATTTTATTTAGTTCAACCTTGTGTTCTGCCACTTCTGAGTTCGCTGATTAAAAGGTCGTATGTAGATTGGATGAGTGTTAATTACAATAGTATCACTAGCTTCCCTAGACATTAAATTCGAGCCCTAGTGGTCGTTGTGTTAAGTGTTCATCCACTTAGGCCGTAAGGCATTTGCATATGACCCCGAAAAAAGAATCCGGGGACGTTCTCCTTCTATTTGGCTGATAGATAGGTTAACGTTACACAGGCATCTCAAAAAAAATGTACCGTCCCCCTCCAACGAAATGAAATTTATATAATTTACATAGAAAATATATACTTTTACAAGTGTCAGCCCCCCCCCCCCCCCCCCGAAAATTTCAAGTGCCCCCCCCCCTGAGAAAAAAGTCTGGAAGAAACACTGACAGGAAGCATTATAGCAAAAATATAATTTATAAAAATAGAGATTTTCAAAATAGACTAATAAGCACTCACAAAAATGACGCGTTTTATTTTTTTTGTAAAGTATTTTTAATATATATATATATATATATATAATATATATATATATATATATATATATATATATATATGGGGCCCAAAATATTTATTTGCGGGGTGGCCCTTTTTTTCTAGTTCCGCTAACGAACTAAAAAGAGAGCTATGTATGTTATATAGCCTATCACCAGCTGAATTTGAAGGTCTGTATAAATGCGTAAATGGTATGTCACCATTAGATCAAAGGAACTATATGAGAAAATGCACCTAAAATAATTTCACAGAGATTTGCCACCTGGGGTAACATCCAGATACAGAGTACAGAGAATATCAGTAGCCCACGCCGATAAATCTGGGCAAAGGGGCGTGCTGAAATGGCTGCCTTCCAAGACAAGCGACGATGATATAATGGCGATTCTGAAATCTATAAGCAGTCAGGACTCAACACCAACATTTAAGAGAATAGACCAATCAAATGTGGTCTCTCTGGAGAAAGAAGATGTGGAGAGTGTGCCACACGATATTATACTTACAAATGAGGCCAACAAGGAGAGCAGAGTCCTTATAATCCTCAATGGGAGGAGGGTGCAATGTTGCCACTGCAACACAGACAGGCACCTGCCTAAAATGTGTGAGCATTTAAGAACTCGCGCTCTTGACGGCGTCCAGCTAGTAGATGGACAGTACAGGGCGATTGAGCCTTGGGATGCAAAAAATAAAGAAAAAGTTAGGAAGCATCTAAGTAACAATAGACATTTCTTAAAGCATTGGGACAGTTATGATGTTGACGGAGAAAGACAAAATGAAATGCTTAGAGAAGCAAGGCATAGAGAGGTAGAAGATGACTTGGGAGTAGAAGGCCAAACTGAAGCACATCATACCACTGCAGCATCACAGCAAGTTAACGAAAGCGTAACAGAAACCACCATAGAGGCCGAAGCCATGGAGACAATAGTGACCAGAAATTCCATAGTAACAGGGTCTCAAAAAGATGGGAATCAAGAAAATTTGGAGGCTGTCGACGAAACAATAAATGATATTCTTCAAGATAACACTAGTTCAGAAAACATAACGAAACCGCTAAAGGAAATTAAAAGCTCACAAAGTATATCAGCAACAAAGGTATCAGGTCAACTGTCGTATAGTCAAACAATCATTTCAAGTAAAAAAAAACAATTATCCACAGTAAAGCCATCTCAAAGGGTCGTGACCAGGGCCCAACGGGATTGCAAACCAGCGGCTGGAAATTTTGGCGTTAAAAACCACCACCATCCAGCCCTCCAGAAACAGATGTTCGAAAGAAAACCCCAAATAATTCATGCTAACTCTGGCAACATTGAACATCAGGGGGGGGGGGGGCTAGGGACAAAACACATTATATAAACAACATAATAAATAAACACAATATTGACATCTTACTTTTACAGGAAACTAACATTGGAACTACAGAAGAAGCAAATAAACTAGATGCATATATCGATATTTTTTTCACAAAATACACGGACATCGAGATCAATTGCTCACACAGCAATCTGTCCGGCAAACCCTCCCCCCCCCCCCCCCCCACTCCTCACACACACACTATAAATAGCAACACTTCAGCAGTTAGATCACACAGCACATATTTTGACGCTTGGCTCGCCTTAAACAGACACAGACAATCTCTCCATGCCTCGTCAGACACATCCACCCCCCTCCCCGCCCTCATCACCCTCAGACATGATAACTGCACATCCCCCTTAACTGTTCCAACGACCTCACCACCCACCCAAACATCAGCTTCGAATATGTATTCATTTATTTATTTATCTATTTGTGTAATTCCCTTGTGAACAAATGTAATGCAATTTTGGTAAAACAACTAAGCCTTTTTTTTGTTTGTGTGACAACTCCACTGGCTATACATAGCGTGAGAGCACACACAATGTGATGTGTACCTTTTTTTAACCAGCCCTTGTTTCCTTTGTGTACATAAGTTACAATCATTCACCCTCATTTACTGTAAGATGTTCACTCCTTCACGCTTCGTTAGCCACCGCGAGCCACCCCACCTGCCCCCATGATCCTTACCCCTGATACCACCATGACCCCTTTACCTGCTCCAATGATCGCACCTACCCCCTCCCCATTCACCCCAACCACCAACTTCGATTATTTTGTTATTTTTGTTTTCCTTTTCCTTCTTGTATTTTAAATGTACAAAATGTGATGAAAACTATTGTAAATAATTATGTTAACACATGTTTGATGCCAATTGTTTTAATTAAAAATTAAAGTATACAAAAAAAATGAAAAAAAAATAATGAAGAATAAAGAAAAGTTAATCAATAATAAATGAAAAAAAAATTAAACAAAAAAGGCTCTAAGCGTAGCAGAGGTTACTTATGCTTTCATCGACTGTTTCTTTGTTAACAACCTGCAACATGCATAGTTTATTCCGCTATTTGTGATTGACTTCCAACAAACCGGATAAAACAATTTAAGTTACAAAACAGGGCAAAGAAATAGTGATTGAAGGAAAGTCAATAATTGAGGAAAAAAAGTAAACTGTACGGAAAAATAATTCACCTACGCTTATATTTATTGGCATATAAAACAAAAGTTGCCTTTATATAATAATAAAGTAAAATACTTTGAGTTAGGCAATTAGTGTTATCAAAAAGCTCCTTTGCACAGTTAGTTGCAACTTTTTCGCGCACTTTCTTTTCTACGAACATCTACACTCGCTAATCGGGTTACTCGTATATAAAATTTTGCTTGTATGACAAAGCACATTTTAGCTTGCTCAACAGCTCGTATCCCCAACACTCTCTTATATTGTGGCACCACTGTATGTAAATGTCTACACTTTAATTGACAACTATACGACTCCGTGTTTTCAAAGACATTAAATACTAATGCTGAGCATTAACTAGAAAAAATAGTGTATACGATCAATAGAAATAGCAAATAATTTCTTGGACCAAAATTGACTTAAAGAAAATATAATTACTATTTCTGATGTTAAACTATAAATTGACTTTCCATTGTAAATTTTCATTTCTAACTGTGATATTTAAACTCAGCTGTTATAAAACAACATTAAATTTTTTTTTGCTATAACGGATGTTCCTTATTTGTAAAAGAAATGCGATGAATATAAACACGATGATCGTGAAGTTCACAGAAATGAGAAATAAAATAATTAAATCACGCCTACAAATCAAACGTACACATTTTTGTAAAAAAATATTTTAAAGCGTACACCACATTGCTTCTACAATTGTATTCTAGCATATAAAAATAAACACTTGGATAGTGAAGCTAGATAAGTATTTCTTCTAATAAATCACCATTATTGTTTTTATACCTAACTTCCGGTATATCAAATTAGATATCTTCAGATGGAAATAACATTCTATATAAACATAGAACTAATTTGCATTTGTATTTAAAAATCAAAAGATCCATTTAAATATGTTATAAATTTTGTTATATCATCTGTTACTGATATTTAACAATAACTCGTCTTTTCGACCGTCGTTTTCGAATTATTTAATTTTGGTTATTGTATTGTATTGCCAGGAAGCAAACCTCTCAACAACACAGGATACAGGACTACCCGCACCGCAGCAACCGAGGGACCAACAACCAAGTTCACTGACGATTATAACAGAGCCACCAGGCGGATCATCCACACCGCAGCAACCGAGGGACCAACAACCAAGTTCACTGACGATTATAACAGAGCCACCAGGCGGATCATCCACACCGCAGCAACCGATGGACCAACAACCAAGTTCACTGACGATTATAACAGAGCCACCAGGTGGATCATCCACACCGCAGCAACCGAGGGACCAACAACCAATTTCACTGACGATTATAACAGAGCCACCAGGCGGATCATCCACACCGCAGCAACCGATGGACCAACAACCAAGTTCACTGACGATTATAACAGAGCCACCAGGTGGATCATCCACACCGCAGCAACCGAGGGACCAACAACCAAGTTCACTGACGATTATAACAGAGCCACCAGGCGGATCATCCACACCGCAGCAACCGATGGACCAACAACCAAGTTCACTGACGATTATAACAGAGCCACCAGGTGGATCATCCACACCGCAGCAACCGAGGGACCAACAACCAATTTCACTGACGATTATAACAGAGCCACCAGGCGGATCATCCACACCGCAGCAACCGATGGACCAACAACCAAGTTCACTGACGATTATAACAGAGCCACCAGGTGGATCATCCACACCGCAGCAACCGAGGGACCAACAACCAATTTCACAGACGATTATAACAGGACCACTAGGTGGATCATCCACACCGCAGCAACCGAGGGACCAACAACCAAGTTCACTGACGATTATAACAGAGGCACCAGGCGGATCATCCACACCGCAGCAACCAACGGAATCCCCAAAGTCGACGAACCAACAAGCAACTCCAGTTACGACTGCAGCGAAGCCACCAGTCGTGTCATCAACAACAACAAATCAAAATATTGCAACACCAAGCCTGAACCCGGAAACGGAAACGGGCAACACCAAGTTAACCAAAAAAAAAAATGAACTCAGCCCCACAGAGTTAGAGAAAACAACAAAGGCTCTAAAGACCATAAAGATAGTCCACGACATCTCGCAATGTAAGTTCTGCACCAAGAAGTATACAACACCCACGGAAGCCGAGGCTCATGAGAACAAAGAACACAAAAGTCTCAAACAGTGTAGCATCTGTGACGATAAAACAGTTCACATCGGCAAAATAAGACGCTACTGGCAAGTACACTATGAAGAAACTACATTTGATTGCCGCAGTTAAAAAAAAAAAGTTTTAAGTTCAAAATTAGTTAATTCATTGATAACCTAAAACAAGTATTTAATTAATTTAAAAAAAATGTCAGAAGTATTACTTTAACACAAAACACGTAAGTAAACTTACGTTCAGACGACTTTAGACTACGGAAGATGCTGTTGGTGGTGTCGGCCAAATGTAGAGTGAAGGCGATAGGCGGAGAAGCTTTAGTTCGCTCACTTACTCACTGTTAATGCTAAGCTCTTTCGGTCACTTTAAAACCTTACTTGTTTTACTCTGAACGTTTAATTTTAGCAGAGGTATTTAATAGATAATATAGTGACCCACCCTATTCTGTATTTAAAAAAAACACATGTTATATAATTAAAATCTGGAAAATTACCTTCATCTAGGACCTTTTACGGAATAAAAAAAAAAAATCAAGGAGGCGCTTGCAGCTTGTTTTCTAACGGCTCCCAGAAGAGAATTATATCTTGCAGTCCCCTCTCTTTCTCTCTATCACTATCACTACCACCCCGACCCCACCCCCACATTGTCTGGTGAGCTGTGGTCACGCTGTTTACATTTTGCAATCATAGAGACGGGTTTGGTGACGGCTATTAGGGGCAGATAATTTAGTTTGAAACGATTTTAAACTTAGAGGAGGTAACTAAGAGGAGGCTGCTTTCACGTGGGGGGGGGGGGGGGGGGAAGTTAGTGTTTTTAAGCAAATATTTTCAGCGGCAGCATTGGTACTGTCGAATTCACAAATTATAAATTACTGAAAAGTGGAAGAAAAAAGAACAACTAAATAGCGGCGTATGATACGCAGCGGGTCGGCTCGTTTTATATATATATATAGGTTGTTTCGATGTTATAAAATAAGGGGACTTAATTTAATTTACAATTTATAAGGGAGACAACTTAAACATTATTTTGCTAATTAAAGTGTACCTAAGCAGTTCAAACATAGCATACATCTATTACACTATTGTATTAATTTTCTAATAAGAACTTATAATTTCAAATATATGTCGTTTAAGAGAAAAGTTACGATTTGAAAATAAGCTAAGTTTCTTATGTAATTTAATTCGTAAAAACCATTACTAAATGATATATAATCTCAAATATATCTTGTGCCAGATCTTTATCTAATAGTCATACAGAGGCATACTTTCCTTTCGTATTAGTTCTATCTTAACTTTAGAAAAAAAAAAAAAAAAAAAAAAAAAAAAAAAAAAAAAATTAACTGTAGAAACTATCGACTTAAATCAAAATGTGAAAACCACAATCTCAAATATATCTTGTGCCAGATCTTTAACTAATGTTTTTACATATACATACTTTCCTTTCGTATTATCTTAACTTTATAAAAAAAAAAAAAATTAACTGTAGAAAATATCGACTTAAATCAAAATGTGAAAACCACATGTCAAACAACTTAACAAAATACACAATAAACTAGGACACATTTATTAAGATTGTACGTTAGTACAGAAAGAAAAGCAAACGCGTACGCATATGTTAAAAATCACCAATCAAACAGCCACAACAAATAATGCAATTACACTTAACGTAATTAACATAACTAGACAAAAACAAGACGAAAGCAGACGTGTAGCAGCGGCTATTAATATATCCACTATATGGAAATATAGGAATACAATCAGATTTTATTCTAAAAAAATACTCTGGCATCGATTTAAAATAAATATTTCAAGAAAAGCTAAGACATAGCTAAGACTTTGTAGTTAATAATCATATAAATGTCTAAAAATATATTAGTGTTACTTAACATTTTCCTTACTATAATTTTTTTTGTTACGTAAGTTGCACAATTTTAACTTTTGTTTTTCTTTCTTAAAATATATTATAGCTTAATATGTTTAAACCATATATTCATATGCACTGTTTAGTTTTTTTTATAACAGATGTATGGTTGTAGATGGACCACCAAATAAAACAAAACAAAAAAATCGATACACCACACACTTGGTGAAATTCATTAATAGAAAAATGAACAGACGCTGATAGTTAACACCAGGGGTCTCCAAACTTTTCGGTCCGAGGGCCGTATTAACTATCACATTTCAGTTTGGGGGCCAGTTTCTTCCAGGCATGTCTTTGATTTTTCTAAGCAAAGTTCTTTAGCCATCACCAAGAAACACTTTTTCCTTGGACAAAAAAATCTCCGCGGGCCGGATGATAGGACTTCGCAGGCCGCATCCGGCCCGCGGGCCGTAGTTTGGAGACCCCTGGTTAACACGATTGTCGATTAATAATCATTCTACTCCCTTCAACATATTAGATGTATGCTTAAATAAACCGGGAGTGATCTCCCCTATACTTTCTTGAATATTCTTATATAACACTACGTGGAATGTCAACTTGGGATATAGACAATATGTTTTATCCATTTTACTTTTAAAATAGAATAAAATCTCGTAGAAAAAATAATTGCACACTAAGTGAACGCCAAATAAATTGTGTATAATAGTGAGGAATATTATTAGTACTTTATAAATTCACATGCGTGTTTTGAGAAATCGGAAATAGCCTAAACTACTACATCCGGTCAACGAAAGTTATTCAAAATTTAATATAATGTAGAGCATTACATATTTTACTTATATGCGATACTTCATGTATCTATCTGAAATAGTTTTCTAGTTAGAGGATCTATACATTTGATATAATACTAATATTTGAAATTTCATCAACTTAGCTGTAACGCTACTCAAGTTATCGTGTTTTCAGACACACACACACACATATAAACTGATCAGCTACCTGTGTGTGTATTAATGTATTCCATAATTTTACTACGTTAGTTGCGATTTAATATTATGAAGAAGTATGCCAAGTTTTTCACAATTATCAGTATATCTTCAGCCAATGAAACAAAGGTTTGACATAACAATCACTGTTCATCAAACAAATGGATGTTTTTTTTTCGCCTTCAATTTTTCAATATAATATAAGCCCTTCCAGTGTATACATGAGATAATCTTTTGATTTACATTACTTTTAATGTTGGGTTTTACAAAATACATATTGACATGGTATATATTATAGTGCATATTATCATTAGTTTCATAAAATATTTTGGTTTCTCTAATGTTAACATTATTTTCTTTTATTAATACTATTAAAATGCAATATAATGTTAATCATTTTAATGAGGCGCATTCAGAAATAAACATGATTATTTTAATTCATTGCACAGTTCAGATTATAAAATAAAAACGTACACAGATACAAGGTAAATATAGGCAATAATGTTGCAATACATTATTCTGTGAAATAAATAAACCTAAGAAAACAATGTTTGAAGATTATGTCCCAGTTAGCATAATGTGTGATTGACTAAACATTGGTGCTGAAATCAGCAAACACATTTTTAGACCTTACATATAATAGGACACATTCTATAAACATAGGTTTTGTTTAATTATAGCAGATTTATAAATGTATATGGAAAACCTTATGTAACAAGAGATTCAGTAGATTAATCACACACTTGGTGAAATTCATTAAAAGCAAACTGAAAAAAAACGCAAATATTTAATACGGTTAAGTATAAATAAATATTCTACTCACTTCGACATATTAAATGTGTGTATATGCAATATTGATCTTGAAATTTCACGGATAAGACAAAATTGATTAAAATAATATATACAGCACTGTTCTTAAAGACGTCACCTTTTTGTTTCCCTTGCTTTAGGAGAGATAACTCAAAGTTATTTAATAAAGGCAATAAGTGAAAAACACTAAGTGAAAATACACCTTTAGTTTGAGGACTATTAAACAAATAAAGTTATTTTTTTGAATGGATATATGAAACATATTTTACATTTTTGTAAAATGTATTTTAAATTTAAAATATTCTACAAAACTTAGAGCAGAGCTTTATTTATAAAAAAAAATGTTTTTAAAAAGCTTTTCTTGTAAATAAGAGAAGCATTATCTTTTACCAAAGTATTTTTCAAATAAAATGTCATTCTTTTCAAAAGCAAAATGACGCATGTTATTTTTAAGGAGCCATGGGCCGTACGCGGCGCCTATGCGTTAGTATAATCGGGTGGGGCTACTGAGAGCGCCCCTCTACGTCCCTGGCACATGGGCGGTCACCGAAGTGTGTTCTACTATATTATTTCGGTGATCGATTAATGTACACTCAAGGTTTTCATGCTATAGTGTAGGTAAACCCGTGTCCTGATATTTATGCTCCAAGCGCATGCATTGTTTACATTTAAACAACTCACTTTAAGAAAACAAGGTGATGAGTCCAAGAACACAGGATTGGTAACGCATGGATGAAACTCTTATATATTTCGTCGGACTTTCTTCTATTCCCGCGGAAACGCGCGCGGACGGGTATGCCTACGCTAGTGTATATATATATATATATATATATATATATATATATATATATATATATATATATATATAAATTAGTTAATATTATCAGTTTCATCATAAAATGGTGCATGTATGTCTCATGGTAACACTATTTTCTTATATTATTACAATTTAAATGAAATAAAATATTAACCATCTAAAGAAGATACATTCAGGGTTAAACGTGATTATTGTAAACCATTGCAAAATTTAGATTATAAAGTAGAAACATATACAGATACAAGGCAAATATAGGCGATATAGTTGCAATAAATTATTCAGTGACATAGATAAACCTAGGAAAACAATGTTTAAAGATTGTGTCCCATTTAGTATTACGTGTACTTGACAATTTACTGCTGAAACATACTGAAACAAGCAAACACATTTTTGCGAATAAGACGAAATCAACTAGAAGAATATAAACACTGTTCTAAAAGACGTCACCTTTTTATTTCCCTTGCGTTAGGGGAGATAACAATTAAATATTTAAAAACAAGTCAATAAGAGAAAGAAACTAAGTAAAATTACACACTTGTATTAATGATTTCGATATAAATAAATACGATATTGGTAAAAATGTACATATTTATTTCCGTGTTTTATATAATGTATTTTAAATTTTAATTATTCTTCAAAATAAACACCAAAATTTATATTTCAAAAAATGCTTTTAAGAATTTTTACTTACAATTAACAATCGCCACAGTTATACCACCGTCTGTTTCAAATATATTTCTTTCTTTGAATAAAAAAAAATAATCTAAGAACACGTAGTCTAGTAGAATTATCTTTTTTGAAATGTTTTAATAAAATTGGTTAGTCACACAGTCGCTATCATTTACGCGTTGGGCGAAATAATATAAAATACTAACATATAACTATGCCGGTTCCCAAACAGAGTTTCTTCCAGGCTTCTCTTCGGGGGGTGGGGGGGGGGGGGGGGCAAATCCCCCTGAAAAAATTCTACCACAGTGTCCGGCCCCCCGACGAAAGTTTACCGCCCCACCTCTCCCCCCGAAAATTTCAAGTGCCCCCCCCCCCCCCCCCCGGAGAAAAGAGTATAGAAAAAACACTGATCTCAAAGCATGCTAAAAGTTACGGTCTTATCATGTGTTTGCAAATAAATACTTTTTTTTTTTAAAAGAATTTCGTATTGTCTTACGCTTTTATGTTTAGGCCTTTACAACAACAAAAAAATTACATTTCTATAATAATATAGTAAAATAATTTGAGAGAAAACTGTTTCGCGAATGAGTTATGTAAGTGTCATAATAGCTCCTATACACAACCAGTTACAACTTTTCACCGTGTTTCTATTCCACGAACTGTTAAAGTTTGTTGATAATCCTGCTTTTAAATATAAACTCGCTAATATGTTTGCTTGATGAAGTTGCTGGGAATTTAGACACATACAACAACTTTAATACTGCACTTTTCGACACGGCAGCATAAATAAACGAACAACACAATGCCTAACAACTTCATTTTTTCATTAAGTTACGCCCAAGTGTCTTCGTCTTCTTTTGTCGGACTGTCTGTATCAGGTCACCAAACAATAGAACATTACAGACCTTTTCTTGACCTGTCAAATGCGCATGTCAATCATACCAGTGGCGTAACTAGAAAAAAAGGGCCACCCCGCAAAAAAAAAATGTTTGGGCCTATATATATATATATCTAATATATAAAGCTCAGTTCTGTATGTAATGCATTTGTATGTCGTTGGAATTGTACGAATTTAAAAGTTAGAAAATTATCGTGCGCATTTGTCTAAATTTATGAGCTAAAAAATTACTATTGAAAGTGTTGGGAAATAATTTTCATTTTTCAAATTATAGTAATAATTGTCGGCATGGTCATTAAACACAAGTTTTAAAAAAAATTTCATCTTTTACAAAAATTCTAATTATAATATATAAAGCTCAGTTCTGTATGTAATGCATTTGTATGTCGTTGGAATTGTACGAATTTAAAAGTTAGAAAATTATCGTGCGCATTTGTCTAAATTTATGAGCTAAAAAATTACTATTGAAAGTGTTGGGAAATAATTTTCATTTTTCAAATTATAGTAATAATTGTCGGCATGGTCATTAAACACAAGTTTTAAAAAAAATTTCATCTTTTACAAAAATTCTAATTATGTCTTTATTTAGTCCTATAGCACTTACTTCCCTTTGATAAATTAGGAAAAACACAATTACTTCCCTTTATAAAACCATTGCATTCCGTGAAAATAATTTACTTTTTAATTACTTTGTTTTGGTGTTGGGAAAAAAAATAATTACATAATTAGCGGGGATTGATCAAGTGCAAATGTTGTAGGTATTTTACGGATAAGCTTGGAGTATTAAAATTGTTTATTAAATTGAAACAGGCGCGTTCGTTTAAGTGAGTGCAAAAGACTGTGAATAAGTTGGGGTACTATAGTCGTTCATTAAGCTAAAACAGGTGATTCCGCCCCGGGCGTTTATGTTCGCGTTAGTGTTTTCTTTGTGTTTAGGTGGGTTTGCGTTAGTGGTTGCGTTTTAATTTGGTTCGTTTTTGTTCTTTCTTTTTTCGTTTTTGTTTGTGTTTTTTTTGTTTGGGTTTGTATTTGTGTTTTTGGTTGGTTTTGCGTTTGGATTTGGTTTGTTTTCGTTTGCTTTTTTCGTTGATTTTTTTTGTTGGTATTGGTGTTTGTGGTTGGGTTTGTTGTTAGGTTTTTGTTTTCGTTTGCTTTTTTGTTTGTTTTTTCTTTGTGTTTGTATTGGTGTTTGTGGGTGTGGTTGTGTTTGCTGTTAAGTTTTTTTTTTCGTTTGTATTTGTAATTGTGTTAGCGTTATGTTTGCGTTTTGTTGTTTTGGTTTTGGTTGGTTGTGGTTTGGGTGGGCAATGCCGGGTTTATGATGATTACTAAACACACAGGTAATGGTCTTTAACAGAAAGGTTTTTCGCAGAAGCCAGAGCAGGGCCTGGCCGGGACGGCTAGTATATATATATATATATATATATATATATATATATATATATATATATATATATATATATATATATATATATATATATATATATATATATATATATATATATATATATATATATATATATATATATATATATATATATATATATATATATATATATATATATATATATATATATATATATATATATATATATATATATATATATATATATATATATATATATATATATATATATAAACAAAATACGAAAATACGAACATAGAATACGCAATACTGCTTGTTCGAAATTTGAAAAAAAATAAAAATTCTTACTTGTTTTTTTTTAAAATTAAAATATGTTAAAACAACACATCATTTGTGTGAGTGCTGTTAGTCTGTTTTGAAATTCTCTATTTCAATTTCTGACATAATGCTTCCTGGACTAATGTCGGTCAAAAGAATTTGAAACATGAAAGTTGTGTATGTGTAATGGTTTCTCTCCTTATGTTTATTTTTTTTCGTATTTTTATTTATTAGTTTTTAATACATTTCCTTTTTATATTATGGCATTCTCTATTATGTATTTAAAAAAAAATAATAATTTAAAAAAGTAATTGCTTTTTAATTTGTTTAGTGTAAATCTATTACAAGTTTCTTATGAGCTCGCATATTTGACTATTTAAAAAAAGGAAATAAGAAATGGAAGTGGTTTTAACGTTTGCCTATCTTTCACACTACAACTCACTTAGCCTATATATATTTTTTTCTTTACGAAACAGAGTGTTAGTTAGCTACTGTAGAACATCACTAATGTAGTAAATCTGTTGTTTTTTTCAAGAAAATTATTTTTTTTAACTATAAAAAAATTGATTATTGTCGGCTGTGGGCCCCTAAACGGCCTGTCCCCCCACCCGCATTGCGGGGTCTGGCGGCACTGTAGTTCCGCCCCTGAATCATATCAAACATAAGAACATTACAAACCTATTATCTAGCTGTAAAACGTGCACGCCCATCATACACACTATCTGCTACATCTGTCATGATAAACTGGGCTTAGTGCTGTCCCATTGTGTGGTCAAAACTCTAAAAAATGTCCAGCTTGTAAACACAAGTCAGCACTGACTATTATCTATACGGTTTGTTATTATGTATGTTCGTCTTCAACTTTGACGGTTAGCCCTTCACAAGGATCAGCGTGGTCGAAAAAGAAGCTGTTCATATAGTGCAAAATAATATCACATTTAAATAAAAATGCATCTCTTTTCGCACGATTTGTATATACACGTTCTATCTATCTTGGTCTATACCCACCTGCTTGAGAAACTAAATTAATCATTTTGCGCTTTTGAAAAACATGTATTTCTGATAACAAGATTTTACAATAAATATACATAGAAATTAGCGTTTATTTAATAATGCATTAAATTTAAGAAAGAAAGCTAAGTATAACCTATTAAAAAATACTTCTAAGATATATAGCTGCTAAGAAAGTGTAAAATATGTAAATGGCTTAAATTAATTTACAACAAGCTTGTGTAGGTCTACGATAATAACACGGATGAATGATAGCTTACTATTTAAAAAAAAAACATTGTATTTCCATTCAAAATTTGACAAAATAAAGTGCCCACATCCCAAACCGCAAATATAATTATAAGCATTAGGCATTGCCATAGATCGCAGTATAGAAAATCATTGAAAAAGTATTGTTTAGTTAAAGGTAACTAAATATACTATTTGAAATAACAAAAGATAAGAAAAAATATCTTTGAAACAATGATGTAAATTGACATTATGTATAGAAATGCCCTTTAATACTAGATCTAACTCTAAATGTGAAACTATTGTCAGATTACAATACTTATTGCTAAATATATCGTGATTTTATGTATGAACAAATACCTGTCATCTTATTGAGTGTTTCCAAATACAAATATTAATGGATTTTTAATTTAAACCTTAAATACATTTCAAATTAAAGATACAAAAGTTCGCTAAGTTATCAAGCTTCATTAAAGGAAATTTCATTTGGAATTAATAATTTTAATTTTAGAGACTTAAGCATTAATTTAAATTATTTGGCTATATATATATTGCATGTAAGTTTTTTATATTGTTTGTGAATTTCATAACGGTCATTATGAAAGTATTTTATTTCTTTTATTATATTCATTAAACCGATAGTATCGACTACACATACGTTATTTCAAGTGCTTGACCTGGAACATAAACGGGCCCTAAGATTCTTGCTGTCTTGCGACCACCTCCACAATTTTACACCTGCTGGGAAGATCGACGACGTTTATGATTGGTTCATTAGGGTTAGAACTAATTTTTTTTAAAGCGAAGCTTCCATCCAATTGCAACCATTTAATATTTAAATGTTCTCTCCTACAACGAAAAAAAAAATAATAGTCCCCGCCGTTGAAGAAGTTGACCGAATCAGTAATGCATATGATTATATGTTTTTATTTTTATTTTGGAATCTGAATTATCTTTTGATTGTCATGGGAAATAACTTTTGATGATATTATTTTAACAAAAGAGATATAAAAAAAAACAATAAAATAAATGTGTACTTCATATAATTAAAAAACAAAAATTATAACAATTTTAAATTTATTTCTAAAAAAATAGTTTTTATATTACTACATTTTAACTTGTTAATTTAGTGAAAGCCTTGATTGTAAGTTAATCACTCACCGTAATATCACTATTAATCACTCACCGACGATAAGTGGCGCTCTCGTGAATCCGATAACACTACCATCGGGGTGTCACATAGCCCCAAGCTCGGTTTTATTATCGAATGACGTATTGTAGGGTGTTCCTTAAAACTAAGGTAGGCGCTTAGTGCTCACGGGATAGCCCTAGGCGCCAAATCGCACCCTGCAGTGACGCCAGAGGACGCGCCTAATTCAATTTAGTGAGCGACTATAACAACTTATTGTGTCCATAGCCTATCGCGCTGTTTAAAATGAACGTATTGTTGCCCATCGTGTCTATAGTGTACAGCCTTTTAAAAAAACCAATGTAGGCACTCTAGTGCTCGCAGGGTCGCCCAATGGACGAGGCACCGGCGGTTGCGTCTGTTGCAGTTTTGCCGCTGATTATAGTAGTACCCCTTACCCGCTATTCAAAACGCCCGATTAACGGATGATAAGTACTAACATAGCCGCTCTGGAAATCTGGGCGCCAAAACGTTTATTGACAAAAAATGCACTACTGGGCGCCGCCCATAAGAAATTTTAATTTTTTTCCACAGAAATCTTCTCGGGAGTATTTTCATCTACTCTCCAAAGTTTCATGGCACTCGGATAAACTGTGTCGAACCGCATACAACTTTTTTTTTTACCGTATATAGAGAAAAATCTTACCTCTACCCCCCTAGGGCACCGCTCTTGCGAAATTTAAAAAAAAAAATTAGCACAAACCTCCCTAGGAGTTTTCTCAACAATTTTCCCAAGTTTCATGGCGATCGAATGAAAAATGTAGTAATGCATAAAAGAAAAACAGACACACATACACAAACACACATACATTGTTTTATGTATATATATATATATATATATATATATATATATATATATATATATATATATATATATACCAAATCCTAATTAAGGATCATAATATTAATAATAATAGTATTAAAATGTTGGCGGCTCTTTAAAAACTTGGAAATGTTGTAAATTGTAACTTTTGGCTCTTCTGTCTCAAAAGGTTGCCGACCCCTGTTATAAACTACTTCACTAGTAACTATTTTTTCACATAAATAACTTTATAAATAACTTAATTTATTTCATATCTTTTTATTTATGTATTGATTTTTAACTTTAATATACGGTAAGATAAATTGCTAAATGTCAACGATAAAAAGATTTTTTTTATCTACATATCCTACATCCAAATATCTAGATTCAGTATTCTCATTGTCTTTCATAGTTTCTAACATATTGATTTCAGACGATATTGCTTGTTTTTTGATTGGTTGTTGCTAAATGCGAACCATATTCACCACATTTGATTGCCAAACAAATACAAACTATATAACAATTCTTGTGAAGTTGGGCTCTACGCGGATCTTACAAGCTGAGTTCTTGAACGGAACTTACCTATTTTAACATGACTGACTTTAGTTGTAAAATGTCTATATTGTGTGATTATGTCAC
Source organism: Physella acuta (assembly GCF_028476545.2). Lineage (NCBI taxonomy): Eukaryota > Metazoa > Mollusca > Gastropoda > Physidae > Physella > Physella acuta. The sequence goes on from NW_026731661.1 coordinate 974,717, forward strand.
GATTTTTTGTTTTTGAGAAATAAAAGTTTACAAATGTTGAAGATTCTAGCCTACAATTGTTATTTACAAATCCTTTAGTATAGTTGAAAGATATGAAAAAGACACTTAGTAGATGATTAATTACAACTTCCCAATCAGTGTTTCTTCCAGTCTTTTTTCTCCGGGGGGGGGGGGCACTTGAAATTTTCGGGGGGGCGGTAGACTTTCTTCGGGGGGGGCGGACACTGTTAAAAGTATATATTTTCTATATAAATTATATAAATTTCATTTCGTTCGGGGGGGGGGGGGGGGGGGCGGTAAAATTTTTTCGGGGGGGCCCCGAAGAGATGCCTGGAAGAAACTCTGTTCCCAATATCCATCTATAAAGGCTAATAATAAAAATGTACCGACTTTTCTTCGGGAAATGAGACATTAAATTACACGAAACAAAAACGATTATTTAATTATAGTGTGTAAATCTGATACCCACATTACCATGCTTTCACTGACATTCGATGTGGGAATCTTGATTTACTTGATGCATAAAGAAACGATGTAACGAGTGCATGTGTTCCTAGTTCGTCATGCATTACATTGTTTTTATAAAATATTTTTTTTTGGTACTTCTGAAGTCCCGGAAGTGCATCTAGTTGTATTACAATAATATGTAGGTCAGTGACATACTTTAACGTTTTTGTTTTTATTGCCTAGTATAACATGTTATCAAAAAGAAAAGTTTATTATATACTACGATATTTCACGTTATAGTATTTCATTTCTTGGTAACCAAATTGTAGCATTATTAAACAAGGGAAACAACTTACACCATGTTTTGTTGATTAAAGTCTACCTAAGAACTACAAAACAATTACACATCAATCAAATTACTGTAGTAATTTTCTCATAGTAACAAATAATCACTCAAGTAATATTAAAAAAAATAACATTCAATATAAAAAATGTATTAAATTGCGTTTGTATTTAAAAATCATAAGAACCCTTTAAATATGTTAATTTACTTTGTTATATGACTTGTGACTGACATTTCAACAACACTAGTAGTTCTTCAGGCTTTTTAGAATATATTTTTTTTTCAAGTTTCACAATTGTTTGACCTAAAAACCACTGTCCACCACCAAATATTATATCTTTTGTTCCGCCTTTTACTTTTCGATAAAATACAAGCTGGTCTACATTATATATCCGATGAACTTTTGATAAACACAACGTGTAATCTTAGGTTTTAAATAATACTGATTTATATGGTATATATTCTGATGTACTTTATAGCTAGGCTATTCATACAGCTTTCTTTGATTTTTTTTCTTAAAGTATCAATATTCGATTGCAATAAAATATTAATCAATTAAATATGGCTAAAAGAGAGTTGAGCATGATTATTTTAATTCATTTGACAAGTTGGTATATAAAAAACTAAACAGATACAAAACAAATATAGGCGATACTATGCATTTTTTAAGTTTTAATATAATCATCAAATGCATATTTATTTCAATTTCTTATTATTTAAAGAAAATACTAGGTATGACATTTTTTGACGTATTTCTGTCGGTTTTAGTTAAATAAAGTGTTACGTTCAAAATTAATTAATTAATTAATGACTTCAAAACAAGTAATTAATGAACAAAAAATGTCAGAAGAAAGCTTACGTTCAGACGACTTTAGAGTACGGACAATGCTATTGGTCGTGTCGGCCAAATGTAGGGTGAAGGCGAAAGGCGGAGGAGCTTTAGTTTGTTTACTTACTCACTGTTAATGCCATGGTAAGCTCTTTCGGTTACTTTAATCAACTACTTGTTTTACTATGATCGTTTAATTTTAGCAGAGCTATTTAATAGATAATAATATTATAGTGACCCACCGTATTCTTTATATTTATAAAACGTATAGTTATATAATTAAACAGATATTTTACTGGAGTCTAAATCTAACCGGAAGCGATAATCTGGAAGATGATCTTTATCTTTGACTTTTTATGGAATAAAAAAAAAAACTATAATGGACACTTAACCTTTAACTGGAACTGGATATTGAATTGAAAAAGGAAATTATATCAACATTTAAAATGTAATCAAAACATTATCTTACATCAGAAACTGACGTTTTTTTCCCTGGGGTGGTGTATTTTCCGAAAGAAAAAAAAAAATGCAACGCAACCAGAACCAGAAATCCAGGTCGGAATTACAGAATTCCATCCTTTATACCAACAACCACAGCAATTACAATTTACACAATCAAACCAACAATCATCGCACAATACATAACATTGAACTACAAGGACAACACAATCGAAAATCTGAGAGCCACACCAGACAGAGAGCAAACATGTCAACACTGCGCATCCCCACAACACTGGACAACCCACTGCTAGCTAAGTCACCTCAACAGAAAACCCCTACACCACTAGACAACCCACTGCTAGCTAAGTCACCTCAACAGAAAACTCCTACACCACTGGACAACCCACTGCTAGCTAAGTCACCTCAACAGAAAACCCCTACACCACGGGACAACCCACTGCAAGCAAAGTCACCACAACAGAAAACCCCTACACCAATAGAGTCCTTGCAAACACGTTACCTAAATCACGTGATACCTACGCCCGCCGCCACAGTGGTGTACACCAGATGTAAACACAATCAGCTGTTCACCAGCACTGGACGTGTTCACCAGCGCTGGACGTGTTCACTGTATGTAAAGAATCGCACCCGCGGAAAAGGAAAAATACGTTTAAAAACTTGAACTCTTAGGAATTGAAGATCCTTATACAGTTATTGACAGTTTCGTGGATAATATAAAAATGTGGCCGACATTTCTAAATAAAAATAATGTTATTAATACCGTTTGCGTTTAGAGTTTAAGTAGACGAATCTGATCAAATGCAGTAATATATTATAGGTTATCTACTGTAGCAAACGTGAGACCACTTAACTCCTACAAAACCCACACTACAACGACTAATATAATCCATGGGTAATAACCAATCTGGGTAGCATGTTATACAATTTAAGACCCTTATAATCCAGCAGGGAAGTGATCAGACACATTAATACTAATGTTCAACCCTCATGATGGCCAGCCCCCACCTGTATCTAGCCCACAATAAAACCAAAGAGGAGTCAATACCACTGCCCTCCCCTGAAAATGTCTCATCTCCGTGATACAGGTTTTATTTGTTTTATTAATAGTTATCTTTTATAATTAAAATGAAGTTTATTATTTTACTGTCCTTACCTGAAACAAAGTATCGAGAACTGCATTTGATCAGATTCGTCTACTTAAACTCTAAACGCAAACAGTATTACTAACCGTATTTTTATTTAGAAATTTTGGCCACATATTTATATTATCTACGAAACTGTCAATAACAGTATAAGTATCTTCAATTCCTAAGAGTTCAAGTTTTTTTAACGTATTTTTCCTTTTCCGCGGGTGCGGTTCTTTACATACAGTGAACGTGTCCAGCGCTGGTGAACAGCTGATTGTGTTTACGTCTGGTGTACACCACCGTGGCGGCGGACGTAGGTATCACGAACGGACGTGACGTCATATGAAAGGACTCTATAGACAACCCACTGCTAGCTAAGTCACCTCAACAGAAAACCCCTACACCACTGGACAACCCACTGCTAGCTAAGTCACCTCAACAGAAAACCACTACACCACTGGACAACCCACTGCTAGCTAAGTCACCTCAACAGAAAACCCCTACACCACTGGACAACCCACTGCTAGCTAAGTCACCTCAACAGAAAACCCCTACACCAGCACCACACCCAGCCGAAGACAGAACAACATCAATAGCAACAATGATCAAAATACAGCCAGCTATATCCACTCCAACCGTGGACACTCTCCACCAATGGTCACGAAGACGCCAACAACTGAACAAGACACATCAGCATCTTTAATAAGTAACAAACATGGTTGGAGTAACCACACCATGTATCTGATTCTCGACGCCCAGAAAGAAACCCCCAGCCCTCAACCACCCAACAAACAAACATGGTTATAACAACAACAACCACTAAGAGGAAGAAGGACAGCCCAGACCCAGAGAAAACATCAAAAGCAACAAAGGTCAATGAAGAAGTCAAGGAACCAGCAGCCCCCACCCGTTATAAAAACACCACCACTTTATAAAATAATACAATAAGTATTTGGGCCCTTTTGTCTGCATGTCTCTAGATATCATTTAAGACCAGACTGGAATTGCCATTTTCTTTTCAAATTGTATTGATTTGTGGTTTTTGTTTCATCATTTTTATCTATTATATTTTGGATAGTGTTAAGAATAAGTATGTTGATTATCAGATGCGTTGATAGGTGAGTATAAAACAATCTACTAAAAAAATTGTTTTTTTTTTAGTTTTAATTGAGCGTCATTTGGCGTGTTGTGTTTCCTACCACACGGGGTAGGTTAGTTCATATGAAAACAAACAGGGGCTGCCTAAATTTTTACTTTGTCGATTTAATCAAACGTTCCAAATATTTGATTAAAACGCTGATTTTATGCTTAATTAAAGTTTTAGTCTAAATAAGGATTTAATTAGTATTTTTATTAGTTATCGAATGACTTTCCTTGTCACGATTGTCTTTTACAATATTACATTAAAAACCGGCTTGTTATTTAGTACTAAACTACATATTCAACCCTGTTGGATGAGTAATACTTCCCTTAGATTTTTTTAGATTTAAAATTGAAGAAAATCACTTAAAACTATGAAAGAAAGTCAACAACAATTCCGGAAGTAAACAGGCCTACGCCAACTTATTTTAGTTCAATTGTTTTTGTTTAGTATGAAAATTTACTTACAAATGAATTCCACAGGCAGAAATAAAAACGCGCAGACTAAATTAAGATTACAAGGGTACAGTGTTTCTTCCAGACTTTTTTCTCCGGGGGGGCACTTTAAATCTTCGGGGGGGGGGGGGGGGGGCGGACACTGTTAAAAGTATATATTTTCTATATAAATTATATAAATTTCATTTCGTTCGGGGGGGGGCGGTAAAAAGAGATGACTGGAAGAAACTCTGCAAGGGTATCTCAATTCAATCACCGTCATTAAAATCCAAATTTAAAAATAACAAAAAAAAAAAAAAATTATAAAATAACAGGGGATGGGAACTCGGGCTATAGACTTCTAGACATGATTTTTAATCCATTTTAAATACTTAAAGTTTAAAAAATAGAATAAAATCTCGTAGACAAATTAATTGCACACCAAGTGAACGCGAATAAAAAAGCGCATAATAGTGCGCAATATTATTAGTACTTTTAAAATTTACATTAGTTTTTTGAGAAATCGGAAGTAGCGTAAATAAGTACTTCCGGTCAACAAAAAATTCTCAAAATTTGACAGAAGGTAGAGAATTAGATCTTTTACTTACATATCAAATTTCATTTATCTATCTGAAATAGTACTCAAGTTATAGGCTTTTGAAAAATTCAAAGTAGAAAAAGTACCACTTCCGGTTATCCGAAATCGCTCAAAAGTTGATACGGATCTACGATTTTGATAAAATACTTGTATATGAAATTTCATCAACCTAGCTGTAACAGTACTCAAGTTATCGTGTTTACACACGGACACACACACACACACACACACACAGGCACACAGACATACGGACAAGATTGCAAAATTATGTTTTTCCGTATCAGTGAGATGTAAAACGTCGAGATTTACAAAAATCTCGATTTTTTTTTTTTGCACGATTACAAGACTTTCTCTATACTTCGTATATACGAGAAAGTAAAAAGGAAATATACGTTTCACTATTTACAAACACTTGCTACGGCGGCCATTTTGTTTTCAAAAGACCATCCGCTAATTACACCCTCCCAACATCCATCTCCGTATCGAGATCGTTGCTACAGCATAGAAAGAGCGTGCAACACAGAGCTGATCCCTGTGGCAGACCATACTCGATCGTTATCAGATCAGATAGGTCAGTTCCTACCCTGGTCCTGATAATACAAGCGTCCAGAAAGTCTGTTGGTCACCGGTACATGTTCTTACACACGCCCATTTGACGGAGATTTAATATTAATTTGGATCTCCATACCTTATAGTAGGCCTGTTTCAGATTGAAGGACAGCACATAGGTGGTGACCTATGTGTGGAAACAGCCAGTGATTTCATTAATCTACTGAAGAACGTGAGGGATATTATTAGTACTTTATAAATTTACATGCGTTTTTGAGAAATCATGTCCTCAATTTTAGGGTCCTAGGGGCGTAATTTAATTAAGCTAATTTAGATCTCTAATTGCTAGTTTTTATGATTGCATCTGAAATTGTTAGGCGAAAATAGCCAGATCTCTAGAGCAATCAGAAGTGGGCTAATTTTCGTTGTCAATTTTAACAACAAACAAACAAACGCGAAGTTGGGTTAAGAATAACGTGTTAAAAACTCAAAATAACCACGTTAACACGTCAGGTGTGTAGGGCTAACGGTCAGCACGACCACACAAAGAAAAAGAGGCGGTTTGTTATAGAAACACATGCATTCAAAAGTTGAGTAAATGTAAAAAAATGACGTCACGTTGATTAACCGAATTTATAATCTTTGATCGCTAGACAGCTACAAATGACAGTAAAAAGTTCGGTCTACAGAATCTTCAATAAAAAAAAAATAACTGCCCGCGATCTCTGACTCTTTATGAAAAATGGCGGGTCAAAAAGCCTTTAAAATTGAGGGGCAAGTTACACAGCGATCATTCTTTCAATAAAGAACCATTTTAGATAGTCTTAGCTAACCGATTAAGAGAATGATATGTTAAAATTCTACAATTCATAAGGGAAATAACTGCCATTCTTTTGTTGATTAAAGATTACCTAAACAATACAAAAATAGTAAACAGACATTACATTATTATATTAATTTACATAATATCATCTTATAAGTTCGTATGAATCTTTTAAGAGATTAATGTTTTTATATAAAAATGTAACTAAATTGCCTTTGTATTCAAAATCGTAAGAACCATTCAAAATGTTACATAATTTCGTACATACTTAAAGCTTGATCTTTTATTAAGTATTTTGTCTAATTTCTGATTCACCTCAAATTATTTATTTATTTTTGTTGACGAATCGAAAGTATAATCAATTTACAATAGATCCTAGATCTTAAAGAGCCACCATCATTTTTTTTTTTTCAATTTAAAGGTATTTGATTAGGATTAGGTAAATCGATTTAAAATAAATGGGTCTAAGTATGAAATAATATTTATTCATATAAAAACGTAAGTATGTTTTCACAACACATAATAAAGCATATAACTAGCTCTGCTTGGATAAAAAAATCAAATTATGTATAAATATAACACTATAACTATAACAGTATTCCTAACTAATTTATAAGCTAATACGAAAACAGTAAACAATTATTACATTATTATATGAAATTTCTAATAGCATTTTATACCTTCGTATATATCGTTTAAAAGATAAGTGATGTTATGAAAATGTCCATACATTGCTTTTGTATTAAAATCTTAAGAACCATTCAAAGATGTTATATCATTTCTAATGTAGTTTCTGCATGACATTGTTTTAACGTTGAAAAGGCTCTTCATCAAAACTTTAAATTATAAAAACAACAATAACCAAGAAACGAATGACCCAAAAAAAAAATCCATCAATATTTTTAGACTATTATTCGCAACTATACAAGTTCGAAGAGAAACAGACATACAAGACAAATACATTAAGTTTATTAAACCCTTACACGACAGCGACAAAATTAACATTGACACCCCACTTCAGTCAGTCGACATAACCAAAACCATACTCAAACCCCTATTATGGACAGGGTCATGCATGATAGCATTACAAGAGGTGAAAGAGCAAAGGTAGACACTGTGAGCATCGAAAGCTCTATCACACCATCAGCCCTACCGACTGGCCACCTAAAGAGGCCGTCTGACGTATCACATACTTTGGTCATGAAAGCAGTGGAACTCTGTAACTCAAATAACCCTAACCCTAATCTTAAAGAAACCCAGCTCGACAGCCTAAATGGGCCGGCTAAACATCACGACATTAAACATTAAAGGAGCATGGGAAAAACGGGCCCCCTAGCGCACACACTAAAATTATACAACACATATATCTTATTATTACTAGAAACTAATTTAGCAACAATACAACACGCACAAGCACTGTGCAAAACACTGGCTATGACAAACGCAACGCACAGCTTAGGACAGAATTCCAAAGGGAAAAGTATTTTGAACATATCAAATAAATACAAACTACACAACATGAACGCTAACAATGACGGAAGATTAACCACTGGCACTATAAGAGACAACATATCAACGACAACTGCAATTGACATCTACGCTCCAAATCGCAAACGAGAACAACAATCATTCTGTAAAAATAGTTACAACAAAATTAACACATAATTTAAAGACAAAGACATCATTATAATGGGAGATTCCTTAGACTACTACCGAAATTATTTTTTGAAAAAAAAAACACCGACAATGACACGCAAGACAAATATTTAGCATACGCGAGGAAAATAACAGACGAACAAAACGAGACCATTATTAATCCGATAACTAGAGACGACATAGCGAAGACAATAGACAACTTAAAATTAAATAAAGCTTCATGACTAGACGGCTTAACAAATGAATATTATAAAACTTTCAAAAAATATATTTTATTAATCTTACAGGCAACATACAAAGATATGTATGAAAGAGGGTACGGCGCGACAGATTTAAACAGAGCATATATCACCCTAATCCCAAAACCCGACTCAGACAAAACTAAAGTAACTAGCTACAGACCCATTTCTCTATTAAACAGTGACTACAAACTACTGACACATAAAATAGTAAAGAAGATTGAGCCTTTCATAGAAAAAGCAATACACCAAGACCAACCATATAGCCATATTATAAACAACACCCTAACCAACCCAATACAAATCGAGAAATTCGTTAGGCAAGGATGTCCACTATCCCCATTATTGTATATAATTAGCATAGAACCATTATTATAATTCATAAGGCAGAACATACTCATTAAAGAATTGCAGATACCCAACACAATACCTAGTAAAATACTTGCATACGCTGATGACACAACTTTCTTACTTCAGACAGAAAAAGAAATTAAAACAATTATAGACACTTTCATAGACTTTGGGAAAGCTAGTGGAAGTAGAAAATTACATAAAAATAAAAATAATGGGAGTAGGTAAATGGACTGGGAAAACAAATTACAACGTACCCATTACAGTGACTGACAAATTAAAACTGTACACCATAACATACACTAATGACCTAAACAAGGACACAGAAACGTGCACAAAACTAAAGGGAAAAAGATAACTGGTCGTGAGTACCCGCTAAAGACCAATAAAAAAAACTTACCTCGAAATTCCCAGCCCTATTCCTGTAGCAACTCCCTGTCATTGGTAGTAAATATTATGTGGTCAAAGTTCAGTAGGGACGTCGTTAAAAGTTTGCTGACGACGATAGAAACAGTTCGGTAGTGGCGATGATACAAATTCATATGTGACGACGATAACCATCGTGTGACGACGATGAAAGTCTCAGGCAATAAACACCTTATATGGTAAACATTTACCCTTAAACAATACCAGCGACTGTGACAAGTCTCAGGCAATAAACACCTTATATGGTAAACATTTACCGTTAAACAATACCAGCGACTGTGACAAGTCTCAGGCAATAAACACCTTATATGGTAAACATTTACCCTTAAACAATACCAGTGACTGTGACAAGTCCTAGGCAATAAACACCTTATATGGTAAACATTTACCCTTAAACAATACCAGCGACTGTGACAAGTCCCGGTAAATTGCGATCGCTACAAGGGTTGATGTTTTTGTACGGCCGGTCTATTTCTAAGTTCTTCTTGTTTTTACTGGCCACCAGCTGTTAAGGTCGACTTTAAGAAGTACAAACAACAAACTACACAAAGTTTGGACCACAGTATTAGTGCGGGCCTACACCCGTAATATATTCGCCTAGCCCTCTGTCCAAATCAACCCATCAACTCTCGTTCACACACCTAGTAAACTGAATACCAACATTTGGTCTAAGGGGAATAACACAACAACGTGGGACTGAACACAACACATACTTTGAGCTAGATCCATTAGTTTTATTGTACTTGGATTTTTATATTTCTCAAATTATTTTATTTTCGATGACGAATCTAAAGTAGAAACTTTAAAATCAACTAATAATAAGTCACAAAAAGCTGATCTACATAAGAGGTCTGGAACCATTTGAGACGGAAGATCCAAAAACTCAATTTACAATATCTCCTAGTTCTTATAAAGCCACTAACATTTTTTTTTCAGTTTAATGGAATTTGATTAGGATTAGGAAAATAGATTTAAAATAAATGGGTTTAAGGATATAATAATATGTTATCATATAAAATCATAGGCATGTTTTCACAACACATAATACTTTATATAACTAGCTCTGCTTGGATAACAAAATAAATTATATATAACTATAACACTATTCCTACCAAATTTAGAAGCTACTAACTAAAAAACCGTGTCACAAAAGTCAACCCAATGCACAATGACACACAAGACAATGCCTTCTGAAGAAAAGAAAATAAATAAAATTGAAAATATTTGAAAAAATAAGCACTTCAGTAGTAGAAAGCATGGAACTACTGCCACATCACAGTTGTGGAGGTGGGCTTAGTAACCAAGAAGCTATTAGCTGTCTGTATACACTCTACTCCACCTATTCTTAGTGTTTTTATCTTGTCTAAAGTTCTTTTTTTACAGTATAATATTTGTATGAATTATGAAATTAAAATACTGTCATTATTATGGAACTGGCGAGCCGCATCCTTACACCAAAAGAGGCGCATACGGATCGCGAGCCGCAGGTTGCCGACCCCTGATCCACATTGAATGTAAATCTTTACAATTTTGAATTAGCTACTGATTTTTATGCTCTTTTAAAGATCTTTTTGAACATAATGATGTTTACATGTAATTACAAATCAATATTCACAGAGTTTTACTGGTTTTAAAGTCACGATTCTGACTGTAAAATAACACATATAATTATTCTTTATTTGAAGTTTGCTTCTTTTCATTTTTTGGAGGCAGTTTTACTATTATCTGTAGTGTTTGCATATTGTTGTAACTAAACTTACCCGAGGTATTTTGTTAATTCATTAAGGACATTTGTACGTGCTTATCATCTTGACTAATACTAACGTTCTTGAAGTTGTGTGTTTATTTTTCGGTACATTTATTCAACTTTCAACTTTCTCCCCACCTCCTATATATAATTGTATAGAGATTTTAACACAATCACCTAAAAATGGGTGCATCTGTACAAGATGCCTTTGGAGAATGTTCTAGATCAGCTAACAAGCAATGGGCCTGCAGTTTCCCTTCTTGCTTGTATTGACATTTGAAAGATAAGCAAAATCGTATCCTACAGGGCACACTTTAGGTAATAATTACCCTACGTTTATAGACTGTCCTTAAAACCCAAAGTTAATAGGCATCCCGTATAACAGAACCATGGCTGATTTAAGCCTGTCTACTCAAGCAAATATTGTGAATTAAGATCGATCTCTAGGTGGTTGACGGTCTATATCCAGCAGGAATAACATAAACGACAGATGTTCAGACGCTAAAGTGGACAGACCTTACGACAAAAAAGTGTCTCGCACATGCCTGGCGCTGAGCTAGGCGCCGATAAATAAGCCAAGAAGTAGCCTATATATCTACTTGCGATGAGTTATTACAAATCTTATATTTAGGGTAATATTATATTCGTAGTTTCAGTAATGTGTTTGCTGCTTTTGTTTGTGTGTGTGTGTGTGTGTATGTGTGTTTTAAATGTTATTTAATTATCGTCCGAAAAAGGGGCCACTATCCTTAAAATGTTCGTAGGGGGAGGGGTTTCTTCCCCCAACCCCTGCTCCGCCCCCCCCCCCCCCCTCACCTTCTGCATCCACGACTATGTCATTCACAAAGCGCACGAGAATATCAAATCTGTATACAAATGAGATACATACCCAACTATTCGCACGATTTGTATATACATGTTCTAGCTATCCTCGTCTACCCCACCCACTAACTTAATCATTAATCATTTAAACACGTGAGGGCGGCCGTGGGGATACGGCAAATGGCAATAAATGTTTTTCTAAAACAAAACAAAAAAAAATTCTTACATAAAGATGACAGGCAAATAAAAATTGTAGTAATAATGAAATATTCATATTTATATTTTAGATAATATATCTATAAAATATACAATTTCGAAAATAGAGTACATGGCATAACGAAAACGTGAAAGTAAAATATGCATTCATTCTCTTATTCATATTTCTTAAGCTAAGTATAACATATTTAAAAATATTGCATATATGATACATAGCTGCTAACAAAGTGAAAAAGATTTAAATTGCATAATATATGTAAAAAGTATTTAGACCTACCATAGTGTAATAATACCGAAGTGTGATTGATTACTTGTTAAATTAAAATTAAAACATAAAAACACATTATTTTCATGAAAAATCGACCAAACAGAGCCCCATCCCCAACCTTAGATATATATATATATTTTTTTTTTTATTTGTATTTGATATATCTTAAATACAAACACATTTTCTTAGCTATTGTGACCAAAGATAGCTCTTACCATAACCTGCTTTTAGTTTTCTAAAAAAAAAACGAGATAATGACTTGTAACTTTATCTGCTCGTAGTTTTATTAAAAGAAAAATAAGCTTACTTATAAAGTAAAAAAAAACCCATTATATTTCCATCCATGCTTTGCCATAGATCGCAGTGTAGAAAATCATTGACAAACTATTGTTTAGGTAAAGATAACTCTTATGTTTTTTAAGCAGGGGAAACAATCAAATAGTAGTACATTATTTTAAGAAACACAAAAAAACAAAAGAATAGAAATATAATAAAATATACAATTTTTTATGCAAAATAGAAAATAAAAATAGAAACAAAAAGTATTTTTCAAACAATGATGTAAATGAAACTATCTATAAACATGCCATTTAATACTAGATCTAACTCTAAATGTAAAACTTAAGTCAGATTACAATCATTAATACTAAATATATAGTGATTTTATATTTTACATCGATTGGTATATGTGTCGTTTATCCAATATAAAAACTCATGGTTATTAATTTACATAAAAACATTTCAGGGGTCGGCAACTTGTGGCTCGCGAGCCGCGCGCGGCTCCCTCGACGTCCAAATGCGGCTCTCCAGCTCCTTACACCAGGGGTCGGCAACCTTTTGAAGCGGAAGAGCCAAAAGTTACACTTTTCAAAATTTCCCTGGTTTTAAAGAGCCACAAACATTTTTTTTATTTCTAATATTTTATTTTTTTATTAAGATTATTAGTATTGGTGCAAGGAGCTGGAGAGCCGCATCTTGATATCAAAAGAGCCGCATGCGGCTCGCGAGCCGCAGGTTGCCGACCCCTGCCTTACACAAATATTAATAGTTATATAATTTCAATTTTACTGGACGGTGGGGCACGAGCTTACCCTGCGTTCAGTGGGATGGCAGATAAGCCTGGTGAGAACCAAGGGACAGAAGCGAACGATACAAGGTATTTAAACCAATATCCAAGCCAGTTAGTCGGCGCCTTCGTGTTGAGACCTGACTTGCTAATGGAAGACACCTCCTGAGCCGGTGATATCCGTAAAGAAAAAATAAAATTTAACAGCTTCTAAAAAAGTGGATTGAGATAGTCCTAGAATAATATTATTTGATTACTAATTTTATTATTCTGGCGAAACATGTCTATGTTTTTATATGAACAAATATTATATCATATTTAAACCTATTTATTTTAAATAACAAATCAAATTTATTTACCTAATCTTAATCAAATACCAAATATTGAACTAAAAATGTTGTGGCTCTTTAAAAACTGGCAAATTTTGTAAATTGTAAAATTTGGCTCTTGCGTATCAAAAGGTTGCCGACTCCTGCCTTAAGTGATACTCCTTCAAAATGTTATCTTAATTACAAAGTCAAAATGGCCCAGAATACAGAAGGGATTCAGCAACTTCTAATCGCATTATTTGAAATATTAATGTGAATGCCATCAGTGGCGGAGCTAGAAAAAATGGGCCACCCCGCAAAAATATTTTTTAGCCCCCCACCCATCTCTCTCTCTCTCTCTCTCTCTCTCTCTCTCTCTCTCTCTCTCTCTCTATATATATATATATATATATATATATATATATATATATATATATATATATATATATATAAATACATATACACACACAAAATATGAACATAGGATTCTCATTGCTGGCCTGTTCGGGTTTTGAAAACAAATTTTATTTTTCAATTTAAGCAAATTACAACATGTCATTTGTGTAAGTGCAATATACCAGAAACTACGTAACACATTTATTAAGATTGTACGTAAGTCCGGAAAGAAAAGCAAACGCTTTCGAATATATCAAAAACCACCAATCAAGTAGCCACAACAAATAAAGCAATTACACTTAACTTAATTAACACGAATAGACAAACAACAGGATACGAAAGCAGACTTGTAGCAACGGCTATTTATATATCCACTATATGGAAATACAGGAATACAATCAGATTTTATTCTAAAAAATACTCTGACATCGAGTTAAAAGAAATATTTCAAGAAAATCTAAGACAAAGCTAAGACATTGTAATTAATAAACATAAATATGTCTAAATTATATAAGTGTTACTTAAGCTTTTCCTTACTATAATTTTTCAGGTACGTAAGTTGCACAATTGTAACTTTTAAAAAAATATATATATATTATTGCTTAATATGTTAAATTTTTAATGCATATATGCATTTGCACTGTTTTGTTTATTTATATCAGATTTATGGTTGTATACGGACGACCATATGTGACAAAATAAAAATTAAAGATTAATAAACCACACATTTGGTGAAATTCATCAACCGATGAATGATAGTTTACTTATAAAGTAAAAAAAAAATTTTTATTTCCATTCAAAATTTGAAAAAAATGTAGGGCCCACATCCCAAACCGCAAATATAATTATAAACATTATGCTTTGCCATAGATCGCAGTAATAGAAAGTCATTGACAAAGTATTGTTCAGGTAAAAGGTAACTCTTATGTTTTTCATGCAGGGGAAACAATCAAATATAAGTACATTACTTTAAGAAACACAACTAAAGTAAAGAATAGACATAAAATAAAATATAGTTCTTTTAATAACAAAAGATATAATAAAAATTAAAAAACAAATTTCTTTGAAACAATGATGTAAAATGACATTATCTATAAACATGCCTTTAATATTGGATCTAACTCTAAATGTTAAACATTTGTCAGATTACAGTACTTAATGCTTTATATTTAGTGATTTATCATTTGACAACATTGCATGAGTTTTCTAAATTTTTTTCCAAATAGAAACAATAATGGTATTTAATTTAAACCAAAAATAAATTACAAATTAAAAAAGTGTATTTCAAAAAAAAAATAAGAAAACATTTTTGAATGGACAGACTGGCGGCTTTAACCCCCGACCCCAACCCCCAAAAAATTTAAAAAAAAATTCTTTATAACCGTATGTCACTGTTTCTTTAAAGAACACTGATTATTCCAGCTTACTACTTTATAACCCTCACCCCCACCTTAATACGTTTATATGTATTATATGTATATTTAAGAATGAAAGAGATGAAGATAACGGAGGTTTGTAAATCTACTACGGTCCTCGTATGTCACGTGATGAAATACAAGTAATTAGACAGTGGTCACCTTCGGGACAAAGCTCAGGCGAGCTGAAAAGAATTACATAATCTGAGACTAAAAAAAAACACATTTATTTGTTTGTTTGTCATTTATTTTATCAACATGTTGTTTAAGGGTTTAAAATATATCAATTACGTGTTTAAATATCTCCTATTTTAATCCACATATCTAAATTACAAATGTCTACATTTAACTTTTTCAAAAGTTTCGAATGTTTTACCTACATACACCGTTTTAAACAAAGTTGGGACTTAAAGACAAGTTATTGCGGTCACTCTAGCGTCGTATTTTAATTTATCCTAAATAGGCTTACATTTTATTATGGATTTAATCTCATATTACGTGTTGTCAGTAGGACGTGATTATATGTAAATATGTATATCTTATGTAAGAAGGAAAACATAAATAAACGAGTGCTTAATAGTATTTTCACCATGACACATCATTGTCGAAAGATTTATAAAAATACAATTTAACCGCAATAGTTCACAGTATGAAAAAAAAAACACCAAAAAGCAAGTGTAAAAACGTTAAAATAATAGTTGTGTACAAACTTTAGAAATGTAAAAAAATAGCCTTGCAAAATAGAATAGTTAGATAACAATTACAATTACCGCGCAGTAGAGAGAAAATACCAATTGATGTACAGGCACCATGGTACTACATGTTATTTTAATGAGACTGTGTAAGAATGTGTTATTAAAATTACATCAGTCCCGTCATTGCCGTTAACATCGTTAATATCATTATTGTTATCATCATCATCCTCCTTGTCGTTGACGTCATCAAACAACGTGGATTCCAGGATATTATAATTTGACACAAAAACAACAATACATAATCTTTCGACTTAGAACAGGCCATAACAGATTAAATCAACACATGCATAAAAAACTAAAAATTGGGTATGGCGAAATATGCCGTTGTGGCAAGGCCCCGGAAAATACGGACCACGTCCTTCAGGAATGTTCTTTATATAGCCAGGCGCGAGTCAGACACTGGCCCCTGCTCACCCCACTCAGGGAAAAATTGTATGGGGCACCTGCTGATCTGGAGACCACAGTCCGGTTTATTCACGAAGTTGGACTTGTTGTCTAAATCCTCCACCTTATTCCCAATTAAGAACGAAGAAGAAGAAGAAGTATATGTTTCCTATATAAATTCCATTTCGTTCGTGGGGTGGGGTTGGGGCGGTAGACTTCCTTCGTGGGGGGGGGGGGCAGAGGAAGAGATGCATGGAAGAAACTCTGCATAATATACATGTATATTCAATGTATGTATGAATAAGCACTGTTTCGTTTATTTATAATAGATTTATGGATCAATATGGACGACAATATGAAACGGGAAAAAAAAAATGATTCAATCAATGAACTACACACTTGTTGAAATTCTTTAAAAGCAAACTGAAAACACGCGGAAATTTACTATGGTTTAGTATAAATACATATTCTAATACTAAAACTTATTAAATTTGTGTATGTGTCAGTTCGTTATGGAAATTTTGCGGATATAACGAAATCTAATAGAGGAATATAAACAACACTGTACGAGAGAAATGCAACGAGTTACCTAGTTATCTTCTGTATGTTAGGTGAAACAACTCTTACAAAACAACAATTATTAAAGTTAACAAATGGTGGTCGTCATGTTGTAATAAGCATTTGTATTAAAGTAAAAAAGTTAAATTAAAATGTTATAGTTTGTACATAAAAATGTATAATTTTTTTCATTCGTGCAGGAATAGATTTAAAATTTAAAATAATCAAAACTAAAACGCCAGACCATTCCACTAAACACTAGTTTATATATAGTTGAAAACATCTTCTATAAAACTTAACGACACAGTCATAAAAATAGCCCAGGCCACAAGGTTCCTAGGAGTCACTCTTGACCCCATGCTGACCTGGAACACACATATAGAAGCCATAGCACAGGGGTCGGCAACCATTTGAAGCGGAAGAGCCAAAAGATACAATTTTCAAAATTTCCCTGGTTTTAAAAAGCCACTAACATTTTTTTTATTTAAATTATTTTATTTTTTTATTAAGATTATTAGTATTTGTGCAAGGAGCTGGAGAGCCGCATCTTGAAATCAAAAGAGCCGCATGCGGCTCGCGAGCCGCAGGTTGCCGACCCCTGCCATAGCACAAAGCTGCAATAGTATGCTCAACATGATGAGATACCTAAAAGGTCACAGCTGGGGTGCCAGGACTGAGTGCCTGCTAACTTTCTACAAATCCTTTGTAAGGGGCAAAAAAGACTATGCCAGCATAGTCTATGACTCGGCCTCAAACTACACAAAAAAAAACCTTGACAAAATACAGAACCAGGCCCTTAACATAATTACCGGTTGCAATAGTAGTACCTCCAAAGAAGCCCTAGAGGTCCTCCTGGGAGTAATCCCCCTCTCACTCCGCAGGAAGGAACTCAGGCTAAACTACTGGGCCAAAGTAAAACATCAAAACCACCCAACCTCAGCGGCCTTCCTACCAGTGCTACCCAGGGCATGGGGAATCCCCATTGGGAAATTCAACCCCCCCCCCCCCCCCCGCCAGATGGAAAACACCGGGGGAACTGGAATCCTGCAACCAAACCTCAATCGCGGTTCAAAACTTAGTCATCCACAAACCTATAGTCCCCCCCTGGGAACTGACATCCCCATCATTACACACAGACCTGCACAATCAGATAAATAAAAAAGAGGACCCAGTAATGGCCCGTATTGAGGCTTCAAATGAGATAGAAAGGGTAACAGCAAATAGCCTAACCATCTACACAGACGGCTCAAAAATAAACGAGAAAGTTGGAGCAGGGTTCCTCATTCCCCACCTCAACCACTCTAAAAGCTTTAGGTTGACAGACGGCGCCTCCATTTTCACTGCCGAACTAACGGCCATCCTTATGGCCCTCGAGTACACCCCAACAACCCCACACACCAGCATCAGCATATTATCAGACTCCCTGTCAGCATTACAGGCCATAAAAGGGGGAGAATGCTGCAGGGAAGACATTGTAGAAGAAATTCTTCAAAAATGCTCCGAGTTGAAACAAAGGGGACGCTCGGTCCAAATGATCTGGATTCCCTCCCATATCGGCATACAAGGTAACGAGAATGCCGACAAAGCTGCTAAAAAGGGAGTGGAATCCAGTGCAATTGTGAAAACGGGAATAGGCTACTCCGAAATGAAGGCTACTATAAAGAAACAAATAAAAGAAGAATGGATACAAAAATGGAATGCAAGCAACAAGGGTAGGCACGCCCACAACATACTACGTCCACCCGATGAGAGACTGCAGGTTACAGCAGACCAAAGGCCACCCATTAATAAAAAAAATTACAAGGCTGCGTCTAGGTTCAACCTCCTTCATTCACACAAAGAAATGGTGCCACACCTGCAATGAAAAAAACACAATAGACCACTACCTAATACACTGTAAGGCATACAACAATCAAAGAAAAGAACTCATCAACTACTTCCAGACAAACAAAAACACATTATTAACAACAGAAACATTACTGGCTATGGACGCCCCATCCACTCTGCATAGCCTGGTAAAAAAATATGTGCACAAAACTAAAGAATCAATATAACAAGCTGTAAAGATAAAATAATATTCACCCAATAACAAAATCCATATCCCGCACAATAAAAAAAACACATCCAAAAATGACAGGAAAACAAATGAAACTAAACTGTACATACACAAAAACCACGAACTAACCACCAACAAAAAAACAGTCTGCGATATAATCGTAAGTTTGAAAGCGGACTTTAAACCCCACATAAGAAGAAGAAGAAGAACGATAAATGTTTCTGTTTATGGAATATAGTCTGAATTATTCTTATTTTGATTTAAGAAAAAAAAAAAAAAAAAAAAAAAAAAAAAAAAAAAAAAAAAAAAACAGACTAACGGCTCTGATACAAATGATGTGTTGTTGTAATATGTTTTAATCAAAAATAAAAACTAAGAATAAAAAAAAAAGGGGGTATATTAATAGTATACTACTACCCGCTTGTTTGTATGACAACATTAGCAGTAAAGTTGTTGTGTCTGGTCAAACGTAGAGAACTGTTGAGGCATGGGTAAAAAGAAAGGCAGGCAGGGACAGAAGAAGCTGCAGGGTCAGAAGGCCAAAGTGGCCAAACAGGCCAAAAAAAAAAATAAAGTGGTCAAAGACAAAACTTGAGTACCATTATAACTAGGTTGATGCCATTCCATATGCCTTTTATATCAATAGAGAGAGAGAGAGAGAGAGAGAGAGAGAGAGAGAGAGAGAGAGAGAGAGGAGACGAAATGAAATCTATTAGATGCAGATTTCTGTATTTGACAAAAGATAAAAACTGGTCGTGAGTACCCGCTAAAGACCAATAAAAAAAAAAAAAAACTTACCTCAAAATTCCCAGCCCTATTCCTGTAGCAACTCTCTGTCATCTGTAGTAAATATTATGGTGTCAAAGTTCAGTGGGGACGTTGTTAAAAGTTCGATGATATGTCCATCATAGACACTATCTGCTACATCTGTCATGATAAACTGGGCACAACTTTATAAACACAAATCAGCACTGACTATTATCAATACCGTTTTTTATTTTGTATGTTCGCCTTCAACTTTAACTGTTAGCCGTTCATATAGTACAAAAGAATATCACATTTAAAAACAAATACACGTCTTTTCGTACGATTTGTATTTACAAGTTCTAGCTATATTAGTCTATCCCCACCTACTTCAGAACTGAATTAATCATTACGCGCTTTTAGAAGGCATGCATTTGTGATACAAAGATTTTAACAATAATCAAATATACATAGAATTTAGCGTATATGAGATAACGCATTATTTTTAAGAAAGAAAGCTAAGTATAACATATTTAAAAAAAAATCTTTTAAGATATATAGCTGCTAAGAAAGTGTACAATATTTAAATATATTTAATTGATTTAAAACAATATTGTGTAGGTCTACGTAAGTGTAATAACTCCGATAAATGATAGCTTACTTATGAAGTAAAAAAAAAACAATCTATTTTCCTTCAAAAGTTAACAAAATATGGGGCCCACATCCCAAATCGCAAATATAATTATAAACATTATGCTTTGCCATAGATGGCAGTAATAGAGAATAATTGACAAAGAATTGTTTAGGTAAAGGTAACTCTAATGCTTTTATGCAGGGGAAACAATCAAATATTAGTACATTAATTTAAGAAACGCAACACAAATAAATAATAGAAATAAAATAAAATATACTTTTTTTTAAAACAAAAAATAAAATAAAAATTAAAAAATTTTTTTTTTGAAACAATGATGTAAAATGACATTATCTATAAACATGTCCTCTAATATTGGATCTAACTCTAAATGTAAAACTTTTGTCAGATTTCAGTACTTAATGCTAAATATAGAGCGATTTATCATTTGATATCAGTTATAGTGTGATGGCCACTTTTTCCATATTAAATATTAATGGTTTTTAATTTTAACCAAAAATAAATTACAAACTAAACAAGTGTATAACGAAAAAAAGAAAACACTTTTGTATGGACAGACTGGCAGCTTTAACCCCCGACCGCAACCACCACAAAATTCTAAAACTTCTTCATAACCGTATGTCACTGTTTCTTTACAGAACACTGATTATGCCAGCTTACTACTTTATAACCCCTACCCCTAGGACTAAGCGTTTCTATGTATTATATGTATATTTAAGAATGAAAGAGATGAAGATAGCGGAGGTTTGTAAATGTACTACGGTCCTCGTATGTCACGTGATGAAATACAAGTAATTAGACAGTGGTCACCTTCGGGACAAAGCTCAGGCGAGCTGAAAAGAATTACATAATCTGAGACTTTAAAAACAATTTATTTATTTGTTTGTCTTTTATTTTATATACATGTATTTTTAAAGGTTTTCAAATATATCAATTCGGTGTTTAAATATATCCTTTTTTAATCCACATATCTAAATTATAAATATCTACATATATTTTTTTAAAGATTTGTATGTTTTACCTACATACATCTATTTAAACAAAGATGGGGCTTAAAGACAAGTTATTGCGGTCACTCTAGCGTCGTATTTTAAGTTATCAAAAATTGTCTTACATTTTATCATAATACTTGTTGTCAGAAGGACGTGATTATATGTAAACATGTTAGAAGGAAAATTTAGAAAAACCGAGTACTTTATAATATTTTCATTATGAAACATCATTGTCCGAAAGATGTATACAATACAATACCGAAATAGTGCACAGTATGAAAGAAGAAAAAAAATAGCGCAAAAAAAAAAACCGTTAAAATAATACTATTTTAAATAATTTGGAAATGTGAACAAACTAACCGTAAATAAAAGAATGGTTAAATAACAATTACAATGACCGCGCAGTAGAGAAAAGATACCAACTGATGTAAGGCATTATGGTACTAAATGTTATCTTAAAACAATGAGATTGTCTAAGAATGTGTTATTAAAACCACATCAGTCACGTCTTTGCCGTTGACTTAGTCATTATCATTATTGTTATCATCATCGTCGTCCTTGTCGTTGACGTCATCAAACAACGTGGAGTATTACTGTGCTACATGTGTACCCGGATTGGCTACGCCCAGCTGCATAATATCTGCCTATTCCATGATCTATCTTTCAGACTTGATGTTTTTTTTTTCTCGAACAGACTTGGATTAACGATGGTATAATTAATGTTCTTGACAAATTGCATTGCATGTCGTTTATGTTTCACCACATTTTATCCAATATATATTGCGTAGTGAAAATAATTATGCTAATTATGACATGTGTTGTTTTGTGTTGTAACACAATCTAATTGAATATTGTCTTTTAGTTTTAATAGAGCGTCATTTGACGTGTTGTGTTTCCTACCACACGGGGTAGTTTAGTTCAAATGAAAACACAGTTGCTGCCGTAATTTTTATTTTGTCGATTGAGTCACACAGTCAAATAATTGATTGGAACGCCTTAAGCTGAATTAGAGTATTAGTCTACATCAGGAATTCATTAGTGTTCATTGATAATTGAATGATTTTCTACGTCACGATTTTCTTTTTTACTCTCAAACTTGTGAATAAAAAAAAAGAAAAAAAAAAGAATGTTTGGTTTATTTAACTTAATAGGGCTGGTAAGTAGATCACCAACCTGTTCTACGGCTGAATAAAACCTGCATGAGACATAGAACTAGTTGGTGACCTACTTACCAGCCCTATTGTCTCGCCCTCTTTTCTCTCAGCTGGTCCAAGCCTTTTTGCCACGCTTTTTTCATATTTCCAAGCTGGCCGTTAAAATAAACGTGTCCAAGGTTTGTTTTTCTACCATTTCAGAAAGTTTCAAACATAAATTAGGTATTTGTCATAAACTAGCCCTGATGCACATTCAGCTGAAACATGTTTAGGGTGTTAACTATCATTCGCGCTAATATTGGTTATTCCCAATTTTTATCCTCAAGTATCAAAGCAAATTTTATCTAGCAAGTATCTAAAATAAAACCAGATGTCGGGGGATTATAATGTCGAGGTACCACTTTGTTACGGTGATATTGAAGATCCAAACTCAAAACGCAAAAAAAGGAAACTATGTACGATGGTCATCTGGGATATAACAGTCAGTTATTATAAAACAACGTTAAAATGGTGCAATAGCTTATGCTCTTTGCAGTGGCGGAACTAGAAAAAAAGGGCTCCCCCGCAAAGAAAAAATTAGGGCCCCCTATATATATATATATATATATATATATATATATATATATATATATATATATATATATATATATATATATATAAAATCTATATCCTAATTGAGTAATTGAGTCTACTTCATTGCAATAAATAACCATTCTGAGAGAAATAATCTGGCAAATTTAGTCCAAACTCATCTTGGGTTAGAAATAATAATGGACACTACAAATATGCTGGTCAAAAATATATAAAGACGTAAGCTTGATTCGTGAATGGTTTCTCGCGTTATGTTTATTTTTTTCATTTTTGGCTTTTATAATATCAATTTTGAAAACATTGATTTTTATAGCTATACCATTGTTTATTACGTCTTATTTAAATAACAATTCAGAGAATCAATTGCTTTTTAATATACAAAGTACAAAACTATTTAAATGAGCTTCGTGGGCATACCTATTTTAAAGAAGGGCAGTAAGTCTGTGTAGTGTGAATGTTTGCCTACCTTTCAAACTATAGCTCTTGTAGATTTTAAAATATTTTTCTACTCAACAATCTCTGCTATAGTAGACCTGTTTTTTTTTTACAAAACCACTTTCAAGATGCATGAAAAACATAATTTTTGAAAAAAAATTCATTGTTTTTTTGTCGGAACTGGGCCCCTAAACGTCCTGGGCCCCCCGCATTGCGGGGTCTGGCGGTATGGTAGTTCCGCCCCTGGCTCTTTGCCCATCCAAGTATTGCAATGATTGTAAAAACTATACAGATGACATCTAGTATATTTAAATCACGCTGGGGGTGTGGCAGTTAATGGAACCTCCACAGTTTTATCACAGAGTTTATCTAATGAATGATATTGAGAAATATTTCAGGAAGTAGATGTAAGCTTTGATGGCCCCTCGAGAGTACAGTTTACAGTATTGGGTCATACAACTGAAGTGGAACAGATATTAGATTTAATACTGGAGGTCAGTCATGAGATCTAGGAAGTCTAAAAGAAAATACAATATTCTGCTATTCTGTTTTGTAGTGCTAGAAAGTTTAGCAGAGGTTGCTCTAGCTTCAGAAGCTGACTATACATCAATAAAGGGTAAAAAAAAAGACAAGATGAAATTATTTTTTTTTCTAGAGTTAAAAAGGTTAAAATATGTCACCACAAGAAAGTCAAAAAGAAAAGACAAGATCTTGCTAATCTGTCGACAAAGAATGGTTAGTAAAGGTAGCTTTAGCTTCATGAGCTAACTATGCATCAATAAGTTCAAGTGTAAGACTAAAACAATCGTTATTTGATGTATAAATATATCAGCACCAATCAGAAGAGATGGAGACAATGTTACATCTAACCCAGACCATAACTGTTGTTTTAACAAAAAAAAAATCATGAAGAATGGAAGGAACAAAGAAAAAATAAAAATAAACGAGAACTATCAAATAATAATGATGAGACATGTTTATTTTTTTAACCGAACTAATTGCAAATGAAAAAACGTTATATTAGTTTTTGTTAAACAACACAATTAGAAACATGTGGTATATGATTTGTACCAACAGCATATACTTCTGTGGGACTAAGTTGACTTAATTAATAAAAATTGTAATTACTGTGTCTGATGTCAAACTATAAATAAAGGGGCGGGGGGTAAACAAAATGTTCAGTAGGGGGATAGAAGGGGGGGGGGGGAGCGGATAATCTAAATAGCAGCTATTTTTATATAAATCCGTTTTCTTTTATAAGGTGTGTATGGGTGGGCGGGGGGGGGGTCGGTAGACGTGCCTTCAATCCTCCCCCCGGAAGTGATGCCTGAAATAAAGATTACTCTGTTAAATTAACTTAATACAAGAAAAAAATATGTACACTTGAGAACTTTTAATTAGTTGTTCACTGCTTAATAAATACAGACAATTCTAAACTATGCGAGTGTCATTTTTTTTAAGATTTATCATTTCATTATATGTCTCGTATTTAAGTTGAAATATGTTAACCTGATTTTAAGAGTCACATATTTGTAAATTAGCATAATTTCTATTTTCAAAATATAGTACTGCTTTTCTATTGTTTGAATATCTATTTATATTATGAATGTTCACATTTCCAAAAAAAAATATATGTATACACCAGGGTCAATGTAAACCAAGATTAAACTACACATAGGTCGAGCAGCACAGACATGAGTACACCCTACAGTCCTGACAATCATCTGATACATTTCTATACAAAAGTTGTCCTGTTTGTCTACAGAACGACATATAGTAAATTTAAATCCGCACAAGAACATTTTAAATGCAACATTTAAATCGGTGAAGAAAGTCGAACAGCAAAACAAACGGCATAATATTGCTTCTAAACTACTCAATATTAAATGAATAGGGAAATAAAACAAGACACACGTGAATAATACTGCTGCAATTAATTACCGTTATTATTTTCTACACACTAATTTAATAAAATAAAAATTGATCAGACATGTCTCTGTGCTAAGCTCACCGATTAAGAGAAAGACGTCTATGAGAATATTATTTTTAGCTTCGATTAATAATGGGGACTTCATTTATATTACATTTTACAAGGGAAACAACTTACGCAATATTTTGTTGTTTAAAGTTTAAATAAGAAGTACCAAAAAAGTATGCATCAATCAAATTGCCATAGTATTTTTCGAATAGCAACAAATAATTGCATAGGTAATATTTACAAAAATGACATTCTGCATAAAAAATAACTAAATTTATTTTGTAATAAAAAAATGACAACAACTTTTTTAATAGGTCACTTTTCTTGTAATATACTTTGTGACTGCTAATTAATCAACGTTGGGTCCTCATCATTACTTCCGTGTTATAACATTTTGCTGTAAAAAAAACTTATTTCCCCCTACTTTCTTAAAAAAAAAAAAAAGTCTATCATTTTGACTTCTTGTCCTCTTACTAAAGCCGTGTGGGTGACAGGGCTAGCTTAATGTGATTGAAAATGACAAATCCAAAAGGTTATCGCCGCGGCACGCGTTACATGTTCTCATGTAGATTCAGAAAACAAAGGTGTGACCAATATGTCACGTTATATGTCAGTTTACAAACGTAGGGACATCGTTGACATTAAGGGTGATGGTGCCATTCAAAAAGGTATGCCACACAAGTTCTATCACGGAAAGACTGGTCGTGTTTTCAATGTAACCCCTCATGCTGTTGGTTGGTGTGGTTGTCAATAAACAGTTGGACAACCGTATTATCCCCAAACAAATCAATGTAACCCCTAATGCTGTTGGTGTGGTTGTCAATAAACAGTTGGGCAACCGTATTATCCCCAAGTCAATAAACAGTTGGGCAACCGTATTATCCCCAAACAAATCAATGTAACCCCTCATGTTCTTGGTGTGGTTGTCAATAAACAGTTGGGCAACCGTATTATCCTCAAACAAATCAATGTAACCCCTCATGCTGTTGGTTGGTGTGGTTGTCAATAAACAGTTGGGCAACCGTATTATGCCCAAACAAATCAATGTAACCCCTCATGCTCTTGGTGTGGTTGTCAATAAACAGTTGGACAACCGTATTATCCCCAAACAAATCAATGTAACCCCTCATGTTCTTGGTGTGGTTGTCAATAAACAGTTGGGCAACCGTATTATCCCCAAGTCAATAAACAGTTGGGCATCCGTATTATCCCCAAACAAATCAATGTAACCCCTCGTGCTGTTGGTTGGTGTGGTTGTCAATAAACAGTTGGGCAACCGTATTATCCCCAAACAAATCAATGTAACCCCTCATGCTGTTGGTTGGTGTGGTTGTCAATAAACAGTTTGACAACCGTATTATCCCCAAGTCAATAAACAGTTGGGCAACCGTATTATCCCCAAACAAATCAATGTAACCCCTCATGCTGTTGGTTGGCGTGGTTGTCAATAAACAGTTGGGCAACCGTATTATCCCCAAACAAATCAATGTAACCCCTCATGCTGTTGGTTGGTGTGGTTGTCAATAAAGAGTTTGACAACCTTATTATCCCCAAATAAATCAATGTAACCCCTAATGCTGTTGGAGTGTTTGTCAATAAACAGTTGGGCAACCGTATTATCCCCAAACAAATCAATGTCAGACTTGAGCATGTTAAGCACAGTAACTGCCGTCTTGATTTCTTGAAACGCGTCAAGAAGAATGAAGAGCTGAAGAGACAAGCTATGGAGACAGGTGTTAAAGCTAACACTAAGAGAGTTCCCGCCCAGCCAAGCAAAAGCCCATTTTGTCAACACTAAGAGAGTCAAGCCTGAATTCTTGACACCTATTCCTTATGAGATTATTGATTAAACTATTAATAAAGGTAGTCTGTTAAAAAAAATAATTTTGATTTTCTGTAATATCGATTTTATTTTAGCTCTACTTAAATGCCTAAACACCCCTCAGCCCACCACGCCAATGGGAAAAAAATAAATCCCTTAAATCATTATTTAATAACACATTTGCATTTTCAAGAACCATTTATTTATTTTTTTTATTTTTATAAATTGTGACTTTAAAAAATACTGTTTTATTCATGCCAATAATCACTTTCTAGATTTAATTATTTTAATGTTTAATTTTTAACACCTTTCTTTTTGCCCTACACATGTTATAATACGAAACTTTTTTAGACGGACATTTTATATTTCTTTAACCTCTACATATAAGATGGTTGTATGGTCAGTACTGTAGGACAATATTCACGGCATACAAAGATCGTTGTAAACTTTTTAGCGCAATTTCCATTTTGGAGAATTGCGTTTATTAACTCGTCATTTCTGGGAATGGATGGATGAATGAATGAATGTATGGATGTATGAATGTGTGTCCGGGCTTTGTCGTATCTCCTCCTCAACGAAGCAATATCGATGACTAGTTCCAAAAGCAATTATGTTAAGCAAGTTACTAGAATGAGCATAGGCTATAAAAATTCCGGGTTTCTTTCATGTATTTCCCGGAAAAGCCAAAAAACCTCGAAAAAATTCAGTTTTTTGCCCATATCTCGGCAACCAGACCACTTAGCGACTTGAAACATGTACCAATCGATTCCTGCCATAATTTAGAACAATATTGCCGAAGAAAGTTTTCAAAAATATCCTCTCGTTCGGTCACAAATTTTAAAATTACATAAACACCTACAAACCGATCGTTCTTCTAGCTTGAACGCACCCCAGCATTATACGTCAGAGCTATTTTTAGATAACATAAGGAAATTGCGCATAAATGTCACTAGACTTTTTTAATTAACTTGTTTTAAATATAGTTGATTTCCACTCCATTACGATCGATTTAATATAGATCTACTGCCTAGTCTTTTCAAATGTGGCGAGTTGAATAACAAACTGAAGTCAAGAATGTGAACAATGTCTATATGTCAGACACGCACATTTTATGTCTCGATTTCAAAATTTGTAGTGTATAAAAATGTTAAACAATAAACTACAGAAACATGTCGATGTTACTGACTTTTCATCGTATTCTCGAAATGTCAAATCTCATTTTTAACGAACCAACGTTACAATTGTGAAGATTTAACAGTATTCGATGTAATCAATTCATATAAACATTTTCTAATAAAAACAAGTTGATTACTAAGTAATGGATGTGGTTCTTTCACCAATTAATGAAACATAGTTAAACGAATGTGATTGATATCTTGTTCATGAATCTTTTTTATCCTCATTAGGCAGGGAATAAAAGTTAGACACACGTCTATGATTGGTTTATTAGGGCGAGAACTTAGTTAATGACCAATAAAATAATTCAGAAACAAATCCATCCGATTGCAATCATTTAATCTTTACACATGTTTTCTCCTATAACGAAATAAATTATAAATAGTCTCCACCTCTCGAGTTGAGAAGTTGATCAAATAAAAAATAGACATCTGATGGAATGTTATGGTAACAATACAATGAACATAAGGAACGTTATTATCTCCCATGTGTCAAGGGAAATAAATGTCGACAATTTTTTTTTAAATGAATAGCATATTACAAGAACTTTAAAAGACTATAATATTAGGACTGTTCAGTTATTTATCTAGAAAATATATTTAAGTTGTTTTTGTAAGGAAAAAAAAAACAACATTTTAGCTTAGTAATTTAGTTAAAAATAAAGACTTTAAAATTACTTCATATTTTTTTATTTATATAAAGGTTTTTTTTTATATATATTAAATCATTAAGAAACAGGCACACATTTTTAAGTTTTATTTTTTTTTATTTTTAAAAATACGTCTTAAATCGATGCTATGTATCTAAAAGCAAGATGAATGATACTTTAACAGACCATTGTACATTATTTCCATGTTTGTTTTATGTTTCACGAAAGTGTATAACCAAAAAAAAAACGAAAACGCTTTTGAATGGTAAGACTGGCAGTTTTAACCCCTGACCTCAACCCCAACATAATTCCAAAACTTCTTCATAACCGAATGCCACTGTTTCTTTTCAGAACACTGATTATGCCAGCTTACTACTTTATAACGTTAAGAACATTTTACATCCAACATGTAAATAAGTACAGAAAGTCGGTTAGCAAAACAAAGGACATAACATTGCCTCCAAACTACTCAATATTAAATAAATAGGGAAATAAAACAAGACAAACATGAAGAATAATGTTGCAGTTAATCACCGTAATTATTTTCTACACACTAATTTAATAAAATAAAAACTGATAAGACATGTATCTGTGCTAAGCTCACCGATTAAGAGAAAGACGTCTATTAGAATACTATTGTTAGCTTCGATACTAGTGTCAGCTTTGATTAATAATGTTGACTTAATTGACATCACATTTTATAAGGGAAATAACTTACACAATATTTTGTTGATTAACGTGTAACTAAGAAGTACAAAGAATTATACATTAATTAAATTACTATAGTAATTTTCTGATAATATCAATTAATCACGATTGTAATATTGAAGAAATAACATTCAATATAAGGAAAATTCTAATTTGCGTTTGTTTTTAAAAATCATAAGAACCATTTAAATATGTTATATATTTTGTTATATCAACTGTGACTGATTTGTACCATTTATTTGAAGATTGTACCTGTCGTTTTCGAATTATTTAAATTTGGTCATCGTTTTGATTATCTGTAATCCCAAATTTATTTCAACACTACTTAAAAGCCCGAACCCCCCTCAGCCCACAACGCCTATGAAAATAATCCCTTGAATCATCATTTAATTACACATATGCATTTTCATTTAAAAAAATAAAAAATAAAAATTGTAACTAGACGTTTTGTATTAGATATATGTATATAACCGTCTTAAATGAATGAAAGTAGGATACTAGTAAGAAAGAAGTATTATTATTGTAAATCTGTATCAGTCCTCACAAGCCGATGATGAAAACTGTAATACTAAAGCCGACATGCAAGGCAAAATGACACTGTAAATTACATGTCTGAGGCGAAAAAAAAGAGAAAAAATGTGACTAATGTAAACTATGAGTGTAATTTACTATACTAATAGTAATGTAATAGTGTACCTATGCACACATTTTCGTTTGACTTTTTGCTTTTTGGCTTTAAATTTTTGCATATATAATTTTGTGTTAAATGTTAAAATTATAATAAATAATAAAATATTAAAAAAAATAAATGGTGCGAATAAAAGTATTAAAAAAGAACCCATTCTTTTCAATATTAGAATTTATTTAAAAGTAAGCACTGTGAACTTATTTTTACATGCTCTAAGTTTTTTCAGAATTACAATTTTTTTCTTTCTATTTAGTTCACAAATGTTTGACCTACAATCAACTGTCCACCACCAAATATTATCTTTTTTTTTCCACCTTGAACTTTTCGAAAAAATACAGGCTGGATCTTTTGGTAAACATAAGGTGTAATGTTATGTTTTAAAAAATACAGATTTAAATGGTATATATTATACGTGTATGTTATCGTTACTTTAATCGAAAATGTTACAGTTTACTCTGATGTTTCTCTCAAATTACTACTATTCAAATTCAATAAAATATGAATCATTTAAATAAGGGTAACAGAGGGTTGAACATGATTATTTTAATTTATTGTACAAGTTGGATTTAAAAAAAAAAAACAAAAAAAACATACAGATATAAGGCAAATATAGGTGATACTATGTATTTTTAAATCCTTAAATAATCATCAAATGAATATGTATTCAATTTTCTTACCTCAACAGAAAACCCCTACACCACTGGACAACCCACTGCTAGCTAAGTCACCTCAATACTAGATTTAACCTCTTCAAACGCGCGGTCCACATCCAAGAATAAATCCATCAACTTCTTCTTCGTTCTTAATTTAAAGTTAAATTGGTTCAAAGATTGAAAACAAATGACTATACTTTTGAATAAATATAATTGACTACATACGGACCACGAATCTTATAAAAGCAAAAAAAAAAAAATATTGATCTACTAAATTTTTTTACGAGCGTTAAGTTAAACTGGCGATCCATCGGACAGATGAAGTAGAGTTCACCTCTTTTTTTTATGGCAACGGCATATGAAGGATTTATGTGATCAAAACTATGCCCGGTGAAATGTAATACATATTCTTTTTATTTTTATGTTCAAATACTTTGAACCCCCCGCCCCCCCCCCTCCCCACACACACACACAGCCACTCACACTTTCACAACACCTCATATAAAAATGGGCGGTCTCAGTCGGGAGGAGGGGATGTGGGGGGGGGGGGGGGGGTGATTGTTTCGCTTTGATAAGGTATCATTACCCGACGATAAAAGAAAGAACAGGCCAGCATCGATTACTGATTTGGTAGTCGCTTTGATCTTGGAGGAATCGATTTCCGTTTTAAACTTAACAGTACGATGCTAATGTCGAAGGTTAAGTGAACAACAGCCTACGCGACTACTTGGTTGTTTCCCTTTTTCTAGTTTGGTATTGTAATCGTTGTTTTTTTTTACATTGGTATTGTAATCGTTGTTTTTTTCTTCTTTGGTATTGTAATCGTTGTTTTTTTTACTTTGGTATTGTAATCGTTGTGGTTTTTACGTTGGTATTGTAATCGTTGTTTTTTTTCTTCTTTGGTATTGTAATCGTTGTGTTTTTTTTTACTTTGGTATTGTAATCGTTGTTTTTTTTTACGTTGGTATTGTAATCGTTGTTTTTTTACGTTGGTATTGTAATCGTTGTGTTTTTTAGGTTGGTATTGTAATCGTTGTTTTTTTTCTTCTTTGGTATTGTAATCGTTGTGTTTTTTTACTTTGGTATTGTAATCGTGTTTTTTTTTACTTTGGTATTGTAATCTTGTTTTTTTTACTATGGTATTGTAATCGTTGTTTTCAAATATATAAAAATAATAAAATTGAATTGCCGTGACACCGTTCAAACGATCGCCATGAAACTTTAGAAAGTTGTTGAGAATATTCCTGGGGAGGTTTCTGCGAAAAAAATATTTCAAATTCGCAGGGGTGGCGCCCTGAAATGGCACGATTTGTTTTTTTCTATATACGGTATATTAAAACAAAAGTCGATTTTGGTTTGGCATCGTTCATCCGATAGCCACGAGACTTTGGGGATACGTTTCATCCGAGTGCCATGAAACTTTAGGGAGTAGATGAGAATACTCCCGAGAATATTTCTGCGAAAAAGAAAACTAAAGTTTCTAACGGGCGGCGCCATATAGGGTACAACTTTCGTCAATACACGGTTTTGCGCCCAGAGTTTTAGAGCGACTAAGTTGGCAATTGGCATCCGTTAATCGAGCGTCCTGCATAGCTAGTAAGGGGTACTACTATATTCAGCGGTAAAACTACAACAGGCTTGTAAGAATAACTTTGTAACGCGAGGAAATCCTTCTGTACAGTTTCGTCACCTTGCGAAAGATGAAAAAAATAACTTTTTGAATATGAGGAGCCTACTGTAGAGTTTCGTCACTTTGCGAATGATGCAATAAGCATCTATTATTAGACAATCCAGTCAGAAATTGAGATCGAGCATCTAAAAATAGAGCATTAGTAACGCTAGTATATTGCATCAGTCACACTGATATTTAAAACACGTCAAATAATTTTTGTACGTGTTAAAGAAAAAAAATCCTGTTCATTTGTGTCACTTTAGCGAATGACGAAATCTGCATCATTATTAACAGAATGCTATTAGGCCGATGGCGCCTGTTAGTTTTTAGGAGCCAGGGGTCGTACGCCGCGCCTATGTGGTAGTGTAATCGGGGGGTGGGGGCCCTGAGAGCGCCCCTGTACGTCTCTGACACATGGGCGGTCACAGAATTGTGTTCTAACATTATTTCGGTGAGTGATTAATGTACACTCAAGGTTTTCAGGCGGTAGTGTAGGTAAACCCGTTTCTTGATATTTATGATCCAAGAACAGGCAGTGTTTACATTTAAATAACTCATTTTTAGAAAAGAAGGTCACGCGTCTAAGAACAAATAATTATAATTGATAACGCGTTGGCGAAATCCTAATATATTTCGTCAAACTTTCTTCTATCCCCGCGGCAACGCGCGGGGGTCGGGTATGCTAGTATATATATATATATATATATATATATATATATATATATATATATATATATATATATATATATATATATATATATATATGGGACTTGGTAATAAAAATTTGATGAATTAGTAATAAAAAAATAATAGTAATGACGAATAAATGAAACATATTTTAAACAAAAATGGCTCTAGCGTTGCAGAAACTGCAATACGCATAGTTTATTCCGCTATTTTGGATTGACTTCCAACAAACGGGTTAAAACCCGGGAAGGGTCGCTACGACTCGGGGGGGGGGGGGACACCATTAAGTGCCGCACCGGGTGACACCCGACCTCGCTACGCCACTGGATCTAGCTAACTGAAAATATGATTCAGGAGCTGCCTATACATCAATACTTGCAAGTCTACATCTAACCAGTGGTTTATTTAGCTGTAAAAAATATATCAGCAACAATCAGAAGAGATGGAGAAAATGTTACATCTAACCCAGACCATAGCTGTTTTTGTAACGAAAAACAAAAAATCATAAAAAAGGAAAGAAAAAAAGAAAATATATAAATAAAAAAATAAAAATAAATGATAATAGTGATCAAAAATGCATAAAAATGAACACATTTAAATCCACCCAAAAATACTTTAAATCAAACATTAAATAAAAAAAGAACGGCGGACAATAAAACAAACAATAGCACATTATACGTCTAAACTACTTCATATTACATGAATAGGAAAATAAAACAAAGCAAACTTGAATAATACTGTTGCAATTATTTGACGTAATTATTCCATATACAATTAACACTCTTATTAAATAAAATAAAATTGTTCAGACTCTTGTCTCTGTGCTGCTCTTACAAATTAAGATAAAGACATATTAGAATTAATATTGTTTCGGAGTGATAAATGATCGGGACTTAATTTATATTTTATAAGGGAAACAACTTACCAATTATTTTGTGGAATAACGTGTACCTAAACAGTTCAAATATTGTATACATCTATTACATTATTATATTAATTTTCTAATACAAACTTTTACGATCGTATGTATTATTAAAGGGATAAGTTTCATTATAAAAATGTAATTAAATTGCTTCTGCATTCAAAAACTTAAGAACCATTTAAAGATGGTATATAATTTGTCATATACTTAGTGCCTGATCGTCAATTTTCATTCCCTCCGACATTCTGTTTCCGTTAAAATTATTTTATTTATAATTTTTGGAAATCAATAAATAAAGTATCTATATATAGATAATTCTCTTCTGGGAGACGCTAGAAAACAAGCTGTAAGCGCGCTCCCTACCACCCCATCCCTACATGGCCTGGTGATCTGTGGTTTACGCTAAATGTTTACAATCATAGAGCGGGTGTAGTGACGGCCATTAGGGGCAGATAATTTAGTTTGAAACTATTTCAAACTTAGGGGAGGTAACTAAGAGGAGGCTGCTTTCACGGGGGGGGGGGGGGGGGGGTAGGGTAGGGGTTGGGGGAAAGGAGGGTGGGGGTAGTATCGTTCTTAACGACCTACTGATAGTGTTTTAAAGCAAATATTTTCAATGGCAGCATTGGTACTGTCGAATTCACAAATTATGAATTACTGAAAAGTAGAAAATAAAACAACTAAATAGCGGCGTATGATATGCCGCGGGTCGGTTCGGTTATTTTAATTTAGACAGTCTCAAGCCAAACATCACTCGATCAGCCCTAAACAGTCTTCTGTTTCCCAGGTTTTAAAAGTGCACAATCTGAATGGTAGAAAGAGAAACATACCTCACCCCACTCCCCACAGACACACACTCCCCCCCCCCCCCACTCAACCGGACTGGCGGATATTTAAAGGTAGCATGCCCTCCAGTGTTTCTTCCAGACTTTTTTCTCTGGGAGGGCACTTGAAATCTTCGGGGGGGGGGGGCGGTAAACTTTCTTCGGGGGGGGGGGGGGGCGGACACTGTTAAAAGTATATATTTTCTATATAAATTATATAAATTTCATTTCGTTCGGGGGGGGGGGGGGGGGCGGTAAAAAATTTTCGGGGGGGCTAAGCCCCCCCGAAGAGGTGCCTAGAAGGAACTCTGATGCCCTCTTAGTCATCCATCTTTAATTTATTTATTTAATGTAGTCATATTTTAATTACTTTTAATGGTTAATTAACTATCTAATTCGAGAAAAAAACAGAGCAACAGAGAAAAATAGAATAACATGTCAATCATACCAAACACATTTTTGCGGATAAGACGAAATCGAATAGAAGAATATAAACACTGTTCTAAAAGACCTCACCTTTTTATTTCCCTTGTGTTAGGGGAGAATTACAATTATGTATTTTTTTAAAAGTCAATAAGTGAAAGACACTAAGTAAAAACACATACTTTTATTAATGATTATGATATAGATAAATAATGACTTTGTAAGGGTGTAAACATTTATTTCAGTTTTTGATAAAAGGTATTTTAAATTTAAAATATTATTCAAAGTTAACACCATAGATTTATATTTAAAAAATGCTTTTAAGAAGTTGTACTTATATTTTATAATCGTTGGTTCATACTCTAATGCGCTCTATAAAGTCTATATATTTTTCTTTTAATCA
This sequence comes from Physella acuta, assembly GCF_028476545.2. Taxonomy (NCBI): domain Eukaryota; kingdom Metazoa; phylum Mollusca; class Gastropoda; family Physidae; genus Physella; species Physella acuta. The sequence goes on from NW_026731661.1 coordinate 1,011,306, forward strand.
AAACAATAATATTTTAAAATACAATTAATATTTTTAAAAAGATTTTCCAATAACTTAATGCTATTGGAAATAATGATAATTAAATTTCGTTACATAAAAATCCAAGAACACGTAGCAGAATTACGTTTTGGAAAAGATATAAAGTTGGCAGCCTGATGATTAAAAAAATAATTGGGCACACAGTCGCTTTTATTTACGCATTAGGCCTAATCATATAATATACTAACATATAACTATGCCGGTTCTCAAAGCTAAAAGGTACGGTCTTATCATGTGTTTGCAAATGATTTTTTTTTTTTAATTTTCGTATTGTCTTACGCTTTTACTTTTAGGCATTTACAACAACAAAACATTACATTTATATAATAAAATATTAAAATAATTTGAGAGAAAACTGTTTCGCGAATGAGTTAGGTAAGTGTCATAAAATAGCTCATATACACAATCAGTTCCAACTTGTTCGCGGTGTTTATATTCCACGAACTGTTAAACTCGCTAATCCGGTTACTTGTATCTTAAATGTTAATGTATGCTTCGATTGTGCTTCTAGAGCAACAGTCAAAAGTTTTGGGTCATCCAACTGAACATGAACAGATATTAGATTTAGTACTGGAGGTTAGTCATGAGATTAATGACGTGTAAAAAAAGAGATACGATCTGGTTTATTTTGTTTTCTAGTGTTAGAAAAGTTAGCAGAGGTATCTTAAGCTTCAAGAGCTGACGACACATCAATAACCGCTAGTGTGAGACTGAACAGTGCTGTATTTGGCTGTACAAATATATAAGCAAAAATCAAAAGAGAAGGAGAAAATGGTACATCCAACCCAGGCTAGAGCCGTTCTTGTTACGATACAAATCTTGAAGAGAGGATGCAACAATAAAAAAAATACAACCAAAAACGACAGTTATCATTATTATGATGGTTGTGAGAAAAAAAAAGGTGATACAATGCGATGTAGCCAATTAATAAAAACCAGCATGTAACCTTTTTTAATTAACGTATAAAGTTATAAAATATATGTATTTTATTTAAGTTTTTCCTTATCATCATTTTACAAGTATGCAAGTGGCAAAATAGTAGCTTTTGTTTTCCTTTTGTTTATTATATTATTACTTTTATGGTGTTTCAAAAGTTAAGAAATACTTATGTATTTCTGAAGGTGTGATTTCATGCAATCCTATTCCTTCATTTAGTTTTCGATGTAATAAAGTTAGAGTGTTTATAATCCTGCTTTTAAATATAAACTCGCTAATATGTTTGTTTGATGAAGTTGCTGGGAATTTAGACACATCCAACAACTGTAATACTGCAATTTTCGGCATGGCAGCATACCCAAAACTATTTTGATTAACGAACAACACAATGCCTAACAACATTTTTTCATTAAGTTACGCCCAAGTGTCTTCGTCTTCTTTTGTCGGACTGTCTGTGTCAGGTAACCACACAATAGAACATTACAGACCTTTTCTTGATCTGTCAAACGTGCATGTCAATCATACCACACAATAGAACATTACAGACCTTTTCTTGATCTGTCAAATGTGCATGTCAATCATACCACACAATAGAACATTACAGACCTTTTCTTGATCTGTCAAATGTGCATGTCAATCATACCAAACAATAGAACATTAGAGACCTTTTCTTGATCTGTCAAATGCGCATGTCATTCATACTAAACAATAGAACATTACAGACCTTTTCTTGATCTGTCAAATGCGCATGTCATTCATACCAAAAAATAGAACATTACAGGCCTTTTCTTGATCTATCAAATGCGCATGTCATTCATACCAAACAATAGAACATTACAGACCTTTTCTTGATCTGTCAAATGCGCATGTCATTCATACCAAACAATAGAACATTACAGACCTTTTCTTGATCTGTCAAATGCGCATGTCATTCATACAAAACAATGGAACATTACAGACCTTTTCTTGATCTATCAAATGCGCATGTCAATCATTCCAAACTATAAGAACATTACAGACCTATTTTCTAGCTGTAAAATGTGCATGTCCATCATACACACTATCTGCTACATCTGTAATGATAAACTGGGCTCGGCGTTGTCCCATTGTGTAGATAAAAAACTCTTTAAAAATGTCAACTTTATAAACACAAGTCAGCACTGACTATTATCAATACAGTTTGTTTATTATGTATGTTCACCGTCAACTTTAACGGTTAGCCGTTCTTATCCTTGGGCGTGGCGAAAAAGAAGCCGTTCATTAAGTACAAAAGAATTTCACATTTAAAAAAAATACACATCTTTTCACACGATTTGTTATTACAAGTTCTAGCTTTATTGGTCTATCCCCACCAACTTCAGAACTGAATTAATCATTACGCGCTTTTAGAAAGCATGTATTTCTGATACAAAGATTTTAACAAAAATCAAATATACATAGAATTTAGCGTGTATTAGAAATAAAGATAAGTATAACCTATTTGAAAAAAAAAATACTTCTAAGATATTTAGCTGCTAAGAAACTGTACAATATTTAAATAGATTTAATTGATTTAAAACAATATTGTGTAGCTCTACGTTAGTGTAATAACGCCGACGAATGATAGCTTTAATATAAAGTAAAAAAAAAAAACATTATATTTGCATTCATGCTTTGCCATAGATCGCAGTATAGAAAATCATTGACAAACTATTGTTTAAGTAAAGTTAACTCTTATGTTTTTTAAGCAGGGGAAACAATCAAATATTAGTACATTATTTTAAGAAACACACAAAAACAAAATAATAGAAATATAATAAAATATACTATTTTTTAAAGCAAAATAGAAAAAAAAATAGAAAAAAAAATATTTTCAATCTATAATGTAAAATGAAAGTATCTTTAAACATGCACTTTAATACTAGATCTAACTCTAAATGTGAAACTTTAAGTCAGATTACAATACTTAATACTAAATATATAGTGATTTTATAATTGACCATGTCTGTATTTTTTGTGGTGTTTCCCATGTAAAATATTAATGGTTTTTAATTTAAAACATAATAAATTACAAAGTAAACATAAAAAAGTTCTCAAACTGCATTAAAGGACATTTTATTTGGAAATAATAATTTTTAATTAATTTTAGAGACTTAAGCATTAACTTAAATTATTAGGCTATATATATATATATATATATATATATATATATATATATATATATATATATATATATATTGCATGTAAGTTTTTGTATACTGTTTGTGCATTTCATAACAGTTAATATGAATGTATTTTATTTCTGTTATTTTATTCATTAAACTGATAGTATCGACTACACATTATACATTATTTCAAGTGTGTGGCCTGGAACATAGACGGGCCGAAAGATTTCAATGGCTTTCACTGTCAATTTTAGAGACTTAAGCGTTAACTTAAATTATTTGGCTCTATATATTGCATGGACGTTTATTTTTATAGTGTTTGTGCATTTCATAACGGTAATTATGAATGTATTTTATTTCTGTTATTATATCCATTCAACTTATAGTATCGACTACACATACATTATTTCAAGTGTGTTACCTGGAGCATAGACTAGACATGCAAAAAAGGTTCACTGGCTTTCACTGTCAATTGTAAACGACCGGCTCTTTAACGTGGCCATGTCATTCGTACACGGGCATTGACCAGCCTTTCTATATAGATGCTACGAAAGTTTAAAATATGTAAATGGCTTATATTGATTTACAATAAACTTGTGTAGGTCTACGATAGTGTAATAACACCGATGAATGATAGCTTACTTATAAAGTAAAAAAAAAAACTATTTCCATTGAACATTAAAAAATTGACCAAACCCACATCCCAAACCGCAAATATAATTATAAGCATTAGGCTTTACCATAGATCGTAGTAGGGATAAATAACTATAAAGAAAAACGTGGGTCACTTAAGTACCTATTGGATACCTTTACTAATATTTAAGAAGAAGACCCAGGCTTTTCTGTATAGTTGTTTAAATAGCAGTGTATAATTTATTTTCTACTTTTTAGTGCATTATTACATAAAAGCTTGTTATTAAAACGTTTTTTATGAATTTTTTTTTCAGTACTTTACATGTTTTATTTACAATAGTTACATGACTAAAAACCAAGTCAAGTTTATAGGTACAGTTTCAGTAAAGTATTATTGGATGGTGTAGTCTAGTGGTAAAGAACCGTATCTGTCAGTTAGAAGTGCCTGCAATTTCACACGGGCGTTTCGATCTAGACAGACAGACAAACAGACTGACTGACGACAGAGGAAGTTAGTTAAATAAAAGCTTGTAAAAATCATTGACAAAGTCACCTCAACAGAAAACCCCTCCACTCAGCCGAAGACAGAACAACGCCAATAGCAACAATGATCAAAATACAGCCAGTTATATCCACTCCAACCCTGGACACGCCAACAACTGAACAAGACACATCAGCATCTTTAATAAGTAACAAACATGGTTGCAGCAACCACATCACGTATTTGATTCTTGACGCCCAGAAAGAAACCCATCATCCATCAACCACACAACATACAAACATGGTTATAACAACAACAACTACTAAGAGGAAGAAGAACAGCCCAGACCCAGAGAAAACATCAAAAGCAATAAAGGTCAATGGAGAAGTCAAGGAACCAGCAGCCCCCACCCGTTATAAAAACACCACCACTTTTTAACAGGGGTCGTCTATAAATGACGTCATACTCGTATGGGGAGGGGGATCTGTAATTTTGTAACGGTGTGTAACTAGGGGGAAGGTAGGGGGGGGGTTCAGATGGGGTGAAGTCACAACTTTGAATTGTAAAAAGCAATGTTAGAAAACAAGACCAAACAATCCAATAACTATTTGCGCCTGTGTGTTTTCATGCCGCTAGATATCACTGAGCCTTGAATTTGTGATGGTATAATTTAATATCTTGGCAAATTTTTATTGATTTATGTGGTGTATGTTTCATCGAATGTTATCTATTATATTTATATTTTGGATAGTGTTGTGAGAATAATTATGTAAAGTATCATATATGTTGTTTGGTGTTGTGATACACACTTCTTGGATAGTGTCTTTTAATTTTTACTCATGGGAAACTTTTGATGAAATTATTTTATTATTAAATTATTTTACAAACAATAATAAAATAAATTATATAAAAATGTTTTTAAAAAAAAGCTCAATCCGCCTCTGCTCAAGGTGACAGTGCTCTCCATTTCTTTATAGAACTGAAGCGAAGCTAAAATACATCTTGCCAAATGTGAACCACAGTCATCTTCTTCTTCTTCTTCGTTCTTAATTTTTAGTGTTGGGAGGGATCGAGCCTATCTGCCAGAGGGTTTGAACTCGAGACTTTTTCGAATTTATCAACCATGAGCTTTTGCCGACTCGACCACGTTTCCATCACAATTAACTATACGTGTCAACTGGTTATGTGCCATTGAGGCCATTGACTGCGATTTCAGCCTGCTTTCATAGCCTTTGTCCAACCATAACATTTATAAAATTATTCGATTTTGATCGTAAAACAAATACAAACTATATAACAAACACAGTATTTTCATGGCTGTGTGAATGATATTAAACTGAATGTGAACCAATAAAAGTACATCGGCTCTTTAAAATTGCTGATCTAGCTAACCGAAACAATTAAACTAGTTTTTAGACATAGGGCCCACTTAGAATAGGACACATTATAAACATATGTTTAATGTATATATGAACATGCACGGTTTCGTTTATTTATAGTAGACTAGGCATACTGCCTAGCTTCGCTTAGGTTTTCAAAAACATATGATAATTTGAATACTAGATATTTGGTGATTAATGAGGTGTGGAGTGCTTAAATTTAAACAGTAATGCTAATTTTAGAGAAGATGTTGTATGTTGTTTAACATCCGCTTACAGAAAATAATATTTGAAAGTACGAAATTTATAACTAAAATGGAATTAGAAATACAGAGGTTCAATAAACAGTATATATCATAATGTATATTACATTGACTTTCAAAATTAATATTTTTATTTAATTATGATAGCAGCTTAATTAACAACCTATTTTGTTTTTAAAACAATTGCTATACTTTGTCGTTTTCTGTTTCTGTTTAAAATAGTATACAATTATTTGAAAAATAATTATTTAAAAAGGTTACCTCCCTTGAAAATGGACCGAATGACGTATGTCTTTGTTTACTTTTTTTTTAAACAAACAGTAGTTACTATGCTTATATAAGAAAATATGATATATGAACATATTTAACGACTACCATGGCTTTTTCCGACGGGAATAACGTTTTTTTTGTTAACATCCAGGGTCGGTCTACGACCTCAAATAATATTAAGGGGGATCGTTCGTCAATTTATTTAAATATATCTCATATAAGGAGAATTTCACTCGCGGTCATCTTTTAGCCCCGGTCGAGGGCTTTGAGTCTGACCAACAGTTTTTCCATACGGCCTAGTCATCTATAGAAGTATATGCAAAACATTAGCATGATGTACAGAGGTTAAGTAACCTAAAACTTGTGTTGAATATTGCCTGTTTTTCCCATACAGAGATTATATAGGGAAATACGCCTGGTCAGTTTTGACCCATTTCCCGATTTTTCCCGGACATGGCGAGTTTTTTGTGACACCCCAAGGCGTTCTCCTACCACCTCACAAAATTTCAAGGGGGGGTCGTCGTCGGACAAATGTTTTCGTGATAAAGCTCATATAAAGAGAATTTCACTCGCGGTCACTTTTTAGCCCTCGTCGAGGGCTTTCAGTGACATCGACAGTTTTCCCTAAAGGTCAAGCCATTTTCCTAAGAGCATGCCAAAAATTAGCCAGACGTAAAGACGGTAAGTGCCCTAAAATCCGTTTTGAAATCACCCTCTGTTTTTCCCATAAAATACAAAGATTATATAGGGAAATACGACTGGTCAGTTTTGACCCATTTACCGAATTTCCCCGGACATGTCGAGTTTTTTGTGACACCCCAAGGCTTTCTCCTAACACCTCACAAAATGTCAAGGGGGGTCGTCGGAGGAAAATGTTTTTCGTAATAGAGCTAATTTAAAGAGAATTTCACTCGCGATCACTTTTTAGCCCTCGTCGAGGGCTTTGAGTCAAACCGACAGTTTTCCCTAAAGGTCAAGCCATTTACCTAAAAGCATGCCGAAAATTAGTCAGATGTAAAGACGGTAAGTGCCCTAAAATCCGTTTTGAAATGACCCTCTGTTTTTCCCATAAAATACAAAGATTATATAGGGAAATACGACTGGTCAGTTTTGACCCATTTACCGAATTTCCCCGGACATGGCGAGTTTTTTGTGACACCCCAAGGCTTTCTCCTAACACCTCACAAAATTTCAAAGGGGGGGGGGTCGTTGGAGGAAATTTTTTTTCGTAATATAGCCCATATAAGGCGCCGGTCAGTCGAGGTCAGTTTTGACCCCCTCTCCGTAGACTTTTCAGCAAACCGTTCTATCGCCCCAAGGCACCATCGTGCCAAATTTGACGCGACTGCGGCGCCGGGAAGTGCCCTATCGGGCACCCGACCACTTTGCTTTATATATATATATATAGATTTATGTATGTATATGGACGACCTTATGAAACGAAATAAAAAAAACAACAAAACATAATGATAATTTAATTGATACACGACACACATAGTGAAATTCGTTAAAAGCAAACTGCACAGACGCGATTATTTAATACGGTTAAGTATACATAGCTATTCTACTACTTCAACATATTAAATTTGTGTATGTGCCACATTGATATGGCAATGTGTCGTACAAGAGGAAATAGAAGATTATAAACAACACTTTGCTAAAAGAAGTCATATAGTTATTTCCCTTATGTTAGGGGAAACAACAACTCTTAAAACATTTAAAATCGATAAATGAAGAACATTAATTGATGGAACACACTTTTATTGATATAGATTCAAAAGTAAAAATTAATTGTGTTTTTATTAAAATGCTGTTTTGTTTATTTTGTTTTAAAATGTAAATTAAATGTTAAACAATCCTAAAAGCAAACGCCATTGTTTTAAATAAAAAAAAATATTATTAGTAACTGAAAAATGAGTTGTTATTACTTCTCTCTAATTGCTTTTTGATTTGATATTTGTTTCCATACAATTTAAAATATTTGTTTAATAAAAAAAATCCAAGAACGCGTAGTAGCTTACTACGTTTTGGAAAGGGTAGGAAGTCAAAGGCGCATGTCTAATCAATTATGCGCCTACCGAATAATATAATATACTACACATGAACTCAGATAATGCTAAAAGTGGACGATTGTATCGCGTTTTTGCTAACGAATACGCCTTCTAGTTTTTTTTTTTTAGATCTTTACGCTTTTATTTATTGTTATATAAACAAAAGTTGCATGCATGTAATAATATATTAAAATAATTTGAAATAATGTTTCGTAAATGAGTTAGGTAAGTGTCATTAAATAGCTCATATACACAATCAGTTACCACTCTTTCGCGCAGTTTCTTTTTATGTAATATGTAAATTACATTTTAATCAATCCTAAATAAAAACGCCATATCTTCATATAAAAAAATGTTCTTATTAGTAACTGAAAAAAAAAATTAATATCCAGTGACTTAAAATAGATAGTGGAGTTAATATTTGTTTCCTTACAATATTAAATATTATAACTTTGATATCGATTTAGTTATAACTTAAAAAAAAATCCTAAAACAAAGAAACAGTACGGACCTAGAGCAAAAAGCAAGGACGGTAGCTATCTATAGACAGACTATTTGGAACAGTAAAATAAAAGCAAAATACGACAACGTACATTTCACGGGAAACGTACTAGACTTGATTTATCGTAGACGAGTCGACAATGACAGCACTCAAACACATATACCATAATTTGCAACATCACAACGTAATGAACATAATACACTGCATTTGCCAACTGACCCGCTTAATCTAACCGTCACATCCCCTTTCATCACACTCACCCTGTCCCCGCCCCTAAACCTCATAACACCAATATCATTTTGCCCCCATTACTGCATCCCCTTCTTCCCCATGACCCCACCCCTGTGATGAAATACTATGTTAAATACTGAAGATGATGTATTATCCAAATACATTTCTAACAACATTAATTTGACTCCCACCCCTCAACCCCCATGCCCCCACCTTGTTTCGCACCATTTATCATTTGTTATTCAGTTTCCTATTGTTGCTTATTTGTGTATTGTTTTATTTATACAGCTTACAAACAAATATTTCAAAGTCATCATTTGTCTCTATTTTACTATTATCATTTACGTACGGTACTTTGGTCCACAACGTACAAAATGACCCAAATGACCCCTACTCCTTTTGTATTCATTTTATTACCCCCACAATATTACTTAGAGTTGTTTTGTTAACTTGAATAACTCTTTTATGAGAACCCTGCTAACCAATTTTCAACCTTTAAAACTCCACTGTATCCCCACACCCCGTGATAGCTACACGCCTTCCCTCCCCTAACCTGTCGGTACTAAACATCCAAACAAACATAAACACCGACTTGAACATACCAAACTTTCACTCTCCCGCTAAATCACTCACACAGCAATCTCTTCGTCAACCCCTACCCCCCCCCCTCCTTCCAAACATACACACACTATAAATAGTAACAAATCAGCAGTTAGATCACACAGCACCTATTTTGACGACTGGCTTGCCTTAAGACAAACAGACACTCTCTCCATGGCTCGTCAGACACTATACCGCCCCCCTCCCCTCTGCCCACATCACCTTTAGATATGATAACCCCGCATCCCTTTTAACTGTTCCAACGACCCCACCACCCCCGCAAACATCAGTTTCGAATATTTATTCATTTACTTATTAACTATTTTTGTAATTCACTGTTGTACAAATGTAAACGAAATATGTGTCAAACAACAAATGTGTGTGTGTGTGTGTGTGTGTTATTACTCTACTGATTATTCCTTTTTCTTTAATATTTAATATGTTTATTGTACAGAATGAGATAAAATTCATGTAAACCAGCTTTGTTTTCAACTATTCTTCCATACGTTATATTCTTCCACCACTTTTGTTGGCAAACATGTTACAAACCAGCCTCTTTTCAATTTTTGAACCAACAAGCTTTAAATTCAATGTATCTTTTGTATTCATTTACATATTTCGCTATTTATTTACTATACTCTGTACACCAATGTACTTTAATAATGTACGTTCTATTTCGTTCATCAACATTTTTTTTACAGTTTCTTTTCCACGAACATTTACACTCGCTTATCGTTTTACTCGTATCTCAAATTTTGCTTCTGTGACAAAGCACATTTTAGCTTGCTCAACAGCTCGTATCCAAACACTCTCTTATATTGGGACACTCTTATGTTGAGATACCACTGTATGTAAAAGTCTACACTATAAAAAAACAACAACATACGACTCCGTGTTTTCAAAGACATTAAACTGGATGGGAAAGTAGATATTAAACAATTAAAATCACAGTGGGTAAAATGTTACATTTTTGGTTTAGTATTAAGAAAAGTGGTATCGTAAAAATGTGTTCACTTTCCAACAGACGTTGTACATAAACATTGTTTACGATCATATACTAGTTTTGTCCGTAAGTAGTTATAAAGACCCTAGTTAGTACGGGATTTAATAACATAACACAAAGAAGACTTTTGAAAAGTATACTTGAATACCAATGCTGAGCATTTAACTAGAAAAATAGGGTATATGATGTCTATAAATAGCAAATAATTTCTTGAGCCTAAATTTCCTTCAATGAAAATATAATTACTATTTCTGATGTTGAAATATAAATTAAATTTCAACTGTAAATTTTCATTTCTAACTGTGATATTTAAACTCAGCTGTTATAAAACAAAATAAAAAATATGCTATAACGGATGTTCCTTATTTGTACAAGAAATGCGATAAATATAAACACTATGATCGTGAAGATCCCATAGTTGACATATAAAATAATCAAATCACGCCTACAAATCAAACGTACACAGTTTTATAAAAAAAAATATTTTAAAGCGTACACCACAGTGCTTTTACAATTTTACTCTAGCATATAAAGTTAATTAAAGTGAACCTAAGCAGTATAAAAAATAATACAACTATTAAATTATTATATCCATTGCCTGGTAATAACTAATAAGATCGCATATTATTTAAAGTGTAAGTTTTGATATACAAATCTAACTAAATTGCTTTTATATTTAAAACCGTATGCACCATTTAAAGATGCTATATATTTTGTCATATACTTTGTGACAGCTCTTCACTTGTAGGTGGGATCGAAGCATGAGTTATCTTATTATTTTAATTTTTGGTTTTAATTTTGATTAATAAAAACTATTTGTGTGGATTAATTGCATATGGTATTGTGCTAATGGACATCTTTTGGTTGACTTTTTTGGGCTTTAAATATTTTTTCCCGAAGAATGTAGATGTATGCTTTGTTGTCCCTTGATAGTACAGTTTACAGTACAACTGATGAGGAACAGATAGTACAAGTAATACTGGAGATTTGTCATGAGATCAAGGAAGTATAAAATAAATGTTCCGATCAAGCTATTTTTTTTTCTAGTGTTAGAAAAGCTAACAAAGTCACACTAAATGTAGCTTTAACCCGTACAGCTGACTATACATCAATACGCTCTAGTGTAGAAATTAATCTACCCAATCTTCCAATACAATTATATACAATTTTAATTGATAGACTAAGCACTTAGTCACACATTTGAGTTTTTTTTTTTTTTTTTTTTTTTTTTCAAAAAGTGGATCTTATTAACAGTGATTGAATAGAGATACCCTTATTATCTTAATTTAATCTGCGTGTTTTTATTTCTTGAAGACAGTATATAACCAAAAAATATAAACAAAAAAGCGACAATTATCAAACGAAGGTTGTGAGAAAAATAGTGATGCAATGAAATGCAGCCAATTAATAAAAACCAGTATGTTAACCTTTTTTTAAATAAACATATAGGTAATAACATATATGCGTGTTATTTAAGATTTTCCTTGTCATCATTTAACAAATGCAAGGTGTGAAAACTCTAGCTTTAGTTTTGCTTTTGTTCAATATATTATAACTTTTATAGTGTTTCAAAAGTTAAGGAATACCTATGTATTTCTGGAGGTGTGGTGTGTGATGTCATGCAATCCTATTCTTTTATTTAGTTTTCTATCTATTAAAGTTGGATTGTTCATGTTCCTGCTAGTGTTTTGAAATATAAACTCGATAAAATGTTTCTTTGTTTAATGAAGTTTTTGAAAATGTAGACACATACAACTGTAATACTACATTTTTCGCCAGAGCAACATACCCAACAACATTTTTTTCATGAAGTTACATCCAAGTGTCTTCGTCTTCTTTTGACGGACTGGCCTTTTCTTGATCTGCCAAATGCGCATGTCATTCATGCCAAAAAATAGAGAATTACAGACCTATTCTCTAGCTGTAAAATGTGCATGGCAATCATACACATTATCTGCTACATCTTTAATGATAAACTGGGCTAAGTGCTGTCCCATTGTATGGAAAAAAACATTTTAAAAATGTCCACTTTATAAACACAAGTCAGCAATGACTTTTATCAATACGTTTGTTATTATTTATGTTCGTCTTTAACTTTAACGGTTAGTTGTTAAAAACGGTCGGCGTGGTAGAAAAATAAGCCGTTATTATATTCATTCAACCGATAGTATCGACTACACATACATTATTTCAAGTGTTAGACCTGGAACATTGACGGGCCCAAAGATTCAATGTAGCTTAATAATGACATTTACATGAAGATATTTTAGATACACATAATACACATTTTAGATATTAGAGTATATACAAAAAATGAAAAGAAGAAAGTACGTAAGATAAACAATATTTCTTTAGTTTAGTTAGCACATAATAAAACTATTACTGCTAACATAAATAGCTACTAAGAAAGTGTAAAGTATTTAAATGGCTTATATTGATTTGCAACAAACTTTAGTAAACCTAAGATATTGCGATAATACAGAAATGTAATACATTACATGTAACGTAAAAGAAACAAATAAAAACACACTATTCCACACAAATTTAAAAATACAGGGGCACCATCCCAAAACGTAATTATATTTATTTAGATGTACTATAGATCATAATTTTCTATATTAAGCTATCTCCCATGATATCTTTTTTTAGAAATCAGGGGAATTTTTAAATCGATTGAGCAAAAAAATATAAATAACATATAAAACACTAAAAGTAGGATTAGAAATATAAATTACAATTACAATGAATGTATTATCATATATTGTTTGAACTAATTGTATAAAATGACTATACCCTTCAAAATTTATTTTAAAATTGTGATATAACTCAAAGAGATGGCCTATAATCAAATTATAAATATTATAAATACATATTGTAAGTTTTATATTTTGTCAACGATTGCTAGTTGAAGGATGTTCAATCATTCTTTTTGTAATTAATATTAACATTAGAACAGTCTTCTGTTTCCCAGGCTTTCTACACCAGGGTCAATGTAAACCAATATTAAACAACATATAGGTCGAGCAGCACAGACATGAGTACATCCTACAGTCCTGACAATCATCTGATACATTTCTATACAAAAGTTGTCCTGTTTGTCTATAGATTGTTTGGTCTTAGCACTATGCCCAGCCACCTTTGTTCATATGTTAGTTACCCAGTA